>NW_015090809.1:1211166-1286161 GCF_001431845.1 Calidris pugnax
TTTGCGCTAGGTGATCCCCAGAGGTCCCTTCCCACCCCATGCGATTCTGGGACGCAAGATTGGAGGGGCTTGGTTTCTGGAACCATGGGGACCTAAGCTGCAGCACGGGTCTCTCCATCAGCTGCAGGAAAGAAGGACGTCAGAAAAGCCAGGCTGGGTTTGCTCCCACCCTGGAGACGACATCATCTGGAGTGGTGCGAGATCACAAACCGCCTGGTACTGGTACCGCTTCGTTAGGAGCCTTGTTTGGGTTTTGTTTGTTGGTTTTTTTTTTTTTCCTAACAGTTGTTAAGAACTGAAAGGATGCAAAACCACAGCTCCTAAAAGTCATGAAGTGCCCTTTATTTCTTGTGCCCTGATGGAGAACCAGAAGAAGTGTTCCAAGAACTGCAGCCAGAGCACTTGAAAAAAAAAAAATAAAAAAAAAAAATGAATTGAAAGATAACGAGTTTCATCTCGTTCATATGACGTGCCCCAATTCTGTAGCACCTGGGTTGCCAAGGCGTGCTATTAGCCTTATTAAACCCACTCCCCACAGGAACTCAGGGGTCTTTTGGGTGCCCCCAGACGTTTCTATACCCTCGGTGTGGGGGCTGAGTTTCTCCCCACTCCGACCCCCACCCTCTGCCCCACAACCACCCCTCCCCTTAGTCTCCGAGGGAGGAGAAGCCGCCTCCCCCCACCCTCGGTGATCCGCGGAAGATGCCTCCCCCCGGCCGGGGACGCCTGAGGGGGGCAGAAAGGAGGGGGGCAGAACGGAGGGGGGGCAGCAGGGCCGTCTGTGGCCCCGATACCTGCGGCTGCTGGGGGGAGCCCGTCCCTGCCGCCCCCCGCCCGCCCAGGGGGCTGAGGTAAGTTGCCCAGGTAGCCTCGGCCCCTCTCTCCCCCCCCTTCCCAAGAGGGTTGGTGGCCACCCAGGTGGCCCTGATGAGCCGAGGGGGGGGTCAGACGGCCGCCGTCCCAGCTGGGGTCTCCGCCGGGGAGGGGGGGTCATTAACGGGGCCGGGTGGGGCTGAGGAGCCGCCGCTGGGGCAGCATGGACGGGGCGGGCGCGGAGGAGGAGAAGGAGAAGAAGGAGGAGGAAGAGGAGCAGGAGCAGCAACGGGCCACCACAGGGCTGGGTAAGAGCTGGGGGGAGCCTGATGAGCAGCCCCAGTGGAAGGTGACCGCCTTGTGGCCTCCTCCGGGCCGTTATGGGTGCGGTGGACCCGCCATTTACCCCCTGCCTCCCCCTCCTCTCCTTGGGCTGGTGGCCCCACATTTACCCTGAGGGGAAGCTGCTCTTTTGCCCGGAGTGCTTTTGGGGGGGGTGAGGTGACAGGCTTCATGTCACCGGGCTTGTGAATGCCCCTGGCAAGCTGGGGGGAGTGTTGTGAGCAGGGGGTCTTCCCCTGGGGTCACCCTGGGGGGGTCCTGCAGCCTCTGGGTTTCGAGACCCCCGGTGCTTGGTGCTTTCATCCTCCGTCTGCGTTTCCCCCTCTGAGCTCGGGTGGGTGGACCTGTGGAGCTGATGTTCAGGTGTCCCCATGAGTGTGTTCAGGTTGGCTTTGAACCAAACGCTCCAAAGTGGCCTTAGAAATCTTGCCCTCCCCTGTGCAAGCACTTACCTTGTTCAAAGAAACATGGAAGGAGGTGGTTGTGAGAAGAGTGAGGCACTGGAACAGGTTGCCCAGAGAAGCTGTGGCTGCCCCATCCCTGGAGGGGTTCAAGGCCAGGCTGGATGGGGCTTGGAGCAACCTGGTCTGGTGGGAGGTGTCCCTGCCCAGGGCAGGGGGGTTAGAACTGGATGATCTTCAAGGTCCCTTCCAATCCAAACCATTCTATGATAAGAGGACTTTGCTTCCTGCTGGAGCACCTTCTGTAGCTCAGGTGTTTGAGACACTAGATGTATGATGTTCACAGTCAAAGTTCCTTCTGCTTCAGGTTATGTTTATTTAGAAATGGGACAAAGTGACGTTCAGTCTGGCCTCTTGTCACATGAATCGTGGAAGAAAGGAGCGGTGTGATGAGTCCCTGTTTGTTACCATGAAGGCCCCTCGTTCTCTCCAAGCTTGATTTTCATTCCAGGTCTTTTCTTTGGCAATCCCAAGTTGTTGTCAGGCCTTTGCTATATGTTTTAGAAATAGAGACAGCAATTTACTTTCCCTTGGAGGAATATTCCTGTAGATGACCTCAAACTCCCAGGTGAATGTCTCTTTCTTTGCTGTGGATACAAGGTACATACACAAGACTTTGAAATGTATTTTGTGATGTAAGCACGTACTGGTGTTTGCATAAAAAAATAATTTAAAAACCTTCTCAAATCAAAGCACTAAGCTGAAAATGCTATTCCTGATTTGAGGCAGAGGGTGGGTGACAGAACGGATGACGCGTGAAAATGCTTGCTTTTTCACATAATAAGCAAGATGAGCTCAGAGGCAACGTGGAGGAGGGTGGAAAAAGGAATTACGTAGAAGAGAACCAAATTCTGCCTCGCTCAGTTCTTGACCCTCCCCATCAGGACACTTCATCTCATTCAACAGCAGTGGACACAGTTGCTGCTTAACAAGATCAGATAGATCATTATAGTCGCATAGTTTCCTGCTTCTGCCTCATTCCCCTGCAACTAATTTGGTTGTCTGAATCCTGTAAAAAGCAAATTAGAAGGTCTTGGAAGCAGCCTGGCATCCCCTCATGCTTCCATGAAGATCCTCCCATCTGACTGGTGGTGTGGGGTTCCTTCTTGATTAACGATCGTTTAAGAAGGAAACATTAAAGCAAGTCTGTTAGTTTGGCATTGCGCTACTATATATTAAAAGTAGGACAGAGTGAAATGAAATTATTTTAGATCTTTCCCCTCGGAAATTAAACAACCGTGTCGCTCTGTAGGCACAAACAACTGAAATGCTGCCAACAGTCTGCTCAAACTTTCCTCTTTACGGACAGAAGCAGAAAACGTGGTTTTGGTTTTATTATTCTACTTTCTGTTCTTGAGAAATAGTAACTTTTGAGGGTTTTTCGTTGGTTGGTTTTTGGGTTTTGTGTTTTTTTAATTTTGGGGTTTTTGGGGGGGTTGTTTGTTGTTGTTGTTTATTTGTTTGTTTGGTTGGTTTTTTGTTTGGTTTTTTGTGGGGTTTTTGTTTGGTTTTGCGGTTTTGGGGTGTTTGCTTGGTGGGTGTTTGGTGTTTTGGTTTTTTTTGTTGGTTTTTTTTTTTTTTTTGAGGCCTAACTATTTCAAAATCACTTTTGTAAATTATTTTATAGTTACTTTAAGTTCAATATGTACCTCTAAGGATTCATGCAAAAGAGCTAGTTTTGTTATAGCTAATATTCTAATGTGGTTTTAAAACTCTTAAGGACACATTTTCCATAGATGAAGGGAAGAAATTGTGCCTTTGTAAATGTGCAGGTTTTGTTTTTATAATCACGGTTTCTTGTGTTTTCATTTTTATAGAACAAGAAGTAGGGGAAAAAAGGAACAGGATACACTTCAAACCATATTTTGAGGGAAAACAGGTAAGCAATCAAACTGCTGATTAGAAATGCAAGGAGAAATCCTACCCTACTGAAATCCATGGGAAGACAATTACTCATTTTCCTGGTGCCGGATTTTACCTCCTGTGTTTTATTAATTAAATATGTACATACATGTACATACACATGCATATATATTTGCTTTTCTTCTATAATAAATCAAGAGTTGTGAGCCCAATTGTGATAGCTGTTTTTGTAATGGGGCTTTCATTCTATACATACATGCTTTAAATCTGGTGTGATAACCAGTCGTTTACAGTGTCATTAGGAAGATTGGGATTGTGAAGTAGCTATTAAGAAATACAGTCTGCTGTTGTATCTGGAACATGGTAGAAATATATTTTTAATAAGGAGGGGTGCTTTAGAGGTTTCTATCTTAATATAGACCTAAGCTCAGCAAGTTAATTTCAATGACACATCTGACATCTAGCCTTCCAGTACGCAATAGAGTTTTAATGTTTAAAGTTAGGTGCATGTTTAAGTATGTTACTGAATAGGAGCCAGAGTGAAAACATCTTTCATTTAAGATTAAAATCCCTGCTTTAAGTTTTCTTCCTTGAACTCTGGCTCCAATTTGTGAATGCAGTGGGGATGTTCAGGTGGGGGGAGCCCGTCCCTGCCGCCCCCCGCCCGCCCGGGGGGCTGAGGTAAGTTGCCCAGGTAGCCTCGGCCCCTCTCTCCCCCCCCCCTCCCAAGAGGGTTGGTGGCCACCCAGGTGGCCCTGATGAGCCGAGGGGGGGGTCAGACGGCCGCCGTCCCAGCTGGGGTCTCCGCCGGGGAGGGGGGGTCATTAACGGGGCCGGGTGGGGCTGAGGAGCCGCCGCTGGGGCAGCATGGACGGGGCGGGCGCGGAGGAGGAGAAGGAGAAGAAGGAGGAGGAAGAGGAGCAGGAGCAGCAACGGGCCACCACAGGGCTGGGTAAGAGCTGGGGGGAGCCTGATGAGCAGCCCCAGTGGAAGGTGACCGCCTTGTGGCCTCCTCCGGGCCGTTATGGGTGCGGTGGACCCGCCATTTACCCCCTGCCTCCCCCTCCTCTCCTTGGGCTGGTGGCCCCACATTTACCCTGAGGGGAAGCTGCTCTTTTGCCCGGAGTGCTTTTGGGGGGGGTGAGGTGACAGGCTTCATGTCACCGGGCTTGTGAATGCCCCTGGCAAGCTGGGGGGAGTGTTGTGAGCAGGGGGTCTTCCCCTGGGGTCACCCTGGGGGGGTCCTGCAGCCTCTGGGTTTCGAGACCCCCGGTGCTTGGTGCTTTCATCCTCCGTCTGCGTTTCCCCCTCTGAGCTCGGGTGGGTGGACCTGTGGAGCTGATGTTCAGGTGTCCCCATGAGTGTGTTCAGGTTGGCTTTGAACCAAACGCTCCAAAGTGGCCTTAGAAATCTTGCCCTCCCCTGTGCAAGCACTTACCTTGTTCAAAGAAACATGGAAGGAGGTGGTTGTGAGAAGAGTGAGGCACTGGAACAGGTTGCCCAGAGAAGCTGTGGCTGCCCCATCCCTGGAGGGGTTCAAGGCCAGGCTGGATGGGGCTTGGAGCAACCTGGTCTGGTGGGAGGTGTCCCTGCCCAGGGCAGGGGGGTTAGAACTGGATGATCTTCAAGGTCCCTTCCAATCCAAACCATTCTATGATAAGAGGACTTTGCTTCCTGCTGGAGCACCTTCTGTAGCTCAGGTGTTTGAGACACTAGATGTATGATGTTCACAGTCAAAGTTCCTTCTGCTTCAGGTTATGTTTATTTAGAAATGGGACAAAGTGACGTTCAGTCTGGCCTCTTGTCACATGAATCGTGGAAGAAAGGAGCGGTGTGATGAGTCCCTGTTTGTTACCATGAAGGCCCCTCGTTCTCTCCAAGCTTGATTTTCATTCCAGGTCTTTTCTTTGGCAATCCCAAGTTGTTGTCAGGCCTTTGCTATATGTTTTAGAAATAGAGACAGCAATTTACTTTCCCTTGGAGGAATATTCCTGTAGGTGGTGGTGAGGTGACGGGCTTCATGTCACCGGGCTTGTGAATGCCCCTGGCGAGCTGGGGGGAGCGTTGTGGGCAGGGGGTCTTTCCCTGGGGTCACCCTGGGGGTTCCTGCAGCCTCTGGGTTTTGAGACCCCTGGTGCTTGGTGCTTTCACCCTCCGTCTGCGTTTCCCCCTCTGAGCTCGGGTGGGTGGACCTGTGAAGCTGATGTTGAGGTATCCCCTTGAGTGTGTTCAGGTTGGCTTTGAACCAAATGCTCCAAAGTAGCCTTAAAAATCTTGCCCTCGACTGTGCAAGTGCTTACCTTGTTCAAAGAAACACAGAAGGAGGTGGTTGTGAGAAGAGTGAGGCACTGGAACAGGTTGCCCAGAGAAGCCGTGGCTGCCCCATCCCTGGAGGGGTTCAAGGCCAGGCTGGATGGGGCTTGGAGCAACCTGGTCTGGGTGGGAGGTGTCCCTGCCCAGGGCAGGGGGTTGGAACTGGATGATCTTCAAGGTCCCTTCCAATCCAAACCATTCTATGATAAGAGGACTTTGCTTCCTGCTGGAGCACCTTCTGCAGCTCAGGTGTTTGAGACACTAGATGTATGATGTTCACAGTCAAAGTTCCTTCTGCTTCAGGTTATGTTTATTTAGAAATGGGACAAAGTGACGTTCAGTCTGGCCTCTTGTCACATGAATCGTGGAAGAAAGGAGCGGTGTGATGAGTCCCTGTTTGTTACCATGAAGGCCCCTCGTTCTCTCCAAGCTTGATTTTCATTCCAGGTCTTTTCTTTGGCAATCCCAAGTTGTTGTCAGGCCTTTGCTATATGTTTTAGAAATAGAGACAGCAATTTACTTTCCCTTGGAGGAATATTCCTGTAGATGACCTCAAACTCCCAGGTGAATGTCTCTTTCTTTGCTGTGGATACAAGGTACATACACAAGACTTTGAAATGTATTTTGTGATGTAAGCACGTACTGGTGTTTGCATAAAAAAATAATTTAAAAACCTTCTCAAATCAAAGCACTAAGCTGAAAATGCTATTCCTGATTTGAGGCAGAGGGTGGGTGACAGAATGGATGACGCGTGAAAATGCTTGCTTTTTCACATAATAAGCAAGATGAGCTCAGAGGCAACGAGGAGGAGGGTGGAAAAAGGAATTACGTAGAAGAGAACCAAATTCTGCCTCGCTCAGTTCTTGACCCTCCCCATCAGGACACTTCATCTCATTCAACAGCGGAGGAATATTCTTGTAGGTGACCTCAAACTCCCAGGTGGATGTCTCTTTCTTTGCTGTGGATACAAGGTACATACACAAGACTTTGAAATGTATTTTGTGATGTAAGCACGTACTGGTGTTTGCATAAAAAAATAATTTAAAAACCTTCTCAAATCAAAGCACTAAGCTGAAAATGCTATTCCTGATTTGAGGCAGAGGGTGGGTGACAGAACGGATGACGCGTGAAAATGCTTGCTTTTTCACATAATAAGCAAGATGAGCTCAGAGGCAACGTGGAGGAGGGTGGAAAAAGGAATTACGTAGAACAGAACCAAATTCTGCCTCGCTCAGTTCTTGACCCTCCCCATCAGGACACTTCATCTCATTCAACAGCAGTGGACACAGTTGCTGCTTAACAAGATCAGATAGATCATTATAGTCGCATAGTTTCCTGCTTCTGCCTCATTCCCCTGCAACTAATTTGGTTGTCTGAATCCTGTAAAAAGCAAATTAGAAGGTCTTGGAAGCAGCCTGGCATCCCCTCATGCTTCCATGAAGATCCTCCCATCTGACTGGTGGTGTGGGGTTCCTTCTTGATTAACGATCGTTTAAGAAGGAAACATTAAAGCAAGTCTGTTAGTTTGGCATTGCGCTACTATATATTAAAAGTAGGACAGAGTGAAATGAAATTATTTTAGATCTTTTCCCTCAGAAATTAAACAACCGTGTCGCTCTGTAGGCACAAACAACTGAAATGCTGCCAACAGTCTGCTCAAACTTTCCTCTTTCCGGACAGAAGCAGAAAACGTGGTTTTGGTTTTATTATTCTACTTTCTGTTCTTGAGAAATAGTAACTTTTGAGGGTTTTTCGTTGGTTGGTTTTTGGGTTTTGTGTTTTTTTAATTTTGGGGTTTTTGGGGGGGTTGTTTGTTGTTGTTGTTTATTTGTTTGTTTGGTTGGTTTTTTGTTTGTTTTTTTTGTGGGGTTTTTGTTTGGTTTTGCGGTTTTGGGGTGTTTGCTTGGTGGGTGTTTGGTGTTTTGGTTTTTTTTGTTGGTTTTTTTTTTTTTTTTTAAGTAGCAGCAATCACACAGATTCACGCATTCTGAGGCAATCATCAAACTTTCTTTTTTCTTCTTTTGGAAATGTATATGCCAGCTGGGAAAGCATAATGCTTTTTTATTGTTCTGTTGCCTATTTTAAATATATCTCTTGCTGTATTCTTTCTCACCTGTCTTCCGCTATTCAGTCTCTCTTATTTGTAATGCAGTTTGTGCTTTTTACTAAAGTTGGTCAGACTTCTTCCCTATTTTTGTCCTCAGCCAGCTGTTTCATTACCTCGCTTGTAAGACTGTCATTCATAAGTGTTGTGGCTGAAGCTGCAGAAAGCCAATTTAAGGCAGTTATTAGAAGTTTGTCCAATTAATTGGATTTGTGCTTTTGTCAGCTCGAGTGTGATAGAAACAGAAACCTCTATGTATCAAGAAGTGATGCCATTTGTCAGACGATCACTGCTGACACAGTAGACCAGATTTTTGCTTGTATTTTGCTTTTGCTCATTTTACTAAGATGACACTTAGTGTCTTGGTAAGTCATTGATTTTCGTTCTGTTCCTTATGCTGAAGACCTTTGTTATCCCCAGTGCTGTTTGCTCAATACTGTGTTTGTAATACGCAACCTCCCCTTTATTCTCTGTGTCATGAATCAATTCTTCCTATAGTTTAAAGTTGGCTGTTTTTGCAGGCATCTTCACCCTCAAAAACGAGGCTTTTCTCATCTCAGAACGTTTGAATACCTCCACGTCAACCATATCACGTTCTTTGCTGTTGCTTTCCTAGCAGCACTCTGTCCTGGTGACACTCTTGAGTTTGAGCTGCCTTGTTCTTTTCACTGGTGGGTTTCATTGTGCAGCGTTTCCCTTCTCCCATAACCAAAGCTTCTATTCCAGGCCCACCCTTCTTCTCACGCCGTCCAGGCACATCTGCCTTAGACAATGTGCATGCGGTGTGGGGGAGTGTTGTTTCTCCTTTGTTCTTTGTAGAATGCAAGGCCGAGAAGGAGGACATGTCGCTGGACACCGACAAGGAGGACACGTCGCTGGATGCCGAGCACCTCGTGGTAGATGCTGATGGTGCCAGTGGGCAAGGCACAAGGAGCGGTGTGCTATCCCCATCCCAAAGCACAGCTACAAATGAAGAAGTTGAGGATACCTCGGGACAAGAAGATAGGATCAGCCCTGTAAAGAAGGTGGAGGAAGACGGAAGACACTGCGCCCTGCAGCCAACTGGGTCGACTTCCCAAGACTCAGTGGTTCTTGACAGCCAGCTTGACCATGCCTCGGTGCATGGGTGGCTGCCAAACTTCCTCGGTGACGAGAAGGCTGTGACCTCGCTTCCTGTGGTTGAATTTGCACAGGAGCCCAAAGGTCAGTCAGGGTCACATGAACAGCGCGAGAGCTGTTTCTCTGATGGGATTGAAAAGGAGGCAAAAAAGAAAAAAGGAAACGACGAAAGTGGAATGTGTGCTGAGAAAGCATCTAGCGGAATCCCTGGAGACCTCTGCAGGCAGGGTGTGTGTTGCCCAGCTGCTCACCGATCATCCAGATGTGCTTCAGCCAGCTCTGTGGTTCAGCAGTCCTACAAAGTACCTCCAGTTCTGGAATCCAGAAGTAGCCGTGATGGGACCAAGGGGAAAAAAGTGTTACTTGAGAATCCACAGATTCTACCACCAGTCAGGAAGAAGCCACGCACCTTCTATAGCGCAGGTAGATACCAGGGAACACTGGCAGACAGTGACAGTTGTAGTGCCAATGGCATTGACGTTTCCTTCACCACGTTGAAGGTGCAACATGGAGGTGCTGAACTGCCCTAACAGGTATTGCAATGCATTCTTCACTACTACATGTGTGAAGACTGCTTCAAATACATGTTCCTGAGTGCCTTATGTTTGAAGCATCGCTGAGGATGCTTATTGTTTTAGTGTGGAGGAAGATTTTTGTTTAGTTTTGTGGTTTACCTAAAAAAAACCCCAAACAACCCACAACCACAAAACTTTTATGCTGTTCATGCATTTCTTAGGGGAAAATCAAAACAGAATATTTTTTTACTATCTTGTTTCTTTGCTTTTTTTGTTTGTTTGTTTTCTTTTCTTGTCGCATACCCCCCACGCATCGCTTCTAGAGCAGCTAGAAGAGTTGGAGAAGGTGTTCCAGGAAGACCACTACCCCGACAATGAGAAGAGGAGGGAGATCGCGGCCGTGGTTGGTGTGGCACCACAGCGTGTCTTGGTAACGCCCGTGTGGGTAACAGTGCTGAGCGTGGGTTCTCTGCAGAAAATTGACAAAGAGGGACTCGGGGAGGGAGGAGGAGGAAGAGGAGCTTGAGTAGGAAGGAAAGAGGAGCTCATGAGTAATGGGACAGACTGCACCTTCACTGGTGACAAGTGAAAGAAGAGGGCTCACAGGGGTGGACGCTGCAAGACCAACTACCCCACTCAAAATGGCAGTGGAGTCTGTGGTTGTGTACTCCACCTTTTCCTAAGATGAGACACGTAACGGGTAGGTAAAAGAGGCTAAGGGGACTGGAGTTCATCTCTTTTATCTTGAAGATCACGGGCAGCTAAGGAAACTGGTGTTTGGGGGTATCTTTCTGCTGCTATTCTCCTCTCTGTTTGCAAAGAATCTTGCAGATTCTCTGGAAGAAAGGTTTCTGACCTCAGCTGGTGATTTGTGGAGGCAGTCGTTGTTGAGTCGTTGCCTGTGTCCCCATGTGTAGATGGCTTCCTCTCTGAATGCATCCTTTCTTTCCATTTATCAGGTCTGGTTCCAGAATCGCAGGGCAAAGTGGCGGAAATTGGAGAAGTTGAGCGTGAAAGGCGACAAAAAATATCCAACATCATCAGCTCTGTCAGTCCCCTTCAGGTCAGATGGTTATGGGTGAGAGACTTACTCTATTTTCTCATTTATCCACAATAGACACCTAATGAATTATTTTCATTTGCCGTTTCCCATCTACCTTTAAGCTATGGAGAGCTGCCCATTGAGTTGGACCAAGGCAGCCTGTCAGATTTCTGGGAAAATTGTAGTGGACCCTATAAAAAGTGCTTTTGATTAACCTGTAGCACTGTTTTGAAATAAAACTATTAAAGTTGCATTGCCTGAAGTCATGTAGAGGGCAAAGGATAAGACAAAAAGGGTCTGTGGAATCATGCCTTCAACCCCTTCATTTTTAGTTTCTGTGAATGGGTTGTCCAGGCGCTTTGTGTGCACTCGGGAATTGTTTTATCCCAGTCCTCCTCCCACCACCATTTTCCATTTCCATGGATTTTCACTTGGCAATGGAAATGCTGCTTGCTTAGATCAGTCTTAGGAAGTCATGGTCTTCTTTGAAGAAATATGAGGTAGTAACTTTCATAGGTAAGCGGGGAGTTTATGAGAGGATAGGTGGTCTTTCAAGGGGGAGGGAGTGAGTGAGGGAAGAAATTAATCTCCACGGGGAGGTATTTATGGCAATCTAGAGTGAGAGTCTTTCTGTGAAGCACATAGAATGAAATTATAAAAATTAAGTGAAAGATTGGAGACCACCTTTCTGATTTCATTGTGCTGTCCCTGCTGCTTCACCCAGTTCTGTTGACACAGCATCTCTTGCACTGTTTCTCCTTGCACTTGTAAATCATCCAACACTTTCCCTTTCCAGCTGCTAGTGATCTAGGAATTACCTGTTGTAGGATAGTCAGAAGAGTGTATACTTATTCATAATGCTTTGTCTTGTCCTCTGGTCCATCCTCATACCCTTTATGTATACCTCCAGGCCACCTCTTCTGCCCGTGCCTCCATTGCCTGACGTTGTTCATGACCAGTCTGCCATGCTGGGTGTAGACACTACAGCTGGGAACTACTCCAGCCTGCTCAGTGGACTTCCTGCACTACCTGACTCCTCCTCAGGTGAGATCCTTATCGGCAAAAGGATTTTGTGCTGGTGGTGCTGGTGGGTTCCCAAACACTTTTGGGAAAGAGCCCTATGCCAGCGGTCCAAAAAGTGACACCGGGTTTAACAGCTCTCTGCTAATCCAGTACCTACCAGTTATGTACCAGTAGCTACCTCCATGCTAATGGTGGAGCCAAACTTGCAGTCCTCATTCATGTCCTAGCACAAGCCAGCATGGAAATCTGAATATGACTTCAAATATATGATTGGGGCATTCTTTCGTAATAGCTGTTTGACACTGGTCCTGCTTCCTGGGATGGAAGTGTTATCCTGGTTGTCATGCCCTTTGTGGCAGATACACACTTCCCATATTCTGAGTTTGGACCATAAAGTTCTGGCTACCACCTGCAGTCAAGCGAGCTGTGTGAGGAAGGTGCATTGTGTCAACCCCTGGGTTCGTAGCGCCTGTCTCAGGGACTCCCACACCTTTCAATCTCCAAAGGAGGCTCCTTGACTTTTCCAGATGGTGCACATCCCATATTCTGGTTTGGACCATAAAGTTCTGGCTACCACCTGCAGTCAAGCAAGCTGTGTGAGGAAGGTGCATTGTGTCAACCCCTGGGTTCGTAGCGCCTGTCTCAGGGACTCCCACACCTTTCAATCTCCAAAGGAGGCTCCTTGACTTTTCCAGATGGTGCAATTTTTCCATTTTGTGCAGGACCTTGAGGGAGTGAGACTAATCGGGTTCTTAAGCATACAGCTTAATTTAATTGTTGTTGCAGTGTTGTTGGAAGTCAGTGGGGTGTGCTGTTTGACCAGTTTTTCTGCTTGAGCTTCATTTAGACTTTAAAGATTGATGGCAACCAAAGAGAGAGGATTTGTCCAACTGTGTATTCTGTGCATCAGAGCATTCTCTAGAGCCAAGAATGTTCCTTAAAGCATTTCCTATGTATGTTTACGTTTTCAAGTTGGCACAACTTGAAATTATTTCCAAAGTGATGAGGACTTCACCCCTTCCTTAGGGATGGATATCCCAAGCAATAGATGTGCTGACATGTGGTGTTGCTTGTATTTTCCTGCTTCTCAGTGTCATTCATACTTTTGAATTTCATGCCATCATTTCTGCCCCTTCATTGCATTCTAATTTATTATCAATATTTGATAATAATAATTATAATTTATTATTAGATAATTATAACAATGATTATCTAATTGTTGTCAATATTAATGGCAGTTCTGTGCAAGTCATTTTCTAACAACGCCTCAAAGACTCTAATGTATTTTTAATGGTGCTGATACCTTAAAAGTATTTTGGCACTGTAGAAAACAACTAAAACGTCGTATCAATAAGCTTAGAATACTAATAAATAAATATGTATGCTGAAAGTACTTAATTGAGGTACTTTCTTGATACTCTAATTTAGCACTTCTGTCATTTAAATTTGCCTGTCATAGTCTCAAGGCAAGGACTACTTTAGTCAATCCTGTAAGCTTTTTAACAAATATGACTGTAATTCAGTTAGTTCCAGTTTTTCCACTACTTCTTGCAGCAGGGTAAATATAGTCAAAGTGTTTGAATAATTCACCACTTTCCAGAATGATGAAGTGCTGCAGTCTGTTGAGTCCGGTATTTAATTAGATAAAGACCAAGATTTTGCAAAATAATTCATTTAAAGGAAACAAACCGAATAGTCTCATATTTTTACACTTGTATTCTGAACTTTCCTGATTTCTAAAGTACATCTGCAGACAGGCTATATGGTCAAGAGCGACTATGTCTGTTAGAAATAAAAAGCTTCTTTCAGGGATATGATCTTGTCATCTGTCTGTACTGAGCAATTTCTTTCTGGGGAATCTGCACACTGGGATGTGGTTCTCCATGTGGAAAACACAAACAATGTCCCTGATAGGAAATAAACGTCCCCTCTGAATTCTTTGTACAACATGTAAGGAAGAAAAAAGGACAAGTGAATGGCCCTGAGAGTGGACTGAGTATGTGAGATAATAAATATAGCTGGGTTTTCACTCCTTGAATCCTTTGAACTTGCTGCTGGCTGCCACCTATTGCATTTGCTGTGCATGCATCTAGCTTTTATGAAACACGTGCTTCCTTTGCTTGTCTGAAATGCCTGTATCTTCAGTGTTAAGGATCATAGAATCATAGAATCATTCAGGTTGGAAAAGACCCTTGGAATCGTCGAGTCCAACCATCAACCCCCCTCTACAAAGTTCTCCCCTACACCATATCCCCCAACACCACATCTAAAGCTGAGAATGTACTTCATTCTGATACATCTGTGTGTGGGAACAAGCTTCCCCCTGTTCTCTTTAAATCATGCTGGGCAAGAAGTAATGAAATCTATTTGTGTCATCTAAACGGATAAATACTTTCCAGATACAGATCTGTGCTGAGAACGTACTTCATTCTGATACATCTGTGTGTGGGAACAAGCTTCCCCCTGTTCTCTTTAAATCATGCTGGGCAAGAAGTAATGAAATCTATTTGTGTCATCTAAACGGATAAATACTTTCCAGATACAGATCTGTTTGGGGTAAAAAAAAAAGTACCTTTTCTAAATAACTTTTCAGAAAAGAGGCATGCTTTGCTAGTGCACACAAACTGTGAGCTTTGGTGATTGGTTTTTAACCTGGTTTCCTGGGGGAAGGGAGGAATATGGTGTGTGCAACGAGCCACACACTCGCTTTGTTTGTGAAACCCACCCTGCCCTCCAAATTTGTTTAATCAAATTTGACGGAAGGTGGGCATCCTAAAAATTACATTCCTACAGAAAAGGTCATCAATTTACAAAGGCAAAAACAATTGTTCGGTAGAAGTGGCCCTTGTGAAAACAGCTCATGACAAGTTTCAGCAAAATAATTTGTTCCCTGTGCATAATGGTGTGGCTGTACCCAGAGATTGTGCCCTATTGGGGTGGCCGTTCAGGTGCTTTCCGTGGCAGCAGTGTCTTTAACCCCTTTCAGCAGGACAAGCAAATGACTTAAGTGCATGAGAAGGGTAAGATCTATTACCTGGCACCTGTGGAGAGTGTTCAGTGCTGTCTTTCCTATTGTTTTTCCGTGCTCTAGCCAGTAGTTCTGACTGACTGTTGGTTTGTGGGTTCTTTTTTTCTGTCCCACAGTTCAGTACAGTTCTCCAAACAAGCTGACTAAAAATGCCAGCGAGTTGTATTGGAGATGTATTCTACCTTGCTGGCAGTTGTGGCTTCTGATTTAGTACTAGCCACACTATTTGCCATAAGAGCCTTTTTTGCTTCAAAAATTCAATCTTGAGCTTGCTTTGATCTTAGAACTGGGTTTTTTTACTGCTTTTGCTAGATAGCTTGCTTTAAAGTAATGGAGGGGTTTTTTTGACATTTGACGAGTTCTTCTTGTTTTTCTGAGACTTCTTATGGATGTATATTTGTGATTCATTGACTTAACGCATTGACTTATGTTTTCTTTAGGGCTGACCCTTTAGAAAGAAAAGTTACTTTCTATGGCTCTGGTTTGTGGGAGAAGATTTTTCTGCCCCATTAGTGGCTTTGCAGGAAATAATTTTGTTTCACGTGACTGTCTTGCTGAGGGCACATGTCAGGAGCCCAGCCTATGCTGGTAGCTCTTTGCAAATAGCAGGATGATTATTCAGTGGCAGAGATGGGATTGTAATTGAAGTCTTGGGAGCAATTGGGTGACGCTGGGTATAATCTATCAAAGAACAGTAAATAAATGACAAGCTCTAATGACTTCACTTACAGGACTCTGGCTTTTGAACAAATTACTTTGAGGTTGATGTGTAGCTGACATGGCAAGCAAGGGTCGTACCTTTTAAACAAGTGGTAGGTTCTGGCCTACTGAAAAAACAGAAGAGGGTCTTTCTGATACACTTCTCAAAGCAATGCAGTTACGGACTGAAGTTGGTTTACTGATTTTCAGTCCATTAAATAAAGAATGCTGTTGCTCTGAAGTTCAATGAATATTTTCTCTACTTTCAAGATGTCATTTACAAGAGAAATGCTTTCTCATAATTTCAAGAAAAGGATGTATCAATGAAAGGCTTTGTAATGGCCTTTAATGTTCCAGTAAATGCTGCAATTATGCAAGCACGTTTCATTAAAAGAAACTGGATTGGATAGTGTGTGACGTAGAGACTCTTGGCAATAGAGCCTTTGGCTGAACTCTTGATTTGATGCTTGAGAAAACAGCCCTAGCAAGTAGACCATCTGAGGTTCGACTGGTTGCTCAGCCTGTAAACGACATCAGCTGCATCGTGACCAACACTGGGCTTGTCAAACAGTTAGAATCATGCTAACTGCCTGAATCATTGCAGGCATCTCATTCCAAGGCCTTTTGGAGTCAACAAAATATGCGCTTGACTAAGAAAGTCATGTAGGGCTGATGTCAAGAGGAAGGGCTCCCATGCAGATAGATGTCACTCAGGTAATTAATCTCGTACACGTGATCTGGTCTGTTAACAACAGTGAAAGCAGCTTCCTGAAACATTTGAAAACCATGTTTCTACAGTTGAAACCATGCCCTGCTATGAGTTCATCGATGCTTCTCTAGCATAGGTCTTGGTCTCCTTCAAGACTGGTGAAAGACTGAAATCACAGTCATACCAACAAAAATAGATGTGTATATTTCTGTTAATTTAATACTCTGTCCCATCCACTGGAAAATATTTATATTAAAGAATGGGTCTCTTAACTCTGCTAGAGGAAATATACACATCTATTTTTGTTAATTTAATACTCTGTCCCATCCACTGGAAAATATTTATATTAAAGAATGGGTCTCTTAACTCTGCTAGGGTGAAGAAGAAGTTGTCTCCCCCCTCTAACAGGGGGGAAGACAGTTGTGTAGCTAAAGACTTAGAATATTCATTCTTAAGAGCAGCACCAGGACCATTCCAAAGACCTGAAGCTGCAAGTTATTAAATTGCCCTCCAAAAATTCCCAAGGCTGTCTTGTGGACTGAAAAACCAGAAATAGTGGAAGTGATAAGCAAAAAAAAATTCTACTGTTACATCCCCATGTTCACTGGAGAGCCTTCTGAGGATATCTATCCCTACGTCAATGTCAGGAAGAGCAACAGAATTGCAAAATGTAAGTGTTGTCTCAAGCCAGTGATCTGAATTCATCATTGAAGAAGATGCTGGAATCTTCTGTAAATATAGTATCAAGGTTAGCAGATATGACTTCTTTGGGAGTTGTTTATTCTTACTGCATTTGTGGCTTTAGTCAGAAGATACAAATTCAATGGCTTTCTTTGAAAGGATGGAGAAGTAGAGGAAATTTTAGAAATGGCTGAACCAGCTCTTTGGGGGCCGAATGTGCCATTTTCACAACCTCGTTGCCTGTGGGTTCTGTTGCCATGATGCACAAAGATTATCTGCACTGAGTGTGGCAAATATTTCAAAAAACAGAACTTCATTCTTAGTGGGTGTGAAAGTGGATTTAAATGTGGTTGTATTCATCCTGAGCAACCATCTGCAGAATAGCTAATCCTACTATCGTTATTGAACCGTGGCTTCATCAGGAGAGGGATTGTTTTTCAGGTAAGTTGTGCTGCCTTATCATAGTGTTGGTGTGAACTGCTGCATTCTGGGACAGAACGGTTAGGAGAACCAGGGCACGTTAAGGTTTTAAAAAATCAGAAGAGATCTTCAGCTTCATTTCTGGCTAAGCCATTCTGACTTGCAAGGAAACTAAATGTTGATCTGTGCGGTGTCAAAAATGAGGAATGTGACAGGTACGTCATAGATGCTGCTTGACATGTAGGAGTAGTATGTTCAAATAGTAAAAAAAAAAACAAAAAAAACAACCAAACAAAACCCAAAAAACCGCTATGAATTGCTTGGGCATATGAATGCTTTAGAAATGCCATCCTAGATTTTGTAAATGAGCCCCAATTCAGGGCGATTCAAGTTTTCATTGAAACATCAGGGTTCTATCTTTCCATAGTTGCAGAAGCTGAAGAAAAATTGAAGGTAGGCAGATGCAATAAGATAGGCACAACTGCATGGCACACCGGGGAATCTGAGAAATGGGGCTGCAAAGTGTTGAAATGGAATCTCCTTATCAGCGCTCTGGGCACGCATACCATAACTCTGTAAAAGTAGCCCTTGCTTGCTGTGGCAGCTTCATGTTGAGGTGTTAAATTTAAGGCCTTTGATTCCTGTCTGGTGGAGTGCATTTGACGTTGCTCTCTATGCCTGCAAGGGTGAAGCACAGCTGTAAACTGTCCATGCTACAGTCTTTCCCCGAACGCTTTACAATGTGTGGGAGTAGATCAACTTTATCTGAACAAGTATGCCTCATCCTTGCCCTGGTTCAGCCGAGCTAGACTTGAAAAATCATTTCAAATTGTGTCATGCTCACCCGGTGGCTACACCTCTCAAGAGAGGAAACATTTGATATTTGGCATAATAAGAGAGAATCTTGTTCTGTTGCACCACGTGCAAGCTTCTTGAACTTTGGTGTATACTTGCTATTCCGGATCACCAGCATACATAATTCTGACCTTTGCATTTCCTATATTGTCCTCTTTCCACAGAGGCTGTTCTGTAGGAAACTGTTCCTCTCCTTTTCCAGCAGTGACCGAGGAGACAGGTCACAAAACAAGATTCTAGAGACCAAATGGTGTTGGTTTCCTTTTCCGCCTCCCAGCTTCTTTTTCCCAAGACCTTTCAGCTGACATCTCTACATTATTTTTTATTTTTGGCATGACTCATCAGAGGCCAAACCAGGAGTGAAAATTTGGTTGAAAAGTGGCCTAGACAGCGGATTTCTAAAGGGATGATTTTGTTTCTTTCAAACCACAGTTAAATTTTTCAAAAGGGTAATCTGTGCAGCACACTCTTCCCAGAGGACAGTAGAGATGGAAGATGGCTGGGGGATTGTTCCTGGCTTTTTTCCAGGAAGTACTTTTCTTCATTTGGGCCGCCTGCTTGAGAGCTGAATAAATCCAGTATGCAGAGACTGAAAATCACGAAGGTAATTTTATTTTACCAATAAACATCATCCTCTGTTCCAGAGAGCTTGCTGCTACTCCCTTTGGCTTCCCAGCAGCGCTGCTGGTACTCGTTTGCTTTTATTCCCATCAGTCAACCTCCAGCCTTTCACCGGCATCTTGCTCTTTTTGTTCTGCCACTCCTGTCACTCCCTCTGCTTGCTCCTTTTAATTTTTGGTGTGACAGCAAGCTGTGACAGTCTCTCTTTCTATTCACAGTCTCTTCAGCGGCCGGAGCGTCGTCGTCTTGTGAAGCGGTTGAGACAAAGGCGTTGCCACAGCTCAGCTTTGGTTCCAGCAGAACTGGAGAAGAGTGCTTCCCTGGTTTTCCCAGCCCACCACCCATCTGCAGGGCCAGCCTCCCCCTCAGCCTGCTCCTCAACCCCGACAACCACATTGTTCCCTTGATGCTGGACCCTCCCAACAGCCAATGCAGCTCCTCCAGCCAGGAAAACAGCTCCAGGGAAGCCTTCACTTACAGCATCCAGCATCAAGGGTAGGGACAGATGGGATTGTCTTTGAGGGAGATTGAAAAAAGTGAACCCCGGGGGAGAAGCCTTTGGGAGGCTGGAGGTGGGACGTGGAAATAGGTGGGACAGTAAATGAGGAGTTAGATGTGGGAGGGAGAATGCCCTTTAAATGGGGTATGAAGAAGGGTATGATGTGTGTAGTAGGACAGGGCACCTGCTGTCTTTTCTAAAAGTGATCCCTTTAATTGGAGTGCTTTCAGAATTGCATCCCTGTCATGTGAAAGTGGGGTTTGGAAGCACAGTGAAAAGGAATCCTTGAGAGAAGGTAGGTGAGCTTTGGAGAGTGGGAAGAGCTGAAGGAAAGGTAATCCCCACTAGTGTGTGTTGCCAAAGAAACCTGTGAAAGCACTTGGCTCCAGGGGGTTCTGTTGGCCTCCTCCTGTGCCTGGTGTTCGGGAGGAAGGGTTGGAGTCCCATCAGGGTTGAAGCGGCCATCAAGGGGAGGATGTGACAGTTGTTTATTGTACAGGTTGCTGTAGCTGTTGACCCTGCTTTAATCTCCAAATTGCCTCTCTCCTTGCTCTCTGCAGTTTGAGTTCACCGGTCTCCTGCAACTGCCCTGAGCAGCTGGAGTTGGCAGGCGACCTAGAGACCCCTTACTCTCCCTACAGCAACCTGGGTGGAATTTACCAGCTGCCCCAATACCCCCAGCTCTCCCAGTTCCACCATCTGCCGGGTCACCTGGCCAGCAACGTGCTCTCCAGTCTCAGCCTGGCTCCTACATCATCCACAGAGTCCCACACAGGTTTCCTCACCTTACCTGGTGACAGCGGAGTCGTAACCTGTGGGGCAGCAGGAGCCACACAAAGCCATCCACGGAGTCCCACACAGGTTTCCTGGCCTTACCTGGTGACAGCGGAGTCATAACCTGTGGGGCAGCAGGAGCCACACAAAGCTACGTACAAAACCACGTGGAGGAGCAGCCCTCCTTACAGCAGCCAAATGGAAACTCGGGTAAAATCCTAAAATATTTTGGCATCCCGCTTCTCGGGAGTACCTAAACACTACCCTGAAACATTCAGTCAAACCACTGCTCAACCTGGTCACTGTGACATAAAGAAGGAATGTGCATATACATGTGCAAATATATATATATATGCTGCCCATGTTGTTGGTTTTTTAATTCCTTGTATGCCTTTTTTTAAAAAGTGCTGAGTGACACCTTAATTTGAATCAAAATTCACTACATAGACTGGATGTTGGAGGGAGTGTTTCCATGTGAGTACGTCAGGTAGTGGAAAGGTTTTGTCTGAAATGGAGAGCTAACTTATCTTTTTTTGGGAGTGTCCTGCTGTGCAAACTAACTTGCCTTCGGTATACATGGGTGGGGGTCAAGGGTGCAAAATGAAAAAGGCACCACAGCAAATGGAATAGTTGGGGACAGCAAGAAAAACAGGCTTCTAACTCAGCTGGGCTTTTGCAGAAGCCACTTTGAAGGAATGTTATGTGTCTTAGGGCAGAAGAAGGGAGTCAGAGGCCAACAGAGTACGGATATGGCTTCTTTCTTCTTCTTCCTCTGACTTGAATTTGTAATACTGCTCAGATTAAAGCACTTTACGGATACGAAATTTGTAATACTGCTCAGATTAAAGCACTTGAGCATAATTTAAAAAAGTAACTAGTTAAAAAGGACATTGTTCGTCTCCTTGTTTTGTGTCAGGGTTTTACATTTTGAAGTTGTTCAAGCCCAAGTACAACCAAAAGATAAACTATTGCAGTTTAGTTCTTTGGACTGCCAGGCTTGTTAAATCATGTTCAGTCTAAAAAATACATCTCGGCTCTGACCACATAAAAGAATAGTTTTCAGGCCACAGATGCTGCTGCTCTTTTTGTACCATTTTTGTGGACCTTGTCAGGGAGAGAAGTCTGACTCTCAGGTTGATGGGTGCAAGAAGGCTCATGTTCACACTTCATGGCTAACATTCTCCAGAATATGTTGGCAGCACCTGTGTTATTGCTGCTCTTTTTGTACAGTTTTTGTGGACCTTGTCAGGGAGAGAAGTCTGACTCTCAGGTTGATGGGTGCAAGAAGGCTCATGTTCACACTTCATGGCTAACATTCTCCAGAATATGTTGGCAGCACCTGTGTTATCATCACTGTTGGCCTGGTTCTCCTCTTAGTTATTATTTTCTGTGGTTTTTCAGTTTGAAGTGCCAGAGTTAATGAGAGGGCTGTGTCCCAGTGCCCCAAATTAATGTTTTTATAGCATGATGCCAGAAGTGTGTGTTGCATGCCGTGGGGCATGTCGTGAGAGCATAAAGGGATGTGTAGAGGTCCAAGGTTTGTTAGGACTGATAAAGTTGGAGGATTGTTGAAGGCACAGAGGCAGAGTTGATAGTCTCTTATTCCGTAATTATGTTCAAGGATCCTATGGCTATTGCAGTGTGGACAACCAGGGCCTGGACTTCCAGAAGTGCAGCAGGGAGGGAACCAATCTGTCCAGAGGAGGGCCATGAAGATGATCAGAGGGATGGAGCACCTCTGCTACGAGGACAGGCTGAGGGAGCTGGGGTTGTTCAGCCTGGAGAAGAGAAGGCTCCGGGGAGACCTTAGAGCAGCCTCCCAATACCTGAAGGGAGCTACAGGAGAGCTGGGGAGGGACTCTTTGTCAGGAAGTGCAGTGACAGGACAAGGGGTAACGGTTTTAAATGGGAAGAGGGGAGATTTAGATTAGATATGAGGAAGAAACTATTTCCTGTGAGGGTGGTGAGGCACTGGAACAGGTTGCCCAGGGAAGTTGTGGCTGCCCCATCCCTGGAGGGGTTCAAGGCCAGGCTGGATGGGGCTTGGAGCAACCTGGTCTGGTGGGAGGTGTCCCTGCCCAGGGCAGGGGGGTTGGACCTCGATGACCTTGAAGGTCCCTTCCAACTCTGACCATTCTATGATTCTACGATAATTCTTACTTCAGCATTTAAGCAAGTCATCAACTCAGCTGAATTGCAGATATTACTTAAAAAAACCACTCCTGCTTCCTGGATTGCAGCTTTAATAAAAAAAAAAAGTGAAGATAAAGCATCCCTCTTATGCTTTGCAGAGCTAACTTGGAAAATTGGAATGGAGGAAAAAAATTGGGAGGGCGTGCATCTCTAGTACCGTTACATGGACTCAGAATTTATGCTGAAGTAACATCATGGTTTTCAGACGATAACAATGCTATGAATTTCTGAAGTTTTTCATCCTAATAATGATGTTCTGCATAAATGCACTGCAGTGTAAACAACAAAGTTAACCTTCCTATGTGTGTGATGTCTGCTCTGTTGCAGTGACCTGAATGGCATAACTGTAATACTGTATTTGCACTGAGCGTGCTCTCTGAAGCACAACATACACATTTTTACATTATGTGGTTTTAATCCTCCTACAACATACGCATTTTTACATTATGTGGTTTTAATCCTCCTTATTTTCATTATTCTGTCTCTTCTTTCCTGCTTTTTCCTCAGCAGGCACCTCTGCCTATCAAGCTGTCCCTGGGAATGATTTCTATATGCCGGGAGCTCCATTCTCAAATCAGTTGCAGTCAGGAATGCCATTTTCTAGCACAGCAGAAGGACAGTACTTCCCAGAGCAGGTTTCCTACGCTCAGCCACCTTGACTGCCCTCCTCTCCATGTTTTCTTCAAGTGCCTCATGGAACAACACTGGGATCCGTGCCACATACTGGAAAACCAAAGAGGAGGACACCACCAGACCAGAGTTTATACCAGTGCCACCAAACAGAGCCAGCAGAGCTGACGTTGCTTGCTGAAAGAGAAGAAGTAGAGAGTAGCAGCAAGCAAGGAGAGACTATCGTTGGTAACTGAAAGGCCAGCTGTTTCTTTTTTGAAGAAGGTGTGGAGATAAGGAAAGAGTTCCAAGACAGCAGTAGCTCTGAATGCAGGATCAAAACTGGCATGAATGGGAATGGAATTTTTTATATTTTTTTTTCTGGGTTGCTGTTCAAGACAGGTTCAATTATCCTGTATCTAGTTCTTAGATCCATCTATTTTTAGAAATGGGGACTTAGAGGTCACTAAAATAGATGGCAAAGTTCTGTCCTCTGTCAGACATCATCTGTTGTGAGCTGAATGGCTACACAGGACTGATTATTTCTAAGATTTCCAGAGGCATGTACACCTCTCTTCAAGGCAGCAAGTTCTTGAGCAAGAAAGGAGGAAGGGGAAGGTCAAGCTTTCTGTTTGGATTTCTGTTTCCAGTCTTATATTTTGGAAACAAAATTATCTTACTCTAGATTTGTTGAAAGGTGTCATATGTCTTAAATATTATTTGGGGGTGTGTGTGTTTGATTTTGAGAGATAAGACATTTGAAAAAATTCAAGTTGTTCTGCGTCATGAAAGATAACGTTTTCACATGAAATCCAGTTTTTCTTCAGATATTAAAGAAGAAACAAATGACTTGTGCTGCACTCTGCGAGGAAAAAAAAACAAAGGAAGAGGAAACATTACCATTTTAAACTCTGCAAAATAAGAAGAGACAGAAAGAGAGATGAGAATAGTACTATTTGAATCAGAAGCACTTTTTTATTTCATTTTTTGGGTTGTATTTTTTTTTTTCTGCCATGATTATTTTCTGCTGAGGAAAGAAGCAGGGTAATTTCAAGCAAAATAAGAAGAGACAGAAAGAGATGAGAATAGTACTATTTGCAACAGAAGCACTTTTTTATTTCATTTTTTGGGTTGTATTTTTTTTTTTCTGCCATGATTATTTTCTGCTGAGGAAAGAAGCAGGGTAATTTCAATCAATAAAAGCTTCTGGTCTCTGTTTTTTGCAAATCTCCTGACTTTATTCTTCTTATATGAATTCCAATCTTGAGGATCTCACAGACAGGAAAGAGATGATACAGACACAGGAGTCCCAGAGGTGCGTGGAAGTTCCAGATCATGCAAGACTCAGAAGGTATGCCTTTTATCCTGAAATACATGGGAAAAGAGCCCAGGGAGATTCAGATATACACAAAACAGGAGGAGGAGCCCTAGCAGCTACACTAAAGTTTAGGGACTCCAGATAGTGTAAGAAGTGTCAGGGGAAGTCCGCCGTTGGTTTGGTGTTTGCTAGCCTTGAATTACCTTTTTGTTCTTTTAAAAAAAAAAAATCAATATAAAACTATAACAACAAATGCCAGCAAAACTGTAACTGTACATAGCAGCAGTGTAACCAGATCTCTGTCAGATATTAATTGGTTTAGTGTCCTGTTTGCATTGCATCACAGAATTGTCGTGGTTGGAAGGGACCTCTGAGAGACAGAGTCCAACCACACACACAAAAAAACCCCAAAAAAACCCAGCACAGAGTCCAACCACACACACAAAAAAAGCCCCAAAAAACCCAAACCAAAACTGAAAAAAAAAAACCCAAACAAAAAACCCCAACCCCCCAAGCAGACAAAACCCAACAATCCCGGGCATCAGAGCATACCCTGAAGTGCCACGTCTACACGTGAAAAAAACAAACAAAAAACCCCAAGCCCCCAAGCAGACACAACCCAACAATCTCGGGCATCAGAGCATGCCCTGAAGTGCCACATCTACACGTTTCTTAAATCCCTCCAGGGATGGTGACTCCACCACCTCCCTGGGCAGGCTGTTCCAGTGCCTGACCACCCTCTCAGGAAAGTCATTCTTCCTGAAATCTAAACCTCCCCTGCCCCAACTTCAGGCCATTTCCTCTGCCCCTGCCATTATTCCCTTGGGAGAAGAGGCCAACCCCCACCTCTCTACACCCTCCTTTCAGGGAGCTGTCGGTGGGTTTGAATGCCTGAGGACTGTATTGTTCAAAATTTTTTTACAAAGTAGTCAATAACTTAAATATTTGGTGGGTACTGCTTTCGTTGAGGTACTTGGTCATCATCTCCGGGACTGACCCAACGGTCTATTGCTGAGGTGGCTCAGTTATTTCAAAAGAGGGTTAATCTCTCTGTCTTTTACAGTTAACAGGAACCGTGGACGGTTTAGACACGTATGCCTTGCAGTTATGTCTGCATCCTGTTAGGATGTGTTGCAGTTTAATCTGTCAGGATGTTTCATAACCGGGTCTTTTCTCTTGAATTCCTCAAAGCTTACTGTGGGAATCCCAGGCTGCAGCCCTAGCAGGAGCAGCTGAGTGGAGCAGACCATCTTGGCTTGATAGTCTTTGTGGCAGCAAAGGGCACAGACTCTGCCAAGTGGTGAAACAAAGACCTTTCATATTTCATTTTTTCAGCATATATAGTTTCTATCTTCTGATCACGTGCCGTGCTCTCTACACAGATAGGTTGTGGGTGAATGTCCACATGCCTTTGTGAGCAATACAATTTGCTACACACAAGGGTTCATGCGCCCAGGTTACCCAATCATTACTGTCTCCTTTTTCTACCTTATTATCTGTTTTCTACCTCGCTATCTGTTTTTGCACTGCCTTGCTAGATTTCACACCACACAAATAACACCATAGAAAGACATTGTTTTACTGTTCCCACAGCTTCCTTCCCACCAGTGTGAGCACACCTGCCCAGCTCTCGCTCAGCAGCGTGTCTCCAACTTCCTTATTCTCCACAAGTCTCAGCCTCTGCTTTACCTGGGACTGTCAGCCTGGGAAACAGATAAAAAATTATAGAATCATAGAATGGTTTGGGTTGGAAGGGACCTTAAAGATCATCTGCTTCTAAGCCCCTTCCATGGGCAGGGACATCCTCCCACCAGACCAGGTTGCTCAAAGCCTCATCCAGCCTGGTCTTCAACACTTCCAGGGATGGGGCAGCCACAGCTTCTCTGGGCAACTTGTTCCAGTGTCTCACCACCCTCACAGAATTTCTTCCTGAGATCTAATCTAAATCTCCCCTCTTTCCATTTAAACCCATTACCCCTTGTCCTGTCACTGCACTTCCTGACAAAGAGTCCCTCCCCAGCTCTCCTGTAGCTCCCTTCAGGTATTGGAAGGGGCTCTAAGGTCTCCCTGGAGCCTTCTCTTCTCCAGGCTGAACAACCCCAGCTCTCTCAGCCTGTCTTCATAGCAGAGGTGCTCCATCCCTCTGATCATCTTCGTGGCCCTCCGTTGGACCCGTTCCAACAGGTCTCTGCAAATCAGTTGCCAGCTGCAGTAGCAGAGGACCTAAGTGAAGATCGTTTACTCCGGTACCTACATGGCTGAACTGTGGTTCCCAAATGAGCTTTAGTCACCGGAATGTGTCGGGTACGTAACAGGAGAGGCTGAAACGTATGTCAGGCTCTGGCCATGTCCTCCTGAGGAAGGGCTGTTGTGTTAGAGGAAGCTGGAGGTGCAGTTCCTTGTGGTACTTTCTGTGTTTAACCCTGAGTCTTTCCACTGTCTTTTGGACTCAGGCAAAGCTGGAATAATTTTAATATTTTATAGTGGTCTGGGTCTGCCCTTCTTGTACCTGGTGAAATTAAGCATTTTCAGGTCTTTTATCTTTCAACTTCACAGTCTGTTCACGAAGAGGGTCTGGCAGGAGTTGAGCACTGCTGCTCCTCTCCTTTTTCTTTCTCCTGTGTCTTGTAAAACACTGTTTTGTGTCTGAAGACCTCTGGAGACTAAGCAGTACAGCCCGGGACAGATTTATGTCACGAATCCATGGATTTGTACAGGGATTCTGGAATGTTGATTTCCTAGAGCAATGGTTTATTGCTGCCTGCAAGAGGCTGAGAACTGGCGGGGAATGCGCATCGGTTCACACTCGTTTCACTCAGCCACAGCTCAACAGCCTTAAACCAATATTTCCCAGAGGTGTGAATAGGAGTTTTCATTGCAATTACGAGTGCGCTCTGAAAACTGTTAGCGGCGGCGACGGCACAATTCTTCACGGCCAGGGCTGGAGAGGAATCTTGCCTGGATCCAAAAACAACCCTCCCAGCAGATAAAAAGGACAAAACCAACAGCAGCGTGCCAGCTTGTCCGCCCCTACCTTCCCTTTCTCTTACAGAAAAGAAAAAAGGAAAAAAAAAAAAAAGAAGAATGTAGAGTGTTTTGTGAGAAACATTGGAGAGAAATACGGCTTTTGGATGTTCTTTGATGGCACAGTCGTGCAGCCAGCTCGCATATTCTGCCCATAAAAATGTCATCTGGACATTCAGGATCACAAGGCGTTACGTGACGCCGTCTCAAAAATTTGGGTGATTGAATGAGGGCAGTGGAATTTTTGAAAGGGAAAAAATCTTTTACATTCAAGCTTTTGGATAACGTGTAGGCTTCTTTGGGAATGACTTGATTTGGGAATGACTTGATTTATTTCCATGCTTCGACCTTAATTTTGCCAGGTTCAGTTGGGCTTGAAGTTTTGAATTGAGATCTCCTTCAGGTCACTGTTAACAGCTGGAGGAAAGGAGAGTACATGGATGGTCAAATTCATCCCTTCTGTGATTCCAGTGACTTGGCTGTAGTTAAACTAAGGTTAATCTACTCCACAGGTACACAGATGTGGGGATTTTTTTGCCGGGTGCTACCACTGGCAGAAGCAGCACCAGCCCTTGACCAGGAGCCAGGCCACCCCCCAAGGTGAAGAGTCTTAGATAATTCTGTGGGCCTGTCTAATACACGTGCAACACACACTACACCAGCATCTTGGAATCTCCTCCCTCCTTAGTCTCATTGTGCTATTTTCCCTGCTGCAACCTACTTGTAGTAAAATTAGAATCATAGAATTGTCCAGGTTGAGAGAAACCTTTAAGGTCATCAAGTCCAGCCATTAACCTAACACTGCCACTAAACAATGTCCCTCAGCACTACACCTACTTGTCTTTTAAATACCTCCAGGAATGGTGACTCAACCACTCCCCTGGGCAGCCTGTTCCAATGCTTGAGGACCCTTTCAGTGAAGAAATTTTTTCCTAATATCCATCCTAAACCTCCTCTTGTGCGGCTTGAGGCCTTTTCCTCTCACTCCTCCTCCCACTTGTTATTTGGGAGAAGAGACCGACCCCTCTTGTGCAGCTTGAGGCCATTTCCTCTCATCTCATCACTTGTTATTTGGGAGAAGAGACCGACCCCCGCCCCGGCTACACCCTCCTTTTAGGTAGTTGTAGAGAGCAATAAGGTCTTCCCTCAGCCTCTTTTTCAACAAGCTAAAGAACTCCAGTTCCTTCAACCACTCCTTATAAGACTTGTTCTCCAGACCCCCCAGCAGCTTCGTTGTCCTTCTCTGGACTTGCTCCAGCACGAACTCCAGTTCCTTCAACCACTCCTTATAAGACTTGTTCTCCAGACCCCCCAGCAGCTTCGTTGTCCTTCTCTGGACTTGCTCCAGCACTTCAAGATCTTGCTTGTAGTGAGGAGCTCAAAACTGAGAAAAGAGAAATCTTTTCTTACAGACTTCTTAGTTTCGTGAAGTGGGATACATTAGAAAGTATCAACATTTATTCAGTTTAGCAGCTGAAATTCCCAAGGTATTTTTTGCATTGCTCGTTATAAAGAAGGCTACAAATAGCATGAGAAAATAATCTACTGCTGAATAGTAAATATTGATTTTTCTTCATGTTGCTGTGCCAAGCACAAGAACAGTACGTTAAAAAAAAACCAAACCAAACCAAATCCATTATCTGACAACGTCATGCATCTTCATAGCTAAATGCTGACAAGCATGGAAACACCTGTGATACCTCAATTAGCTTAATGATAATCAGACCTGATGATAGGACAGCCAGATGAGACTGCACAGCATGAGGTGCACAGTGCAAGTCATCAGAACCAACGCTGGGGAACTCCGGGACGCATTGCCTAATTCTCCTTGTGTGTCCCACATGCCCACACCTGCAGGATCCCATCAGACAAGGGTTGGTAAATCTTGAACGTTAAGGCAACGGCTTCACAGAGGCCGGGGTTGTGATAGCAGCCCATTAAGGGTTGTCGCTGGAGAAATGAACGGAGAAATGTTGCTGGAGAAACAGAGAAATGAAAAGTGTTTGATTTCCTGGCAAATAACCAGGAGCTTAAAGGTTCCAGTTACATACAGGCATAGATGCCACCCTCTTGGGACACTTCTTGTGCCCTCTGTGCTTACTACATATATTTTTACAGCATCTAGAACAAGGCAGGGGTGAAGTTCCTCCTTTGGTTTCTTTTCAGGAATTTTGAGCAAAACATGAAGAAGAGAGAAAGCTGGAGCCCGTTTTACCTGTGGGTCTGTCTGGGGCCTGTCTTGCCTTCTGGTCCTGGGACAGAGAGGGACCCCAGCTCCTCCAGTGCTCCCTGCTGCAAGAGAGGGGCGGGGGCAGAAGCCCCTGCATAGTTTTAGGGGACGGGAACCAGCATCCCTTTCTTCTATGGGAAGGTGGTTTCCTTCTGCCCTGGTTTGAGGTAAAACAGAACCAATTTTCTTCTCAGTAATTTTACTTTTCAGTGAAGCCTCTCCTGACCCCCTGAAATTAAGGGTATGTTTTTTAGACAGCGTCTGCTTCAGGCAATGATAACATCTGGTGTTTGCAGTTAATGCCAAGGAATGGGACGCAGAGAGGCTCTTGCTTATCCTTATTGCAGTAACAACCAAGGTCAGCTCACTTTGGTATTTACCAAGTTGGAGGGTGCCTGACCCCCTGAAATTAAGGGTATGTTTTTTAGACAGCGTCTGCTTCAGGCAATGATAACATCTGGTGTTTGCAGTTAATGCCAAGGAATAAGACGCAGAGAGGCTCTTGCTTATCCTTATTGCAGTAACAACCAAGGTCAGCTCACTTTGGTATTTACCAAGTTGGAGGGTGGAAGTAGAAGACCATAGAAGGGTCCCACCTGTGGGGAGGAGCCCTCAGGACAGGTGACCCAAACCTGACCAACGGGGTATTCCATCCCATCTGCCCCACGCTCAGTATAAAGCTGAGGGATCAAAGGGGTTGTCTCTTCTTCAATGGCTGGTGTCTGAGGAGGCCTCTGTCTGTTCTTCTGCCTTTGATCCTGATCCATGCGTTCCTGAATCCAGATCTGAGAATCCAGCTTCCATCCATTGCTGAGTCCAGTCTGGGACTTTTCCACTGCCTGCCAGCGATGGGATTGTCATCTTGAGAGCTCAATACTGGTTTTGTATGTATTGTATATATTTCATTATGTTCTCATTGATATTATCTTTTAATTATTTAATTATTAATATTTCATTAAAGGAGTTTAGCTTCTTTTCAAGTCATAAGTCACTCCTCTCTCTCATTTTCTCTCCTCTGAAGGGAGATGCTCTCCCTTCTCTGAAGAGGAGAATGGTTAAAGAGGGCATCTGTTGTTCCTTTTAGTGGCCGGTCCAGCCCAAAACACAACAGATTTCTTTATCTTTGCAGCCTCAGGACAGGTGACCCAAACCTGACCAACGGGGTATTCCATCCCATCTGCCCCACGCTCAGTATAAAGCTGAGGGATCAAAGGGGTTGTCTCTTCTTCAATGGCTGGTGTCTGAGGAGGCCTCTGTCTGTTCTTCTGCCTTTGATCCTGATCCATGCGTTCCTGAATCCAGATCTGAGAATCCAGCTTCCATCCATTGCTGAGTCCAGTCTGGGACTTTTCCACTGCCTGCCAGCGATGGGATTGTCATCTTGAGAGCTCAATACTGGTTTTGTATGTATTGTATATATTTCATTATGTTCTCATTGATATTATCTTTTAATTATTTAATTATTAATATTTCATTAAAGGAGTTTAGCTTCTTTTCAAGTCATAAGTCACTCCTCTCTCTCATTTTCTCTCCTCTGAAGGGAGATGCTCTCCCTTCTCTGAAGAGGAGAATGGTTAAAGAGGGCATCTGTTGTTGCTTTTAGTGGCCGGTCCAGCCGAAAACACAACAGATTTCTTTATCTTTGCAGGGAAATCATGCACCTGCTGTTCCTCAACTCAGCCTCATGGGGAAGGTGGGGTTTCATTTTTAGTTTTCTTTAATTTTTTTTTATTATTATTATCATTTTTATTTGTTCTTTTCCCCCACCATAATACAGGAAAGACATGGACCTGTTGGAGTGGGTTTGGAGAAGGGCCACGAAGATGATCAGAGGGCTGGAGCACCTCTCCTATGAAGACAGGCTGAGAGAGCTGGGGTTCTTCAGCCTGGAGAAGAGAAGGCTCCGGGGAGACCTTAGAGCAGCCTTCAAGTTCCTAAAGGGGGTCCACAGGAGAGGTGGGGACAAACTTTTTAACAGGGTCTGTTTTGATAGGACAAGGGTTAATGCCTTTAAATCAAAAGAGGGTAGATTTAGACTAGATAGAAGGAAGACATTTTTTACAATGAGGGTGGTGAGATGGAGAAGGGCCACGAAGATGATCAGAGGGCTGGAGCACCTCTCCTAGGAAGACAGGCTGAGAGAGCTGGGGTTGTTCAGCCTGGAGAAGAGAAGGCTCCAGGGAGACCTTAGAGCAGCCTTCAAGTTCCTAAAGGGGGTCCACAGGAGAGGTGGGGACAAACTTTTTAACAGGGTCTGTTTTGATAGGACAAGGGTTAATGCCTTTAAATCAAAAGAGGGTAGATTTAGACTAGATAGAAGGAAGACATTTTTTACAATGAGGGTGGTGAGACACTGGAACAGGCTGCCCACAGAGGTGGTGGATGCTCCATCCCTGGAAACATTCAAGGTCAGGCTGGATGGGGCTTTGAGAAACCTGATCTAGTTGAAGATGACCCTGCTCATCGCAGGGGAGGTTGGAGTATCTGACCTTTAAAGGTCCCCTCCAACCCAAACTATTCTATGATCCTTTGAAAATAAAGGTTCCTCAGAGACCCTTATTGAGAGGGGTCCCCACCCTGAGTCCAGACTCTGTTCTCAGCATAGGGGTGGTGGGGTGGCTGGAGCACATCCCCAGGAAAGCTCACAGGGCTGTCAGGAGGAGCTGTGCCCCAACGCCTGCCAGCTCCACCAACCAGGGCTGCCAAGAGGATTTTGGAAGAGCAAAAATACCCTGTGGAAGCCAACAGCTCGTGTGGTGGCAGGGATGCCAGCTGACACATGGGGAAGCTGCAGGCGGCTTCTCCCCACCATCCCACACAGGGTGGCAGCCTCCTTGGCTGGCCGGGCTGTTGGCCCTCCCTCCTTCTGCAACAACAAAGGCTGTCCATAATACGTTTCCCATAATTTTCTCCACAGAGGAGTCACGGTTTATTTTTACAGCAGCCTTCCATTCTGAAGAGCACCTCTTCTTGTTTGTGCAGGGTTCCTGCGGTGGCAGAGGGATAGGTGCCCTCCCACCCAGCACAGGCGAGATGTGACTCTGGAGAATGCATCTGGAGGCAAGCTCTTTGCTGATTCATTTAGTTAATGGCTCGGAAAGAGAAGTCCTTTGTGTACAGATGACTAGCAGCCAATACATCATAAAGCGAAAAAAGCACCGCCTTTGCTTTTTTTTTTCCCTTCTTTTTTTTTCCCTTCTTTTTTTTTCCCTTCTTTTTTTTTCCCTTCTTTTTTTTTCCCTTCTTTTTTTTTCCCTTCTTTTTTTTTTCCTTCTTTTTTTTTCCCTTCTTTTTTTTTCCCTTCTTTTTTTTTCCCTTCTTTTTTTTTCCCTTCTTTTTTTTTCCCTTCTTTTTTTTTTCTTTCTTTTTTTTTCCCTTCTTTTTTTTTTCTTCTTTTTTTTTTTCTTTTTTTTCTTCTTTTTTTCTCTTTTTTCTTCTTTTTTTTCCTCCTTTTTTTTCTTTTTTTAATTCTTTTTTTTCTTCGTTTTTTTTCTTCTGTCTTTCTTCTTTTTTTTTTCTTCTTTTTTTTCCTTTTTTCTTCTTTTTTTTCTCCTTTTTTTTTCTTTTTTTAATTCTTTTTTTTCTTCTTTTTCTTCTTGTTTTTTCTTCTTTTTCTTCTTGTTTTTTCTTCTTTTTTTTCTTCTGTTTTTCTTCTGTTTTTCTTCTTTTTTTTCTTCTTTTTTTTCTTCTGTTTTTTCTTCTGTTTTTCTTCTTTTTTTTCTTCTGTTTTTCTTCTCTTTTTTTCTTCTTTTTTTCCCTTCTTTTTTTTTCTTCTTTTTTCTTCTGTTTTTCTTCTTTTTTTCTTCTTTTTTTTCTCCTTTTTTCTTTTTTTAATTCTTTTTTTCCTTCGTTTATTTCTTCTGTCTTTCTTCTTCTTTTTTCTTCTTTTTTTTCCTTTTTTCTTCTTTTTTTTCTTGTTTTTTCTTCCTTTTTTTTCTTCTTTTTTTCTTCTTTTTTTTCCTTCTTTTTTTCCTTCTTTTTTTCTTCTTTTTTTCCTTCTTTTTTCTTCTTTTTTTTCTTCTTTTTTTCTTCTTTTTTTTTCTTCTTTTTTTCTTCTTTTTTTCTTCTTTTTTTTTTCTTCTTTTTTTTCCTCCTTTTTTTCCTCTTTTTTTTCCTTCTTTATTTTCTTTTTTTTTTTTCTTCTTTTCCTTCTTTTTTTTTATTTTTTTTTTCTCCTCCAAACTAGGCTCCCCCCACACTGCCTGAGGTGCTCGACTGAGTCATTCTGCTGATTTAAAATGTTGTTTTGAACTCTGCCTACACAAAGGGAGGAAATGGAAAGGGAATCCCCGTCTCTCTCTCTCTCTCTCGCCTCCCTATAGGTCTCCAGGCTGTGCCTTGTGGCGCTGGGGCTGCTCCCCCGGGAGAGCCTCTGCGTGGGGGGGGGAAGAGTGAGTAAGGCCTGCAGGAACACACATCTCTCCCCCCTCTGGCTGGAAAGTCACTGATTGAAGGTGGAAAAGAGAGAGTGAAGTGGGAAGAGACAGGGAGTAGGCACGGGTGGGCAGATGGAGGGGATGCAGCTGGTCCAACGCGTAGGAGGATGCTGCCTGGGCAGGGGGCAAGCCTGGTGAGAAGCCCCTGGGTTGAGTTGTCACTGCCTGCTGTGCCAGCCCCTTGCAGGAGCTGACTGGTCAAGGTGGCCAGGAGCGCCGTGAGAAACCAGCTTCATTCCTCTCTGACTTAATTCATTATGCAATGAATTGACAGGCTGAGAGAGCTGGGGTTGTTCAGCCTGGAGAAGAGAAGGCTCCAGGGAGACCTTAGAGCAGCCTCCCAATATCTGAAGGGAGCTACAGGAGAGCTGGGGAGGGACTGGTGTCTGGTGGAAGGGATCTTAAAGATCCTCTAGTTCCAACCCCCCTGCCCTGGGCAGGGACACCTCCCACCAGACCAGGTTGCTCCAAGCCCCATCCAGCCTGGCCTTGAACCCCTCCAGGGATGGGGCAGCCACAGCTTCTCTGGGCAACCTGTTCCAGTGCCTCACCACCCTCACAGGACAGAATTTCTTTCTGGTATCTAATCTAAATCTCCCCTCTTCCCATTTAAAACCATTACCCCTTGTCCTGTCACTGCACTTCCTGACAAAGAGTCCCTCCCCAGCTCTCCTGTAGCCCCTTCAGATATTGGGAGGCTGCTCTAAGGTCTCCCCGGAGCCTTCTCTTCTCCAGGCTGAACAACCCCATCTCTCTCAGACGTGGTGTAGACCAATGCTCTCCTTCCATCCTGCCGAGGCTGAGGGAGTTCAAGCATAGAAAAAAAAAATAAAGTAAAAAAAAAAACCAAAACAAAAGAGGAGGCGGAGAAGAGGGAATTCCCTGTTCTGCTCTGAAACGTAACTGTATAAATGTGATGCTGACGAATAAAACACTAAAAAAAGAGTTGTTTCTGTTTAACTTGCTGGATCTGCAAAACCCAACCTCGTCAGGGGAAAGTGAGCGAGGCGCTCTGAGCCCGCACATCAGCAGCTAAATTAAATTCCTGGTTCAGGAGCACCTTTTGCCCTCAAAGGTATTTGCAGAAAATTAGCCACAACATAGTTTCACTGACATAAAAAGGGAGCTGCTATCTGGAGAGGTTGCAGAGGCACGTGTGGAATTCTCAAAGACTTTTTTTTTTTTTTTTTACTGGCAATTGTACGAAATGTACCAAATGGAAAATATCCTGCTTGAAACAGAGCTTCCAGGCAGAAAACAAAACCCAGCTTGAGAGACTTCACACAGAACACAGCTGATGTGCAGCCAGCGACAGGCGCCTGTCAGGGCTGTTCAGAGGGCAGAACAAGACTTTCAGGAGTGTAAAAGTTTCACCTCAAAAAAAATGCAGAAAATCCTTTCGGTTAATAGAGCTGAGCATTCAAAAATTAGGAGATGCTGCTATGAAGGTGCAGCTTTTATTCAGCCTCTGTTGTGTCTATGCATACGTGGACTATTTTTAGCTCAGAACCTCTGTCTCAGCTGATGAGTAGGTAGGGAGTAATTTGGATTTTTTTAGTCTTTTCAGCAAGCGTGCGAATGAGGCCGTAATTTACTTCGTATAATCTTAATTCCTCACTGAGTAGTTAATAATTTCCATGTGACATTTTGACGAAGCTCATCAGTATTTTTTGTCAGTGTCTCACAAACACAAAAGTATTGACATAACATTCCCTGCAGGAGTAGGAGCAATATTAACATTTCTCTTTTACATCCTCGCTTCACAGCTTAGAATCATTCAGGTTGGAAAAGACCCTTGGGATCATCGAGTCCAACCATCAACCCTACTCTACAAAGTTCTCCCCTACACCATATCTTCAACTCATCCAGGGATGGTGACTCAACCCCCTCCCTGGGCAGCCTGTTCCAGTGTCTGACCACCCTTTCTGTGAAGAATCGTTTCCTAATGTCCAGTCTAAACCTACCCTGTTGCAGCTTAAAGCCATTCCCTCTTGTCCTAGTTTTGGAGCTCAGGCCCAAACATGTTTACGTTCAACAATAGATACTGGCAATGGACTGAGATGATAGAGGCATAATTCTTCAGGAGGTGCCGTGTTTCATAGTCCATGGCTCTTACAGGCTTCAGCTGTTCCCATGTGGGCCCAGCACCCCAGTAAAACCATCAGTACTTTACCTAGTAAACTTGGAAAATGAGGAATACAGAAAGACTCTGACTATGTGACTTGCCCCACATCATTTTGGGCCTGAGGCAAGACGGCATCAATGTGTCTTCATCACAAGAACCATTCTTTCTCTTCCTTGATCTCCTTGATTTGGTCATTAGAGCCTCTGCGTTCCTGCCAAGAGGGAAGCACAGATCTTGCAGATCTATATCGCGATGCATGCATGAATGAATTAGGGGTTTCCGCCGTGGTTTTCATACTAGCATCACTCAAGATTGCAGCCTTAATGTCATTTATTCTCTGCTCTTGACAAAAGCTGCAGTTCATGGTCCGAGGTCGTACTGCCACATAATGATCATCAGAATGTTGGAGTCTTCGATTTCATCATCTGAGCTAAAGAGCCAACTGATAAATCTTTTTGTAGTGACAGCTTTTCACGCTAGAAGAGCCCTTTTATAAAGAATCATAGAATTGTTCAGGTTGGAAAAGACTTTTGGGATCACTGAGCCCAACCATCAACCCCCCTCTACAAAGTTCTCCCCTACACCATATCCCCTAACACCACATCTAAACGACTTCTTAAACTCATCCAAGGATGGTAACTCAACCACCTCCCTGCGCAGCCTATTCCAGTCTCTGATCACTCTTTCTGTGAAGATATTTTTCCCTAATGTTCAGTCTAAACCTACCCTCTTGGAGCTTGAAGCCATTCCCTCTTGTTCTATCGCTAATGACCTGTGAGATACCTTTCAGTCCGATCTCCTGTACACCCACCTGTACATTTTCTCCCAGACATTACTTGTTCCTGTCATTCCCCACAACTTGTTCTTGCTCACCTTTATCCTTATACATATCCTCTTCATTTGCCTTTCCCACTGTGTTCCTAGTGCTGACCCTTTCCTCCATCCCTAGTTTTATTCCCTTCTCTTACTTTCCCAGCCTCTCTCTTCAGCTTCATTTCCCCTGATGCCAGTCTCCCCTTGTTCTCTCTTCTGCCATCATCCCACTCCAAGTCCACGGGACACCTGAGGGAAGCTTTCCATGCTGCTTCCAGCAAACACAGGGAATGGCTTATTGCATTATTTTAAAACGATGCCAGAAAGGGGGAGTGGGGTGGAAGGGGAATGTGGTGCCCTCGTCCCCTACTCCTCCAGTCAGGGTTACAGTGCCTAGGGCCCTCCCCCCTAGATTTTGGAGAAGTGCCTCCAGCTCCATTGCTGCCTGGCAGCTTTGAGGACTGGCACGAAGAAAGAGGTCACTGGCTACACTGGGATTTTTCATTTTTCTGTTGAAACAAAACAAGGAAAATCAAAAAGGTCCCAAAGGGAGGAGCACAACCCTCCCTGTACCATCAAGGGGACGCAGAGACCCAGCTGTGGTAAGTGTTTCCTTATAAAAGAGCTCATTGTGTAGAATGCACGAATGCTCTTGGAACTGCCCTCTCTCTTCTCCCAGCTCCAAGAAGAGCCAAAATGGAGCTGCAAAGTCACGCGTCTCGCTGAGCATCAAGCTCTCCTGCACATTGCAACACCGGGACAGCAAGGAAGGCGTGGGCATGAGAAGACCTGCCCTCCTAGCTGCAGCACAACGAGGTGTCTCTGCATCATCTGGCACCTTTCGCTGTTGTGTCATGTGCAGTTTCTACAGGAACTTGGCATTGCACCCACGGCAGCGAGTTTTGCAAGGTGTGAAGTCTGCCGTGGAGTATGTACTATCAAGCTGAGGGAATAAACATGAAACAGTTAACCAGAAGGGCTGACTAGAGATAAAACTTCAAGGCTTGCCTACCAGGGCACCCAAAACCAGATCAATAGGTTTCAGGCAGCAGATGAGACACCTCCTGAGATGAATAGCTGGGCCCATGGGAAACCAGTAAGGATCTAAAAAGCCTGTCTCCCTTGATGGCCCCAGCTCTAGAAAACCCCCTGAGCAACGCACCCTTGGGTTAGGGCAATGCCTGGGCACTGGGTGACTCCCAGCCAGAAGAGGCTGGGAGCACTGGGGGAGTTTAAGACGGGCTAACCACCAGCCAGGGCTGCCTTTTATGTCTTCTTCACTTGCAACCTTGTGCTCCCACACTCCCCCTAAGGACAAGCCTTCCTTGAAGTCTTGCTAGACAGATTCTGTTTGTGTTTCATTGAGAAGCCTGGGGGTGGCAGGGGAAATGACTAGGTGAATCTGAAGGAAACCAGGAAATTTGCAGGGTGTTGTCCCACCAGAGGCAGCACACTGGAGCAGAGGGATATTTGCAGAAGTGCCTGGGAGATTGGTCCCCCAGGACACGTTTCAGCAGCCTGGGTGCTTTGTGGCAGCCTACAGCTGGGCTGTGTCAGGTCTGATGCTTTCAGGTTTTAGCTCATCCAGGTTTCCCCTGAGAAGAAGGTGCATTACCCCTGTATGAAGCTGATGGCAGAGGTGTGCTGTGAGTCTGGGTGAACCAGAGCCTCAAGAAGGCTGAGAAAGCCTCGTGTTCTCCACCCTGTGGGGAACTGATAACACATGGAGAAGTGATTTGGGCCCTCATCTAGCAAGATGGGTGTGGAGGATGGTGGGTTGCATTCCCTGTGGAGAGAAGGGGCTCCTGGGGGAGTCTGTTGTATAAAAAGGCCCTTCCTCCTGCTCCTCCTTGGGAGAATTTGCCCCTGGAGTATTTACCCAGCATCCCATACTCCAGGTGCACCATAAGCATCTAGGCACCAGAAGTCCATAAGCATCTAGAAAAGACCTTCCCACGTAGGAGGGACCTTCCTGGGGAGGCAGGTGAGGCCACCTCCTCCTGGGGACAGCCCAAGGCAAGAGACACCCAACTCAGCTCTGACCGGGCTGAGAAAATTTGATTTGCATTAGGGCACAGCTCCTGTTCCCAGGAAAAACCTGATGTCTATCTACAGATTTTAGGTGCGTTTGGGGCCAAGTGTAGGCAAAGCTTTTGAACTTTGTGCTGTTATTCCCAGGGACACGCTTAGCTGCCCAACTATTTTGGTGGCTTCAGCTCCAGGTCTAGCTGGACTATTGAGATGAAGGTCTCTCCCAGAAGCTTACACTTTGGTGCTCCTTTCCTTTCTGAAAAGCCATCAGCACATCTCTAACAAAACACAGAAGCTGGCCACAATTTGCAGGCGCTGCCTCCAAAACAGAAGCTGTACTTCAGTTAAATGGTTGCTAGATATTTATTTAAAAAAAACAAAACCCCAATTTGGGGCTAAGTGTAGGTGAAGCTTTTGAACTTTGCGTTGCTATTCCCAGGGACACGCTTAGCTGCCCAACTATTTTGGTGGCTTCAGCTCCAGGTCTAGCAGGACTATTGAGATGAAGGTCTCTCCCAGAAGCTTACACTTTGGTGCTCCTTTCCTTTCTGAAAAGCCATCAGCACATCTCTAACAAAACACAGAAGCTGGCCACAATTTGCAGGCGCTGCCTCCAAAACAGAAGCTGTACTTCAGTTAAATGGTTGCTAGATATTTATTTAAAAAAAACAAAACCCCAAACCATTGGCAAAACAACATTTTTCTCCTCTAAGCTCATTGCTGGCAATAACTGAACTCTGTTTGCTGATACTTCAGCACATACAAAAAACCCATTCAACTTGAGGCAGGTGGCAGAGAAAGTTTTAGCCCCAGACACTTGAACTCTGGCAACGATAAGGTGCTGATAACAGGGTCTGATCACAAAAAACATGGAGAAAGAGCTAGTACCAGCTGCAGAGCTAATTTGAGAGATAAATATGACACACATTGTAAAACAAAATGCTTATAGAAAGGAAAACTAAACTTTTAAATAGAAATCTTCCCCTGGAGTAAGAGGAGACCTTGGCCAGCAAGCCAGAGGGAGGAGAGTTCCTCTCATGGTGTAACGGGATGCCATCAGCAGCAAGCAAGGGGCTCGCTGTTCTGGGAAGGGATGCAGTCACTTATGTCCACACGGCTGGAAAAGCAAGAGGAAGCAACTCATGAGATACGCTGACAGGCTCAGGAAGGGGATTTGATGGCAGCAAAAATCTGCTTTTTACTAATTTCAGTGCCAAGTCAAGGGTGGAGCCAAGCTGGCCCTTGCAAAGAGGAGAAGCTTACTCTTTCTTGTGGACCTTGGCGTGCGGGATTAGCAGTCCTTGACGGGAACAACTTGCCAAGTGGCATGTTTACTGGTGGCTCAGCTTTCTGTCCCATTTCCACCTTCAGGTTTTTTTTTTTTCTTTTTCCACAATAAAGTCCTTGAGCACAGGCACACCATCCTCCACAAACGCATAAAGGACCAAAGAAACCGCTTACTGTTTTGCTTGAGTATAGTTTTCTAACCTTGGCTACTCATGGACCAGAGTGTCCCAAGGGAGAGCCAAAGGGCACAGACTCTTCCCAGAAAGTTGCAGAACAAAAGCCATGGCTGAGAGGACTTTTTTTCAGGTAACTGCCCTACATAGAAAATAAGTCTTGAAGATTTTCCCAGAACAGTGATGAGGTATTTTCCCTCCATTTAGTGTACTTGCTTCTGTCAGAAATGGACCTTTGGGTAGCCCACAACCAGGACAACCCTATGGCAGGGGTTTGGGGACCGCCAGACTGGGGAGCAGCTCTTCTGAAAAGGCCCGGGTTGGGGGGGAGTTTGGTGGGGGCTGTGTTGGCAGCAAACTCAATATGAGCTGGGAGCGTTGGCAATGATGAAAGCCAACAGCATTCTGGGCTGCATTAACAGGAGCATAATCAGTTGATCAAGGGAAGTGATTACCTCCAGCTTCTCAACACCCATTAGACTGCATCCAAAACATTGTGTCCAGGTTTGTGATGCCCACCACCCCCCTCCAACTTCAACATCAGAAAGGCATTGACAAAGTGGAGTGAGCTCAGTGGAGGACAGCCAAGATGGTCAGCATGCGCCTTGGGAGAAGATGCTGGGGTTAGAGGGCTTGTTTGACCTGTAGAAGAGAAGACTTTGGTGGGGGCTAATGGCAGCCTTCCAGCATCTGTGAGGAGATGCCCCAAAAGACAGAGCTAGTCTCCTCACCGTGGTGTGTGATGAGACAACAGGCATAAGCTGAAACAAGATAAATTCAAACTCATAAGGAAAAAAACCTGCTCGCCAGGACGTAAGTCAAGCAGTGGACCTGGTTGCCCTAAGAGACCAGTTTAACAATCTTGTTAAACGAGTGCAGTTTTCATCCTTGGAGGTTTTCAAGATCAGGTTAAGTGAAGCCCTGGGTAACCCAGTCTGACCTCATGGCTGACCCTGCTTTTGAACAGGAGGTTGTACCTCCTGAGGTCCCTTCCAAATCAAACTATTCTGTGATCCTAATTCTCTTTAAGCTTTGCTGTCCTCATATCCTGGAGATTTTTACAGCCTCTAGTGTAAAAAATTAAAGCATGCAGTGTGGCAGCCTTTATACTTCTACAGGGAAAGACCTCACTCATTCACCTCCCACGCTTGCCATTAAAGCATGATTTGCATGGTCAGGAGGGCGAGACTTGACTCATTCTTCCCTCTTCTATCTATCTACACCATATTTGCTACCTGGGTTTCTATTTAAGAGCATTTTTGGTGTGCACACCGTGCAAAAACCTTGAGCTGGGTGTGGAGAGCAAAGGCTGCAGCCACAAACAGAATCGCAGAATTGTCATGGTTGCAAGGGACCTTTGAGATCATCGAGTCCAGCCAAACTGCAAGTGAGGGGAAAAATATCCCTTTTTATGCCACATGTAAAAGCTGCATGCTTGCATGGCTTCTAGGAGAATTTTAAAAAGGAGGAAAAAAAATAGAAGTAAAAATACAATGAAAATAATTTTGTTTAGTTGGTGGTTGTGGTGATGTTAACGGCTGAAGGTCTACAAACTATAATATTCCCACGCCCCGGAGCAGCAACCTTGTAAGAGCAGAGATTCCTGGGGGTGGTGTAGTCTCTTTGTACTGTGAAGCACGATGAAAATCTGTCCCAGAACCCGCCCCACTGCAAATAAAGGAGTTTCTCACCTGGAACAGATACAATGACGGCCGTGGTAAGAGCCTGAGTGGACACGGAAGGGCAGCTGGGTTTTTCATCTGGGCTGGCGAAACTTGAGATAGGATATGAAAACTTTGGCAAATTCACTATACTAGTGAAAGCCAGTCAGAGGCAGGCACACGGTAGTGGCTATAACATGGACTTTGCCCCTTCTCTCCTCTCTCTCCTCATACGCCTGGCAAAGGCAGTCACGGGGCTGGGGAGCAACCAACCTGCCCCACAGCCCCAACACGGCTGGGGGGCTTTGTGAGACCAGACTCCATCTGAAAAGAGACAGAACCCCCCCACACACACTGGCACCCCCGAACAATATTTTTGCCTTCACTCTCTTGCAGAATAAAGTCACAGAGAACTGCAAAGAACCGACTGGCAGTGACAAGCAGCAGCAAACCACTAACTGTGGAGACCTCAATATAAGAAGGATATGGACCTGATGGAGAGGGTCCAGAGGAGGGCCATGAAGCGGATCAGGGGGATGGAGCACCTCTGCTACGAGGACAGGCTGAGGGAGCTGGGGTTGTTCAGCCTGGAGAAGAGGAGGCTCTGGGGAAACCTCAGAGCAGCCTTCCAGTACCTGAGGGGGCCTACAGGAAAGCTGGGGAGAGCCTGTTTACAAAGGCCGTCAATGACAGAACAAGGGGCAAAGGCTTTAAACTGGAAAAAAGCAGATTTAGATTAGACATTAGGAATAAGTTCTTCATTGTGAGGGTGGTGGAGCACTGGAACAGGTTGCCCAGGGAGGTGGTTGAGGCCCCTTCCCTGGAGATACTCAAGGAGAGGCTCGACGAGGCCCTGGGCAACCTGGTCTAGTTGGGGGTGTCCCTGCTGACTGCGGGGGGGGTCTCTGCTGACTGGGGGGGGGTTGGACTAGATGACCTTGAAGGTCCCTTCCAACCCAGATGATTCTATGAACTTTATTGAACACTCACTGCCACTTTTAACATCCATCTGCATTTACGGTGTGCCCTGAATACCCTGCGAGGAGACCAAGTCGTGAATCCTGACTTGCTGACGACCAGCCCCGTCTCTTCCCTGCCCCTGTTCCCTTGCTGATGGTGGGATGTAACCTGAAATACCGAGATGTCCACAACTCCTTCCTGGGAAGAAACTCGCTCTGTCCTGCATCTCTGCTGCCAGTTTAACCCCGTGCTCGGGTACCGAGGCGAGGAGAAGGACAAAGGAATCCCAGCCAGAGAGGAGCATTGAGGATATTTAAAGCTACTCTTTTAATTACAGAGCTCAGGGCGAGGTGAGACAGTGGGTTTGGAAAGGGCTGCTGAGTACCTTCCCCCCCCCCTTCATCTTTCCACCAGCGAAGGCGGTGCCTGTGTAAACTGGAGACACAGTTTGCATCAGGCTGCACCGGTGCAAAGCCGAAAAACCGGTCCCGTCCCGTGGCCCCGCTTCCCTGGCTCTCTTCCACGCTATTCCTTTCTCATACAGAGCCACGGAGCAGTAACTGGGGACACAAACTCCTTTTATCCAGCAGGACCCGCCATGTTAAACGTTTCAAAGAGCAGCAAAAAGTCGGGCGTGTGGCAAGTCAGGGACTAAATGCCAGCGTGAAGAGAGAGGCATAAAAGGTCACTTCTCAGCCGCAGCCTGAATATCTATTGAACATGAAATGGGCAGCCAGAGAAGAGAAGCATTCAACGTGTCATGAATGGCTGCCTTGTGGATTCATTTGGTAGGAGCCACGCATGTGGAAGCCTGTGTCCAGCAGTGGAAAAATAAAATCTCACTAACCTATTTTTAGCCTCGCCAGCAAAGTCTGGGCAAGCGTCTAGATGTTCTAGGTTCATTTAAAAAAAAAATGACTTTTGATAGGGTTCAAGGTCCTCGGTGCTGGCAGTTCAAATTCGGTCATTTCCTTAGAGCTGCCAACAGGCAGGAACTGCAGAGGTGGCTGTTTTATAATCATCGTAATGACACGGTGGCCACAGGCACAAACCACCCTCCAAACATAGAAACCCAACAAACCCCAGCTTGGGCTGTGCTAAGCCTAGTGCTCACACCTGTGTTCCTCAGCCCGAGCAGCAACTCTTCCCCTGGGGAGAGCATCCCATGGGGTGTCCCTTATGGGCAGGGACTTGTTGACTCTGCTGTGGAGCACCTGGCTCCTCGCACAGCTCCCAGGGCTATGCAGCATACCCGTGCCAGCAGCCAGCTGGCAGTGAAAAATAAAGAAAATGGGATGAAAAAAGAAAAAAAGAGAGGTGCAGCAGTACTTGGGGAGAGCCCCCACATCACTGGTACCGTTGCCTACAGCTGGAGGGTGGCTTACTTGGCCTCACCTGGAAAACAAGAACAGTGGAGATGTACAGGTGGTTCCTAAAAAGCGGCTGCAAATGCTCCATCCTCTTTTCTCCTGAGGGGTGGAGGTTTAGGCCTGACTGGGACAGCCTGTCAAAACAAATCCAGGCTTTTCTACCTACTGGAGCAATTCTTTAAGGAGCTCTTTTCAAAGTCACCCTTCAGGTAACTGTATCCTCTGCTTCTGCAAACAGATCTTCTCCATGCCCTTTACGAGCAAGCCTATTAATTGCAGAAACATAGTCAGAACATGGTTATGCTAGATTCCAATTTTTAAAGCGTTTCAGAGGGCACGATTTATACCCACCCCAAATGCATTAGCCTCCCACCTTACTTTCCACTTATCACCAGCCTCTTCCCACATCCCACACCATTCCCACATCTCGTGGACATACCGTTATTATTTTTCCCCCCTTGTACTCCATTTTGGTACTCATGTGCTAGGACACCTGTGAAATGACCATGTGCTACACCTCAGAAGATTTTCCCAGTTCCGCTGTAAAGGAGTAAGATATTTCCCAGCAACAAACCCCATCCCTCTGGAAAACTAGGTGCTCCCTGCCTTGGCACACCTCCTCCTGCCACTGCTGACCGGGCAGCTCCCTTCAGACTCTGTTTCTGAGGCAGGGCAGCTGTGGTTTTCTAAAGTAAGTCTGAAAAAAAAAACACCCCAAAACCAAAACAAAACAACCCTACCAACCCAACAAACTTTCTTTAGTATAATTACCTTGTAGATTGCCAAATCCAGCCCTCCTCAGGACCTTGTGAAGACCTCGCCCATTAGTCAAACATTTATTTTCACAGTCTCGCAACAGCAGATATACTGTTCCCTGGTGCAAATTCCCACATTCTTCAGGCCCTCTGGTTTTCTGCCACTGTCCTTGGCTAGCTCACAACATATAAACAGCCATATCCTTTAGTGGTTTGGCTTTATCTCCCCATGTTTTCCTCACGGCAGCAGACGAGGGGCATTATAGATTGTATAATTTTAGCCATTTAACAGCACTACAGGCAGTGTTTTACTGTTAGTGCCTGACACAAGACTTATTCCCATCACCGTTCACCTCTTCCATCTACTATCCCACTCCAAGCTGGCACGTGGACCAGGGCTGCTCTGATCCCACAGCTCTTTGCAATCCATGAGCAATTCCCACAGACGTGCAACATACAGCGTCACGCTTGGCCACAAAACATTTGCGTTAAGCAAATTTAGTGCAAAGGATTAGCAGTAGCAAAGAAGTCTGCTTGTGTCTGGAAATAAAGCTGCTTAAGCCCTGTTATTTTCTGGAGTAGTTTCTCACATTCCAGGCAGGCTTTAAGGTCTTAAAGTAGTTACACCTTTCTGTTTACTGATGGGGTAGCTAGGATGGCACAGAGAAGACAAAGTAGTATTTTATTTGTACATTTTCCTTCACCGTTTCCACTTCTCCCAACTGACATCACATCCTACCTCTAGGATGATTTTTTTTTCTACTCCTAATTTTTTCCAACCAACCAGTCCTTGCTTCTCTGCAGAATCCCCTCTTCCTAAGGTGGGTCCCACCTCTCCCCAGTAGGGATCCCTGCCACATCCTGACTCACTCCACTCTCCCTCCCTTCCCCAGCATTACACCAGCATTAGTCACTTCTCCCACACCATGTGTGTGGAAAAAACCCAACTTGCTCCAGCGCTGCCCCAAACAACATTTCTCCTGCAGTATTGTAGTTTCCCTACTTCCCAGAAAAATCTATTATCCCTTTTGTTTACCTGAGACTCTACGTGTTACTTCAAGTCACGTTCTGCTCCAGCTTCCTCAAGACAATCCTGACCTAACTTGAAGATGGAAACTCACTCCCTGCTCGGGCTGTCAGTGCTACCAACACAGATTTCCAAGGCTGTCATTGTTCAGAACCACATTCTTCAGGGAATCTGGTCACAACTGCTACTTGTAAAGTAAAACTTCTCATCATTCAGCTCATCAGTATTCATTACTAGGAATTAATTCATTCCAAACTAGCTTGCAGATCTTAGGATGACTTCAGCCAGGTTTTGCATCTGTAATTCATGTTCCTGCTAAAGAGAAAGTAATATTCAAGTAATAAACAGTAGCTCTTTCTTCTTTGATAAAAGATGACTTACCCATTTGTTTATTACTCAGAAAACACCAACCTACACACACAGGATGTTCAAAAAGGGCTGTAGGTCTTCAAAAAAAAAAAAACCACAAAAAACAAAAAACACAGACGTGCTTCATGCATCAGAGGCATGAAGTATTGCAGCAAACACTTGTGGTTAAGGCAGCAGTGTTGCAAGATAAAGACTAACTCACAGGGAGCTCCCACCCAGCTTCTGTAGAAGGCAGCAACACTAGAAGGTATAAACTTAAGTCTTCTGGATGTTCAGTTGACCTGGATGTCAGTTTGAGAGCTTCCTCCGTAGCCGTCACCCAAACACATCTTACTTGCTGAGCCTACAGCTTAGTTCTCATCCCTCTAGTCACAACCCCTTGCATTTTCTTGGACGCTGACAAACGCCAGTAGTGTTGGACTACAGCCATGCTGCATGTTGGGTGACCTGAACACACGGACCAAGGCAGAGCAATAAAACCCAAGGGCAGCTGAAGTCAGCAGTAAGCTTCTATTACAGCTGACAGCAATTCACCCCAGCTCTTTCAGGTGCCAGTTTCAAGAACTGCACAGCTGACAAAAACGCTGCTTCTCAGTTCTCAAAGAGCTCAGGGACACAAATTCCCAGGAGATTAGATTTTTTTTTCCCCCCTTCAGGTTCTCTCATCTATCCGAGGAGGAAAATTAGATCAACTCCTTCCTGGAGTCCTGAAGTCACACAAAAGCATGATTACCATTTGACTTTTCTGAAATCAAACTTTTTTTTTTTAAGGAAGGGCTCATTAACACAGAAGGGTGCAAGGCATTACAGAGGAGAGCCAGATGGTTTGCATAACCCCCTAGCCAAGTGACAATGCGTAACACAAAGGTGGGCAATACATTCACCCATTAGTCTAGAGCAGTAGCCAGAGCCTGACCCTCAAATCTTATTTCTCATAATAAATATCAGCTTCTTTACAAGAGAAGTGTGGGAACAAGTAAAGACTACTAAGACATTTGGAGTACCTAGAGGAGAAAGACCAGAAGCTCCTGGGCACACAGCTGAGACACCACAGTAGGGGAACACCAGATACAGCTATAGCACATCAACTTGCTGGTAAGGATCCAATAGGCAGCCCTCAGCAGAAGAGATTTTAGAGAAAACATACACTTATAAAGCCATTTAGAGTAGAAGAACAAGACAAAAGGGCAGCTCCTCAGGCTAAAAGGTCCCATGCTAATCCCTCTGCCTGGTCCCTCCCATATCCCTTTTTAAACCATAACAGGACAGCCACAGCTCTAGCTGCTGCTCAAACAGCGAGCGCAGAGCTCTACAGCAACTTCTAATGCAGCTTTTGGGGTGTTTTTGGGTTTTTTTCTGCTTGGAAACGTGAAATTTGGCACAGCCCTTGAGTGCACTTCATTGGCTTTGGGGAAACAAAGCAGAAAGGCAGTCGGTGAGAAAAATCCTGAGCACACACGATGGGAATCTGCCTCGTCAAGGGAGCAAGGCTGTGTCACATGCCAGGGGACAGTTATGTCAGCAGCCAGGCAGATACAAGGAAGTCCAGCTGGCTCCAGGGTAGAGCCCAGCCTCTTTCCATCAAAGCACCACTGCCCACATGCCACCACCATGACAGTCCCCCTTAGCCATCCTGCACGAAGAGGGCAGTGGAAAGTGTTACAGCAGTAATATTTTAGGAATGTAATTAAGAACTGCTTTTGCTCATGCACACCAAGGAAACAAGGAACGACGATACCTTCTCCTTAACGTGCTCTAACAGTCTCTTCCAATCCTTGGAATTCCCTTCAAATTGGGCATTGGCATAGAAGTTATTTCCTGCTTTGTACTAAAGCCCTAGTAATGTAACTTAGATGTTATGCAAGTTCACTTCGCTGCCATGAATCAAACAATGATTAAATAAGCATAGTAAAGTCCCTTCTCCCCCACAACATACAATATGTCTTACTCTTTATTAAGTATCAAATTGTCTCCAACATAAATTACATCCAAATTACATAAGTTTCAAGAAAGTCAGATATTTTATGTACAATATTCATCTTGAGTCAGATGCACCTTTCTTGTTTTAAAGCAAACCTACATCAGTACCAAATAAAGCATTACAAAGGTAACAAATATATAACTTTTTAGAAATGCTTCCAGAACGCTAAAGTTAATGACAAAGATTTTATAGTGCAGCAGTCTTGGGTTTTTAGCTCTTAGACCATTTCTCTGTTTCTGCGGATTGCACAGCAGAGAACCATACTGAATATCATGCCGAAAATCTGTAAAGAAAGCAAACACATTAGAAGTCAGGGGACCACAGCACAGTCTTCTGTCAACATGGGGACAAGCGTACCTGCTCTTCTTGGCCCAGAAGCCATTTTAACTCTGTCCTGCAGAGAACCCCTCCAAATTTCAGTCCCTTCTCAAATCCCTTCACCCTCAGAACTTCCAAATACATCAGCTATAAACTACTGCCATATCTCCTAAGAAATCTTCGATCACCCCAGCGTATTTGCATCCATGCCATACTTCCCTCCAGAAGTCAAACAAAACAAGTGCAAATTTTCTTACTAGCCCTGTTATTTCAGTTCTCTAGCAGCGTCAATTGTTATAAAAGAAACAAAAACTCTATCTCTATGAGAGATACTGGGGTTAAGAAGTGGACTGGCAACATGATCAATACATATTCGCCCTACATGTAGGCACACGCTACCGATACAACTTTGCCACTGCTAAAACTACAAGGAGGCAGATCCTAATGCAAAGCAGCAGCAGGGAGGTCCATGACAACCCACGCTCTGCACTGCCTCGGGGCCCTGCAGCACACACCCTGATCCTGCCAGTACTTGTCAGTGGTGGGATGGGAACACCATGCAACCTTCAACAGATTTCTGCCCCAAATATCCTTCAGCGGTACAGTTACCCTCTGACTCTAGAGACTCACCATTATTACAGCAATGCCAAGGCCAACTGCTCCAATCACATTCAATTTTGAGTTGAAGACATCATCGATGGCAGCAGGGCACGACTGGAAAGAAAGACTGTTCATTAGCATTTCATACATATGAAAAGTTTGTTTCTGCTTGCCCACTAAGAGCTCAAGTCTGCTGACTGATGCTACACCCTCGGCCAAGTCTGCTTCCACTAGAGGTGAAGACTCATCTTTGGAAATCTGCTTCGAACTGGCCTTTAATTTTCACATCTTTAAAGAAAGCCAGAGATGTTCCAACACAAAAGTTGGTAGAGGACGTGAAGTCCACTCTTCGTGTATTTAAACCTCTTAGCTTTGGCTACAGCATGATTCCCTTCTCAACCCCTGCAGCTGATCAGGTAGACCAGGACCAACAGCAGTTGTACCAGACATCACTTTTTATTCCTGGCTGTCAGCATTTAAGTTGCTGTATTGCTCAGCCCTTCTTAAAATAGATTTGAAGCCATTCTTGATATATCCTGTTGTAATGGCTGTGTTTAAGAACCGTTTAGATGTGGTGTTGGGGGATATGATGTAGGGGAGTACTTTAGAGTAGGGTGGATGGCTGGACTCTATGATCCCGAGGGTCTCTTCCAGCCTAGATAATTCTGTGATTTTGTAATGTTGCAGACACCTTATGAACACACGATGCAGGGGAATGGCAGGATTTCTTGAGCTGCATGCATACATGTGAGGCAGATCCATAGGGTTGCCAGTTTGAAGCTCCCAGGTCAGTGAATTAAATTTTTCTTTAATTGCAAAGGTAAGTACCGTCCTTTCCCCAAAGACACATGGTAGCCAAGAAAAAGAACAAGTAAGTTTTAGAGAGGTCAAAGTCTTTAAAAGCCTGGTGGCTGGTAAGAGTCTCATCCCAACTCCTGCCCTACTTATTCCAGCAGGATACCACAGTGAGCTGCTGAGAACAACTTTTTTCTTTAATTGTTCTTTATCCAGTCCAGAAGGAAAGACCAAATGGAGGATTAAAGGGATATACTGGCAGGAATTAATCAGTTAAATCAGAATATCAATACAGTACTAATTCTTACTGTGGCACACAGATCAGCCACACCATTACATCCCTTTAATTTTGCAGTCTCCCCACTGTTTGTGTTCTTTTTTTTTCCCTACAGTTGGGACTAGGCCATAAACACATCACAAGATTAAGTCAACGACTGAAGTTAAAACACACTTAGCAAAATAAAAGCAAACAACAGAACCAGTACGCTGCTCCAAGTACTCCCATACAGTCTAACTCACTGCATATTGTATGTGCAGACTAAACACAGTCTAAATATAGACTGACATGTCTTATGGGGTCAGATATTTGAAGGAAAAAAACCCCCATCTGTGGTGAAAGGATGAGCACAAGTAATTTGAAAAATATCAAGTCACTAATTGAATTCCTGCATTGTAAGAACCTTACTTTCTATGGAAGTCTCACACAGGCCATCCTGGAGCCTAAAGCAAGAGTACAGGATGGTTGTAAGAATAACACGAAAAAGGGGTCATTAAGAACTACACAAGATGCCTCTCGTGTACCCGTGCTCTCCGTGGCACTCAGGCACCTTTGCAGCAATATTTCAACATGGGAATCTGATTCAGAGAGTTGGCTTCATGGTGACAGTCATGTAAACACTGTATTAACCCCCCCTTCCTTTTCCTTGCTAAAAACTTACTCCCACCCCATGTTCTCCTTCTCCCTAAGAAAACGGGGAGGCAGCAGCTCCTGTGCAGCACCAGGGAGGTGCTTTGGTGATAGGAGCAGTCAGGAGAACAGAGGTCTCTAGCCATTTTTTTCTAATTTATTTTTTTTCCCCCCCCTTTTGAGTTTTGGTTTACACTGTCCATCGCTAGAAAACTTGGTGACACACAGACTGCACATTTCCTGTGCAAGTTTAGACTTTCTGCTGACCCTGCCTGTTCTTTCCACAGTAACAGTATGTTGATTTTCCACAACCAGACTGATTACAGAGATGTGTTGCTAAGGGTGACATGGGAATTTCCCATGAACTGAAAGGGTTTATTCAGAAGCACATTTCTCATTCTACTCGTGGGGCAGAGCTGACGGTGAATTAAGTCATGCCTTACCACTACAGAAAGGGACTCGACCATGGTCTTCTTTGGACAGGTGTCCATGAACTGCTGCTCAAGAGCTCCTTTAAGACCACAGCAGTCTAGCTACAAGGGAAAACAGAAAAAGAAAACCAGGTTAAAGAATCCTCACTTTTGCTCTGTATTTGGTAAAAAAACCCAACAGATTACACTTAGGTTTTATTACAGACGTTACACAAATTTGCTTAAAAGTCCTCCCAATGTGATTGATACAAACCTAATTTTAAAAAGCCCTTATTACATTAAAGGCTAAGATTCTAGCAAGTCAAAGCTAGATCCCATTGAGTATCCACACGTGCATTTTGGTGACAGCTCGTACTCCTCACAGACACAAAGCTCAGCTCCTCACAGGCACACAGGTATGCAGACTACAGTGCCTCTAGTTCAATGCCACAGACCTAGAGTTTCCCAGCTTGCTACTGAGTTTTAGGAAAAAAAGAACTAGTTCTATGCATTTCAGAGGTTCACAAAAAAAAAGCATACTGCATTCACTAATATCATACAAAAATACCTTTTCTGCAATTTATTACTAATACTCCCTTGGTTTCTTCCTAGTTAGTAAGGTACTAGAACTGTGCAAGGGACTGGATGACATGGAGCACAGTGTGAACAAGCTGCACTGCTGTCTAGTTTAAGTGTAACCATGTGTACTTACAGCAAACTGAAATGCTTTCAGGGTTTCTCTGGCAGTTGGTTGAGATCTCTTTTCATAGGTTTCCACGTAGAAGTCCTTTAACTCTTCAATAACCTACAAGATAGCAAAGAGGTGGGGTGTGTTACTGTCTTACCTTAGTATTAATTATGGAAAGCTTGTTTTGACTAAGTCGGTGGTTGAAAATCCTGCAACCTACAATACCCATCTTTTTAACATGTAGAAACAGAGGGTGGACAGCATTTCTCACCCGGAACAGGTGAGCCTAACTGGTACACTCACCTTAAAAGCCACACCTGAACAGATAAGATTCAGAGTTTCCCTTCCAAAGACTTGATCTTCTAGGTGGAGTGAGAGAACCAAGTCTTTGCCCATTGGTTACACAAAAGTACTCCCTATTCATTTCTGTACCCCAGAAGTTGCTATACAGCAGGAATTAATCAGTTAAATCAGAATATCAATACAGTACTAATTCTTACTGTGGCACACAGATCAGCCACACCATTACATCCCTTTAATTTTGCAGTCTCCCCACTGTTTGTGTTCTTTTTTTTTCCCTACAGTTGGGACTAGGCCATAAACACATCACAAGATTAAGTCAACGACTGAAGTTAAAACACACTTAGCAAAATAAAAGCAAACAACAGAACCAGTACGCTGCTCCAAGTACTCCCATACAGTCTAACTCACTGCATATTGTATGTGCAGACTAAACACAGTCTAAATATAGACTGACATGTCTTATGGGGTCAGATATTTGAAGGAAAAAAACCCCCATCTGTGGTGAAAGGATGAGCACAAGTAATTTGAAAAATATCAAGTCACTAATTGAATTCCTGCATTGTAAGAACCTTACTTTCTATGGAAGTCTCACACAGGCCATCCTGGAGCCTAAAGCAAGAGTACAGGATGGTTGTAAGAATAACACGAAAAAGGGGTCATTAAGAACTACACAAGATGCCTCTCGTGTACCCGTGCTCTCCGTGGCACTCAGGCACCTTTGCAGCAATATTTCAACATGGGAATCTGATTCAGAGAGTTGGCTTCATGGTGACAGTCATGTAAACACTGTATTAACCCCCCCTTCCTTTTCCTTGCTAAAAACTTACTCCCACCCCATGTTCTCCTTCTCCCTAAGAAAACGGGGAGGCAGCAGCTCCTGTGCAGCACCAGGGAGGTGCTTTGGTGATAGGAGCAGTCAGGAGAACAGAGGTCTCTAGCCATTTTTTTCTAATTTATTTTTTTTCCCCCCCCTTTTGAGTTTTGGTTTACACTGTCCATCGCTAGAAAACTTGGTGACACACAGACTGCACATTTCCTGTGCAAGTTTAGACTTTCTGCTGACCCTGCCTGTTCTTTCCACAGTAACAGTATGTTGATTTTCCACAACCAGACTGATTACAGAGATGTGTTGCTAAGGGTGACATGGGAATTTCCCATGAACTGAAAGGGTTTATTCAGAAGCACATTTCTCATTCTACTCGTGGGGCAGAGCTGACGGTGAATTAAGTCATGCCTTACCACTACAGAAAGGGACTCGACCATGGTCTTCTTTGGACAGGTGTCCATGAACTGCTGCTCCAGAGCTCCTTTAAGACCACAGCAGTCTAGCTACAAGAGAAAACAGAAAAAGAAAACCAGGTTAAAGAATCCTCACTTTTGCTCTGTATTTGGTAAAAAAACCCAACAGATTACACTTAGGTTTTATTACAGACGTTACACAAATTTGCTTAAAAGTCCTCCCAATGTGATTGATACAAACCTAATTTTAAAAAGCCCTTATTACATTAAAGGCTAAGATTCTAGCAAGTCAAAGCTAGATCCCATTGAGTATCCACACGTGCATTTTGGTGACAGCTCGTACTCCTCACAGACACAAAGCTCAGCTCCTCACAGGCACACAGGTATGCAGACTACAGTGCCTCTAGTTCAATGCCACAGACCTAGAGTTTCCCAGCTTGCTACTGAGTTTTAGGAAAAAAAGAACTAGTTCTATGCATTTCAGAGGTTCACAAAAAAAAAAGCATACGGCATTCACTAATATTATACAAAAATACCTTTTCTGCAATTTATTACTAATACTCCCTTGGTTTCTTCCTAGTTAGTAAGGTACTAGAACTGTGCAAGGGACTGGATGACATGGAGCACAGTGTGAACAAGCTGCACTGCTGTCTAGTTTAAGTGTAACCATGTGTACTTACAGCAAACTGAAATGCTTTCAGGGTTTCTCTGGCAGTTGGTTGAGATCTCTTTTCATAGGTTTCCACGTAGAAGTCCTTTAACTCTTCAATAACCTACAAGATAGCAAAGAGGTGGGGTGTGTTACTGTCTTACCTTAGTATTAATTATGCAAAGCTTGTTTTGACTAAGTCAGTGGTTGAAAATCCTGCAACCTACAATACCCATCTTTTTAACATGTAGAAACAGAGGGTGGACAGCATTTCTCACCCGGAACAGGTGAGCCTAACTGGTACACTCACCTTAAAAGCCACACCTGAACAGATAAGATTCAGAGTTTCCCTTCCAAAGACTTGATCTTCTAGGTGGAGTGAGAGAACCAAGTCTTTGCCCATTGGTTACACAAAAGTATTCCCTATTCATTTCTGTACCCCAGAAGTTGCTATACACCCTTGTTGTGTAATACAAACAGAAAAGCAACCCTGATGATCACTAAGCACCTCATTTTGAAACAAGACAGAATATCGACTACTTGTGAGGGGACAGCCCAGATCTGTCAGGTTTCAAATGCAGAAACATTCAGCCTATAGCTGAGCCAGCTCATACCTAGGAACAGTAAAGCTTCATGGATGGCCTGCTTTGTTTCACCAACCAGATACTGCCTGGAAGGCATCTCTTGGGTCCTGGCTTCTCTGCTTTTTCAAATAGGAAGAGTTTCATTTCTTATATTGTTTTCCTAGAATGCACCTTCTTCCTTTCCCCAAAATTCCTTGGGTAATCAAGATTTCAGCAGTACTGGTATAGTTTTCAGTAGACTGCTAACTTTCTAAGGGCACAGTCATAGAACCATAGGATAGTTTGGGTTGGAGGACACCTTTAAGGATCATCTAATCCATAGGCAGGGATGTCTTTCACTGCATCAGGTTGCTCATAGCCCTGTTCAACCTGGCTTTGAACACTTCCAGTGATGAGGCATCCACAACTTCTCTGGACAACCTGTTCCAGCATCCCACCACCCTGCCAACTTCTACGAGCAACCTACCTTTTCTTTGTTTGCAAATCCCCAGATCGCAGCAGCAATTTCAAGGGCAAAAATCACAAAAAGGAAGATGAAGAACTAGAAAAGAAAGACCACATCGTTAATTAAGACAATTAAGACAGCATCAGACTTGCAAGCCTGCCCAGTCCCCAGCATACAGCCTTGTGGGGACTGTCACTCAACTAGTTTCCAGTGGGGGGGTCTGAAACACTGGTAAGACCAGGAAAGAGGACACACTGCACTAGGTCAGCACTTCTCCCCAGGAGGCGTCAGAAAGCTTGGCAGTGTTTTCCAAGCAGAAGACCTCCTTTTTGATCAGTGTTAATTAAAACCAATCATCTGTTCCCTCAGTCTTTGAAGTTGCCCAGGTCACTCAGATCACAACAGCTGACACTAATTCTTTTCTCTGTTTTGTCATCCCTATTGCTTTAGGAGTCATTACTTAATACCTAGCTTGCCACCAACTCCCAGAGATCTAATGGTCATTTCTTTGTTCTGTATCCCATGAAAAAAAAAATATAAAGCAAGCCTCATCTCTGTTTAATTGACTACCAGGTCCAAAACACTACTATCATTTAAAAGCACTTTAAAGAGATATGTACAGAAGTACAACAAAGGGTTAGAGGCATCGTTTTGCAAGAAATATTTGAAATTTCTTTATCTTCTCCCATGACACAGAAGGGGAATTGTTCCTTCACCAGCTATAGTAGTAGTCTTTTATTAAGGGTTATAGGCATCATTTTGCAAGAAATATTTGAAATTTCTTTATCTTCTCCCATGACACAGAAGGGGAATTGTTCCTTCACCGGCTATAGTAGTAGTCTTTTATTAACTAAGTCTTTGGTTATTTGGATGAGTAGTTCCACAAGTGTACAGATGTGCATGAAACCCAGTAAGCTCCACCGGCCCCTCCAGTCTGAAAACAATGAGGTTGCTCTCCAATAATTGGCTCGCCAAGCAGTTGTCAAGTAGAAGATCTCATCCTGTGGTTATGAACAGTAGAGGCTTGTTGTTTCGAGGATCAAATACCACAGCTCTGGTCTCAAAGATTAAAGATTGCACAGCCTCCAGAGTTCAGGACAAACTGTTTAATAAATAGCACTACCCTTATCAACATTTTAGTTCTGTGTTCACACACACTCCCAGTCTTGATATGCCAATGTCTGACTGTGTCACTAACTCCTGGAGTCACCCTGAACTCAAATACAACATGGACATTTGAATTTAGGGCCAGAAATAGAAACTATATTTAACATTTCAGCATTAGGTAGGTGAACATGAGTTTAAACACTGGAGAGCCAAAAGAATCAGCATCTGTTGCCCTTCAACTGCACGGTGATGTTTTCCTTTCTTATCATGCTGTGTCCCGGGTTAAGTGACACAGGACTAACTTCTAATGCTTGGGAAAACTGCACTTTTAGAAGACTCCAGTGTCTGAATTTGCAAAAATATTTACTTCAGAGCCAGCCAGGCTACACGGGATCCAAGGTCTTAGTGTTTTTGAGCTCTGTCAGGTGCAGGCACAAGAAGCAAGTCCCGGGCACTTGACCAAGGCTGGCCAACAGGATTATTTCATACCATGAACTTCAAATTCAACACAAATTAGAAAGTTTGCTGCGTAGTTCTCTCTACTTCAGAGCCAGCCAGGCTACACGGGATCCAAGGTCTTAGTGTTTTTGAGCTCTGTCAGGTGCAGGCACAAGGAGCAAGACCCGGGCACTTGACCAAGGCTGGCCAACAGGATTATTTCATACCATGAACTTCAAATTCAACACAAATTAGAAAGTTTGCTGCGTAGTTCTCTCTCCCTTGATGGCAGTGGTCCAGAGAACTTCTTGCCCCGGTGCTGGACCCCTGAGGCCCTCCCTTCCTCCCAAAGCCATAGCACTTGCAGCATCCAACATTTGTTGTCCAATGCTGGGAGCGCACAGCTTCCTGCTGATAACTTTGGCAGAATATAATTCTTGTATATTTTATATAGGTATTGGGATCAATATTGATTCTTTAGTATTATTCGTGTTAATTATCTAGTCTTATCCTATTAAATCTATTTATATTTCAACCCTTGGTTTTCCCCTGTTCCCCTTCCCAGGTGTGTGGGTCATTGGGTGACAGAATGACTGTTTAAACAACAATAAATTGTTATGGGTGTTCTCAAACCATAACACACTGCTAACAATTTAAACACTACTCTGAACACTTACCAGGCCAAGCATACATTGAGACTCTTGCAATGCACCACAGCATCCCAAGAAACCAACCAGCATCATAAGTGCACCAGCTCCAATAAGGATGTAAACTCCTAGGGAGAAGAAGAGAGACAGGTACACAGGTTAGTTGAGACCTCAGCAGCAAGGTATGAAATTAGTCACTCCACAAATAGAGGCTGTAGATTTTGTCAAGAGTAGGGTAGATGGTTGGACTCGATGATCCCAAGGGTCTCTTCCAACCTCAATGATTCTATGATTCATTACCGAGGTGTTCCAAGGAGGAGAAAAAAAAAAAAAAAAGGAAAAAGAAAAAGGCTGTGCTTGGTTTTCAAAGCAAACATCTCAAAACTTGTGGGGAAGTGTACTGATAAATAAAAACTTCAAATTACAACAATTAATGTGTACCACTACTGCAGTTTCACAAGTTTTAGAAAATGGATAAGATAAAGCCATCCAAGGGCTGGAGCACCTCTGCTACGAGGACAGGCTGAGAGAGCTGGGGTTGTTCAGCCTGGAGAAGAGAAGGCTCCAGGGAGACCTCAGAGCAGCCTTCCAATATCTGAAGGGAGCTACAGGAGAGCTGGGGAGGGACTCTTTGTCAGGAAGGGTAGTGACAGGACAAGGGGTAATGGTTTTAAACTGAAAGAGGGGAGATTTAGATTAGATATGAGGAAGAAACTATTTCCTGTGAGGGTGGTGAGACACTGGAACAGGTTGTCCAGAGAAGCTGTGGCTGCCCCATCCCTGGAGGGGTTCAAGGCCAGGCTGGATGGGGCTTGGAGCAACCTGGTCCGGTGGGAGGTGTCCCTGCCCAGGGCAGGGGGCTACATACATTCCCCTGCTTGAGCTAAAAAAAAAAAAAAAAAGGAAAAAAAAAAGGCTGTGCTTGGTTTTCAAAGCAAACATCTCAAAACTTGTGGGGAAGTGTACTGATAAATAAAAACTTCAAATTACAACAATTAATGTGTACCACTACTGCAGTTTCACAAGTTTTAGAAAATGGATAAGATAAAGCCATCCAAGGGCTGGAGCACCTCTGCTACGAGGACAGGCTGAGAGAGCTGGGGTTGTTCAGCCTGGAGAAGAGAAGGCTCCAGGGAGACCTCAGAGCAGCCTTCCAATATCTGAAGGGAGCTACAGGAGAGCTGGGGAGGGACTCTTTGTCAGGAAGGGTAGTGACAGGACAAGGGGTAATGGTTTTAAACTGAAAGAGGGGAGATTTAGATTAGATATGAGGAAGAAACTATTTCCTGTGAGGGTGGTGAGACACTGGAACAGGTTGCCCAGAGAAGCTGTGGCTGCCCCATCCCTGGAGGGGTCCAAGGCCAGGCTGGATGGGGCTTGGAGCAACCTGGTCTGGTGGGAGGTGTCCCTGCCCAGGGCAGGGGGGTTGGAACTGGATGATCTTTAAGGTCCCTTCCAACTCTAAACACAAGACACATTTTAAAACTGGCTCAGAGCCAGAGTTATCAACTTATCTTCCAATGAAGAGCACGCTACAGTTAGAGACAACTGGAACTAGCGATTTATCAAAACTTGAGAGTCCTCGAAGCATACTATCTCTATCAGAATGGGTATTAAAAGGCATAATCCTCTATCGTAAGGTTCAAATGCTTTTGCATCAGGAAACACTGAATTATTCCACCAGCCACAGCGGTACAAACCTACACTTCAGTTGCCTAACTTGAGAGCCTCTCTAACTACAAGTCACTCAGCCTTTTCTGCTTTTGCAAACCTTCAAACCATATTGAGTGGCTGAGCCTGCAGACCATTCTGCCCAGAATTTAGGTAGCGAGCATGTTGGAGCATAAAGGTCAACATATTTCCAGGCTAAAAAACACAATTTTGCCCAAATCCTCTCCTTTTAAGCTTGAAAACTGCCAGCTTAAGCATTGCAGCTGCTACCTGGTGAGAGCAGCAGGAGGTAGCGAGGAAAACTGCTCCCAAAGCTCGGTAAGAAAATGTTACTGAGGTGGTGAAACGTGAGACAAAGGATCAGCACAAAGCAGGTAGCATTAGTATGACACGTCTCTCAAGAGACAAAAAGAGTTCTGGCCTTCAGGGACCCAATCAATCCTATTTACAGTAAGCCATACATAATAATTTGCCAATGATATTTTCTAGATGCAAACTAATAGCATTAGCTGCCAAAATAAAAATCTACTTGATTAAGCCTATGTAAGTGATAAAGCCTGCCATTTCTTATCAGCAGGAAATTCCAGCAGCACTTTTTTCCACCCCAGCCTAAATTTTTCTCTTTTGAAAAAGAAAAAACCACCACCAAAACCCAAACCTATCAGAACCTCTTAGTTCAATTTATTTTCAGTAATATAGAAAGCTTTCAAGGTAACTTGCTTTGTCAGTAGGTGCCAATTAACACATTCTTTGAACTTCCTCTTGGAAACTGCAGGCAGTAACTCCTCCCAGAAAAAAGTACATCAAACCAGCAATTCCTATTAAACTTCTTAAACCTCAGTTTAACCTACAGAGATTTCAAGTAGGCTTGTTTCACCGTTTTTTTGCATTCAGCTGGTGGCTTAAGTATCAAAACATAAAACTTTTATGTTTTAAGAGGCAAAAGAGTTGTATTAGACACCCCAAAACCAGACTTGTTATAAATATTCAGCTCAATGGCTAAGTTTGGATTTCTGTTCCCTTTCCAAGGCCCAGTTAAAAGCGTCCGGAAATCTTCGTGCCAGCAGCAAGATAAACCCAGTTTGCTACCACACCAGCCTACCAAGGGTGAAATACAAGGCTTCTCACAGATAAAGCTGTCCTCCTGCCTGTGGACTCTTCCATGAGGTTGCACAAGTATTTCAATATCCTCAGCTACAGTCTCTAACAAGCCTAACACCATTCCTAGCAGGACTACCTGTAGGCACAGGCTACCCTGGTACTACAAGGCTGCCACTCCAGCTGCACCAACCAGTATACGCCTCACAGAGCCTGTACTGACCCTTCGGGTACCAGTTTGGATGTTGTGACAGATGGAGTAGCTCAGCAGAAGAGCAGCTTTCCTGAGAAAGACCAACCTGACCACACTGTGGATGGGTGGCTAGTGATGCTGTACAGCACCTGGCAGGTCCAGGCGCTGCAGGGATGTGAAATATTTAAGGATTGTCCACATCAAAGATGACAGATATGTATGTAAAAAAGGTACCTATTTGAATTTGCTTTGTTCCTAACTGTTTGAGGTCTTTGAACTCAGCTACTTGGTTTCAAAAAGTGTTTGAGCCCTTACAAATGACAACTAAAAGAAGCATGTGTTCCTCTGCCCAAGCCTCAAAGTGACTGTAGAGATCAAAACCTTACAGTTTGGATAAAATCCGAATCCACTATGAATCTAAGCCATTGTAACAGCAAACCAAACCCATGTATGTTTATGCCCTAATGGGCAATCAAGCCGTCCCAGGCTGTGCCTGTAGCAAACCTAGACTCAGATCCTGCAAGACCAGAAAATATTGATGAATAACTTCCACCTGGATTAGCTAAAGCTACACAGGTCTAAGCTGCCTGTAATAGATCCTGATATAGACCAAGATATTTGTGCATCACTACATCCAGTATAAATTAGCATACATAGGGCTGTAAGTTAGACAACAGTACATATGCTCTGAGATATGAGGCAACAGAGTTGTGGGTAGCTTAAGTTGGTCATTTTGGGGGGAAGAAAACCTAAAACACAGTTATGGATGTCATTTGTGACTACTCATTTAGAGTGGAACTTGGCTGAATCATCATGAGAAGCCTCAGGAAGGTGAGTCCTCCACGTCTACCAGGAGTCCCTGGGACCATGAAGCACTTACCCAACAGTGACCAAAGAAGAACTGAGAGTCTAAGCTGGGAAAAAGCTGAAGTGATAGGCAATGTATAGAAAGCCAAGAAACTGATGGTGTGACACTGCTGCTGTCTGCCCATGGCAGAGGCTGACCCCCGGTACCAGCCAGGGGAAGCCACTCTCTGCCCCATTGAGGCTGTCTTGGGCTGTTTTGTCATTAACCTTGGAGGAAGACAAAGGTTTCTGAGCAGTCAGGAAATCAGGGCGCAGAAGTGTGTTCTATCACCCCAAGCCACCTCCCAGCATACCTGTGTAAAACGTCGTGTTGTTGGATTCCAGTTCGAAGATGCTTTTGGTCTGCGAATCAAACCGAAGCCATAGTCCAATTGCAAGAACTGCCGTCCCTGCGAGCTGCAAGAACAAGTAAGCCTGGTTAAATAATACCATTTAATACATTCACCCCTCCATTAGTGACAACATCAGAAGTAAACACAGGATGCAGCGCGGTTATTTAAAAAGGTGGTGACAAAGAATCAGCATAAAAGGATGGGGATACCCAAATGAGAACAAACAGAGTTCCTGACACCAGGCATCTCGTTGACAGATATGTTTACATATTAAGCTCCAATGCCACACGAGAACAATGCCATCCTTGTTCTTTACTGAAAATACCCAAGGTTTATCAAAAAGTGCCAAGTGTCAGTATTTCCACCGACCTCCTCCACCCGTTGTTTTATTCTGGGTGACTGCAATCCAAAATCTTCACACTAAAGTACGAGCATATTGCAAGAGAAAGCACCTTGTAAGGCCAGCTAAAAGTTCTAGCATATTAAACAAACTGCTAAGAGCCCAGTACACTACAGTATAGAGTTTAGAAAGAGTACTCTTTCTTGCAAAGCAGGATAAAAATCAATGTAATAAGTTACTGCACGGACAGGAAAATACAGGCTGCCGAAATCACAATGTTGCTGTGTGCTGATCTGGAACAACACAATCCAATTTAGTTTTATTTTATTATAATCTCTGCCTGTGTGCCTCCAGGTTCCTCTAAACGCTGGTGCCTGTGTTTGCAGCAAGTTGTTGTGTGTATAAATTAGCTTCTGGATGAAATATCTGGCAGAAGGCACTGAGATGTTTTGCAAGAAAGAGGGAACTGCACTCTGGTATAACAGTTTGCTTTGAAGAGACCAAATCCTCACCCCTTTAAAAAGAAATCTGGGGTCGTCTTGCCCACAAAAAAAAGAAAAAGAAACCAAGACAAAATAGAAAGCTGGAAAGTGTGCTTCTCAGCTCATCCTTCTCTCCTTTGAAGGCCATTTAACTTTAAAAAAAGCTGTACAAAAGTGAGATGAGGACAGAAATACCACACATTGCAGCAGACATTAAAAATTTAAACTTAAAGAGCGAGCAACAACCTCAGAACATCTGGAGCTTTGGTCGGGCTAAGCATGCATGAAGAGGAAAAACAAAGCCTTATCTCTGATAAGAAGTTCCTTCCAGAAGGGAGCTACATTCTTGACTGGCCTTCAAGAAACTGGAAAGAATTTACTTTAAAAAAAAATATAATAAAAATAAATGTTTGCTTTCAGTAGGGCTACAGAAGGCATTCCCACAGACAGCACCTGTGGGTGATCTCCTTCCACACCAAGCCCCATGGCCCTGGCCCCACGTTCTCCCCCATGGGGAGCCCGAGAGCCCTTTCTCCCCTGGTAAAGGAGTGCTTGTGCTCTGGCCACGGCTTGCTCTTCTGCAAAAAATAAATAAGGAGAGCTTTTAAGATTCACACAGCACCAAAGAGGACGGAGCTAAGTGAGGATTTATGGGAAGGTATATCCCTTGCAGCTTCACAGCAGAAGGCATCCCTGCTGCAGCACTAAAGGGCTCAGGTAGGAGTGAAGAAAAGCAAGAGGGTCAATTTGCCCAGGAGAGGGTCAATTTGCCCAGGAGAGGGTCAATTTGCCCAGGGAGCCAACCAGGCCAGAAAAACCAGCATTTCCCGTACAGCCAGCACCTGACTCAAAGAGGAGCTGCAGGGTTTCAGCTGGGGGAAAAAAAAAAATAATAAAAAAACCCAAAGTGATACATAATGCATAAAGAGCCAAACCCAAAAAAAATAAAATAAATAAAAAAAACCCCAAAGTGATACATAATGCATAAAGAGCCAAACCCAAAAGGAGGTTTCCCGACCTACGCAAAAGGCTCTTTGCTGGTGCATAGGCACAGCCTTACTCACAAAGCACACAGCAAGAACAAAGCCTGCCCATCTCCACCGCTTTCCTCGTGAGGGCTACGCAGACAACATAATTTTAAGCCACGCCGAAGAACCTTGGTAGCGCATGGTATGTCACAACAGCATTATTATTTCAGTTTATTGTGCCACAGCAGCACCCCAGGGGGAGGGAGAGGTGCAATGGTGGGGGGGGGACTGGTTGCTGCTCTACCTCCAGGTGCTGCCACAGCATCACTCCAACCAGCCTCTGCAATCTCATCTCACCTCACTTCGCCTCCTCGGTTCAAAAACCAAAAGGAAATGGAAATTTGTGGAAATGGAAATAGTGATGGAAAAAAAAAAAAAGAAAACAAAAAAAACCCTCCATGCACTGCTTCTAGCCTACAGTTCAGTCACCCGGTATTTAATAATACACTGTTTGAGACTCACTTTCCTGGGTCAACAAACTGTCTTCAGCTTTTTTATAGGCACCATTAGGAGAAGAAAAACAACAGCCTCTTCTTGTTTTGCTACAACTCAGGAAGGACAAAGCCCCAAGCCCAAGCACAGAACCCAACCATGCCTGTGGCTCCACAAACCTGGGTGCTCCAGTAGAGAGCTCAGAGCAGGGCACAGCCAAGGACTGTAAAGCCACAACCCCAAGCTGGTCGCCCCCCCAGCAGACCTTTAAGGCCAGACAGGCTTATTCAGATGGTGAAGAAACTCTGAGCCAAACTACAGCCGTGTAGGCAATCTTACAAGTTCAAGCAAAGCAAAGCAGAAGGCTCAGTTAATGATCTCTGAGGAAAAACTGGTTGGTTAACATTAGGGAGAGCTGACGTACTTAATACAGCTCCTTTTAAAAAATAGACTTAATTCTGGGTTTGGGGGGGAGGGTTAAGCATCATGTTTTCTCCTTGGGAAAGCAGCCACCCTTGTGAAAAATGTCATTATCATAGAGCATTACCACTATTCTGTGATTCCATAAGTCTCTTGCCTCTATGTCAGTGAATTGCTCTATATCACTAAGAAATTTTTAATATTAAAGTGACAATTCTCTCCATGGTGCACTAGGGAAAAAAAAAAAAAGAGCAGCTCCTTCTTGCAAGAAAAAGTGACTTTTTGTCTCAGTTTGAGCAAAAGCAGACTTGTGTTCTCAGTTTGTGCTCTCCCTACCCACAATGACCACTGAACTAAAAAAAAAAATTAAAAAAAATAATAAAGGGGTAGTTTTAAAGCAGGAGGCGAGAAAGTAACTTGAAACTTCAAAGTTTTCATCAAAACAGTGAGAGACCAGGGCACCAACGCCAGCCTTGGAGGCAGAGCAAGCGCAGCCCCACAGGCACCCACCGACCTGGCAGCATCTCAGACCAATCTGGCTGGTACCCAGCCACCTCCCTGCCCACCAATGCCATGCCAGGAGGTTTTGGCAGCTGCGTTGGGGTGGTTTTGGTAGCTGTGTTTTCCTTCTCCAGGACAGGGGTGCAAGGCAGCCCCCCTTCTCCCCCAGGCTGCCTGGAAGCAGATCCCCCAAAGAGCTGGTTGTTGGGTGTTCTCTCCCCATCCAACACGCCGACAGAGTTGTTTTGCCACAGGAGTTGAGTAACACAGGATATTTCTAAGTGAGTCTAACTGATGCTGGGAAAGAAACTTAACAGAAAAAGAACAAAACTGTTTTCCTGAAGGCAGTCACTTTGTATGTCCAAAAGCCTACAAAACTACCAGAAAAGCAGGACTGTAGGACTGTGCGCTTATGAAACATGTAAGAAACATATGTTTCTGTAGTAACAAGTACAGGAAAGGGAACTCTGGTTAAAAAAAACAAACAAACAAAAAACAACCCTGTCTTCTATCTGACCAAAGTGTGAAGTTAAAGAGGTACTACTCACTCACTGTATTGGAAAAGTTTGTGGCAGCAATTTTCCAGTACCAGTGTGTTCTGGCACAAGTGTGCTACCAACATCCCTGCTCCAGCTAGTGATGCTTACTTGTGTTTTCCCTGTACTACTAAGCATCCTACAGCTCCCAGCTCGCTTCTGCTGGACTTGCCTCTATCCTATAACTGCAGGGGACATCCACTAAGCAAGGATAAAAATCTCTGGTTATTCTTCCTCCAATCCTATGGAGGCTTCTTGTCTCCGCCCCCATCCCCCCAAGCAAACACACCTCCACTGCCTCAAAAAAAAAAAAAAAAAAAAGCTTTTTTGGTCTCTTGTGCTTCCTTACACAGCCCTGTACCTTCTCTTGTGAGCCTCCTGTGCAGGACTTCTCTCCTCCCATCCATCCCACCCCACAAGTGCCTTCTCCAAAGCCAGCCCTTTCCATTACTCTGGTCTCCCCCATATCTAAGGGCGTGTGCCTTAGCATTTATTTATCTTTGACACCCTGCTTCCTTTTAGCCTTCCATGTGACCAGAGATAACTAACAAAAGGATCTGTACCCCTGCAGAGAACAGTTGCCACATACTCGAGGTGAGAAAGGCCCCATCTATCCTGGAGGCATCTCCATGGAGAACATTCTGCCTTCCTCCCCGCCTCATACTTGGCTAACTTCAGCACAAACTTGGAGCATTCAGCTCTGAGGCACAGCTAGCAAATTAACCTCCACTGCATTTTTTTTTCCTTTAACACCTGAGGTTTCACAGATACCGTCTCCTAGCAGAAGACTTGCACAGGGAATCATTAAATGTAATGACAGTGGTGTCAACAAGCATTAAAAGCTTGAGCTTCTCAAACTAGACATCGCAATTTGGGCTAACGCAGGCCATAATACAGCACTTCTTTGGGAAGTTGGAAAGGTTATTTGCTTGCACAGGGAATCATTAAATGTGGTATCAACAAGTATCAAAAGCTTGAGCTTCTCAAGCTAGACATTGCAATTTGGGCTAACGCAGGCCATAACACGGCACTTCTTTGGGAAGTTGGAAAGGTTATTTTAGATTTAACCGCTATTTCACAAGGACTGTTTTCTTCAGTCCCTTCTGACCTTGTTGCCTTGATCCATCTTGAGAAAGGACAATCCCCAGGCAAGCACCTCACTTGCTGCAGGCATCTGACCTTTCCATGGATGGAACCACCTCTCAAGGGGCTCAAGGTCCAAGCAGTTATCAAGGCCTTAAAGCTGGCAGATGAAGCTTTGGGAGGGGGACACCCCCCTACCAGGTTACTACCAGCTCTTCCTCCACATCCACGACATGGAGGCAGGGATAGGGAAGAAGTGAGGCACTGCAAGAACTCCTGATTTCTGGATCAAAGTCTGGGGGGAGGAAAAGAAAAAAAAACCAAACCACCTTTGTACAGGAAACTATGGGTTCTGGTATTTTAGCACACTCAGGCCAAGCTTATATCAAGTTTGCGGTGTTACTTCTAGCAGAGGGTAAATCAGTATGTGGAAACACGGTGGAGTCGGTCAAAACCAAAAGCTACTTCCAGTGTTGTCAGCTCAGCATTGCATCTAACAGAACACTGATACTATTTTATTTTTTTTCTTGAAGTAAGAAGATATGTCAGGCTCTATAGGACTGTCCCTTACATAGGTTTTACCCAGGGTAAGCCAAGAGTACTTGTGAAAAAGTAGTTATAGATAGATAAAAGCCACTATCTTCACCTCAAACAGACACAAACTTCTTGCTAAAAAGCCTGACTCATACCTGAGCCAAGAGTACTTGTGAAAAAGTAGTGGCTTTTATCTATCTATCTTTATAACTATCTTCACCTCAAACAGACACGAACTTCTTGCTAAAAAGCCTGACTCATACCTTCCTCTGTGTAAGGCAGACAAATTTTTCCTTACGGTCCAAGACAGTGGATTAAGAAAGCCAGGACCAGATATATAATGTTGCAAAGCACACAGGCAAAGAAATTGAGAACATTACAACCAGTAATGAACTGTCTGTTTCTGTCCTGTTACTTGCTGGTACTCTATAAATAAAAACCCATAAACAGTAAGTCCAGATGAGGCTCAACATCACCCTAAACCCTTAATTACAGGATTAGTGTTATCCACAACAGCACAGGTTTTCAAACTTCTGAAAAAAAAAAAAAGAAAAGCTTTCCTAACAGATGTGCAATGAGTGCTAGCAGTTATATGAGAAACTGCAGCTATTTCCAAACTCCTTTGGAAAAAAAAAAAAAGTAGATAGGGAAAAGGAAGTATTTACTTTCTGCTTAAGCTAGTTTCAAGAATGTTGTGGGCTAAGTTAATGTCACAGCATTTATTGCAATAAAATGGTGCTCCAGTACAGCAGAAGCAGCATTACAGAATTCCTGAACCCCTGCCAAGACTAGTGCCCATTTCATACAAGTTCCTATTCAGAAGCCAGTCTACTATATTTGCAATTTAAATCACAAACAGGAGCTAGGACTGCAAGAACGCCATGTACAAGTGGCTTCACATCAGGTTTCTCAGGGCAACACCCCTCAACCCCGATCCCGACTGACTTAAAAAACATTGAGCCAAGCCCTAGCAGCAGTCCACCACTAAATCAGTTTATTACAGAAAGCAACTAGTTTCTGTTCCTTTTGCATGTGTGCATATATACATACACACACACAGGTATTGGGTACCAGGGAGAAATTCCTTCCTGTGGGGGTGGTGAGACACTGGAACAGGTTGCCCAGGGAAGTTGTGGCTGCCCCATCCCTGGAGGGGTTCAAGGCCAGGCTGGATGGGGCTTGGAGCAACCTGGTCTGGTGGGAGGTGTCCCTGCCCAGGGCAGGGGGGTTGGAACTTGATAATCTTTAAGGTCCCTTCAGACTCCAAGACTCCCCTGCCCATCCTCCTCTCCACTTGAGCAGGGAAGAACCTCTGCAAAAGCCAGAGCCACCGAATTGCTACCGGCTGCTCCCGGCAGCAGAAGCAGAGGAGATTACAGCTCAGAACAGAGTCACAGGTATCTTCAAGTTACAGAGAAAAGAGCCCTGCAGGCCTAATCTTACTTCAGCAGGCACTCCCAAATCCATTTGTTTATACGACACAAAACACACTGAAGGGCAGGGAGCCACGACGGAGGCGAGGGCTGCCTTGCAGTGTAAAGGAGCAAGAAAATAACTGCTCAGAGACTTGACGTGAACTCTGACTGCACACCCCAGCACCTCTTTGCCAGTAATACGTGAAATTATAAACATTAGCAGCAGATGTCTTCACATTCCATGAAATTCAGGAGCGAAAAACCCTTCCATTTTGTGTTCCATCCTTGCTTTAGGTCAGGCATGAGGGAGAACACGCAGGGACATGCTCCGCAGGCCCGGCTCTGCCAGGTGCTTCCCAACCGGCTGTTCGGAGCAGCCGACGGCTTTACCAGGAAAAGACTTTGCCACCGGGGCCAACCAGCCCCGAGCACACCCCTCCAGCCACAGGAGCTCAGCTGGAAGGTAGTCACTCATTACACAACTCAAGGTAATCCAGCCGGCGCTCGCACCAAGGTTATTCAAAACCAGCCTCAGCGAGACCACTGAGGTGTGAGGCACAATAATGGGGCGTTCCCATTGTCCTCTTGCCAAGTTTGAGCCAGCCGGGCAGAAAAAGCTTTGTAGGAGTTCTCTGTCGGCCTCAGCACCTCCCTCACTGACCCCAAATCAAGCCCCTGAAGTGGTACAGCTTTCATGACGGACCAGAGCTACCAGGGCCAGCATCAGTAACCCTGAGACAGAAGGTCTGTCACCTAACTTACTCATTTACTTAAGCACAAGAGTAAAAACCATTCTCTACAAGTTCGGCAGATGTGTGCAATGCTTCAGAGGCATGACCAGCATTTCTAGCAAACACCCCCAAGTCCCCATACCCACCACTCAGGCCACAAGCATGATTGCAAGGGGTCTGGAGAACAAGTCATACAAGGAAAGGCTGAGGGAACTGGGCATGTTTAGTTTGGAGAAGAGGAGGCTGAGGGGAGACCTCATTGCCCTCTACAACTGCCTGAAAAGAGGGTGCAGAGAGGTGGGTGTTGGCCTCTTCTCCCAAGGGAATAATGACAGGAGCAGAGGAAATGGTCTGAAGTTGGGGCAGGGGAGGTTTAGATTAGATATTAGGGAGAACGACTTTCCTGAGAGGGTGGTCAGGCACTGGAACAGCCTGCCCAGGGAGGTGGTGGAGTCACCATCCCTGGAAGTATTTAAGAAACGTGTAGACGTGGCACTTCAGGGCATGCTCTAGTGCCTGAGATTGTTGGGTTGGGTATTTTGTTTGGTGTTGTGTTGGTGTGTGGTGGTCGGATTTTTGTTTGTTTGTTTTTTGTTTAGTGTGTTTTTACTTTCATTTGAGTATGGTTTGACTATCTCAAAAGGTCCCTTCCAACCATGAAGATTCTGTGATTTAACCAAAGCTCTGGAGTCCAAAAAGTTTTGGGGGACATCATGCTAGTGAGATATATGCCTGGTTTAGCCTCACCAACTGGAGAGGAGCCATCAGACCAGTTACCCTCCTAATCTAGCACAGCACCCTACAAGAGGGCTCCTCAAGAGGGTATCAGAACAGGGCAGACAGCAGCATTTCCTAGGAGTAACCTCCCACTTAACACATTGAGCACTTAGAGATTGTGCAAAGACACAGACCGTACCTTTGCAGAAGCAAAGTTAATTGATGGTGGTTAATGCCAACCACGGCATTCATTAGGTACCCCTTGAACTGCACACTCCACAATACCTTCTGGGGAGGAAGTACCATCACTGTGCACATGGCCATAACCTTTTCTGAAACTTGCTCTTCTCAGACTTAATGCCCCTCAGCTCTTGCTCACTGATTCTTTCAATACAATCAAGCCCTACCTACTACCTTGGCCAGTTGTGGTTCTACAGACCTCTAACATGTTTGCCCCACCACATCTGTTTCCAGGCTGGAGAATCCCAATTCACTCAACAGTTGCCAACAGCAGAAACCCTCCTCCTCCTTTCCCAAACATTACCAAGCTTCATTGTGTTCCTCTCAAGGTAGGCAGGAGACCACAGCATTGCAAGACACCAGCAGACCATAGATTTACACAGTGGTACCATTTTTCCACTTCACTTCTGAAGATTGTTTTCATCTGCTGCTGCTGAGCACCCACCTTAAGCTTTCATGAAGCCACCATAGACCCTTTTCTCCCAAGATTTCCTCCCTCTGGCAGCAGATTCTCCTGGAGCTAACTAGTTTGTAACTCCAGGCTGGTTCCTACTCCTCTCTCCCACACGTTACTTGATGCCCACCTTTGAGTGTCTTCCTCTGCTTTGTCACATTGCCTGCTATGTCAGCATGTGCCTATCTTCATCACTCTGAATGAGTAACGGATGCTACCCAAGCAACAAAGTTACCTCACATGCTTTTCCAGATTAGGTGGGACTGTATTGACCACCACGGGGTTTGCTCCTGCACACCAGCTCCACCGGTTCTCTCCACCACAAGAGAGCTCCACCTCATCTCAGGGCTGCCTCCGCTCAGTCAGCAGTTTCATCCCTGCCAGGATCTTACTCCAGGACTGCTCAGTTTCCCCAAGCGCACTGGGATTTCCAGGAGACATTGAACAAGTGAACGAACACTAACCAAGCACACACTCTCTCTCCAAGATTCATGTTTCTGAAGGCTTCAAAGTTAACATCTCCATGGAGGCTGACTTCCCCCTAGAGGAGCCACTCTCTCTTCCCCAATGTCACATCTCCATGTGGATACCAACTTATTTTTAAAGAATCTTCTCCTTTGCCTGTTCTAGCGGTACCACACATGCCACTCTATACATAAATAAAAAACCCACCTCAAACTGGCTGTATTCCAGCCCTCTGGCACTGAGCGGAGGTTTTACCTCATCACAATACACTTGTATTCAATACCTTCTGAAGTAACTGTTGTGTGACCCTGGCAAGTTGCTAATCAGCATTTGCTGCTGTTGCTTCACCACCTTTTCACTGAGAGGTCAACTCAAGCCTGCAAGGGATTTAGAGTCCAAGACAGGTTAGAGCAGAGAATGTCCCCTAGTTCTCTTACTGGGTGTGTATGGGAAGAAGGTCCCACACAACATCACTCCTAACACTTTTGCACCTCGACAGATTACCCTCTGTACGGATTCCCAGGGAAGCTCCCTGGTCCTAATGTGTCTGAAGAAGGAGATGTTAAGTGGGTTGGCTTTTTGCAAGTTATACCTAAAGCTTTCTTTTGGATTTCCACCCCCCCCTCCCCGTATTTGACCCACCAGCATTTATGAACCTCAGTGTCACAGATTACCCTCTGTACGGATTCCCAGGGAAGCTCCCTGGTCCTAATGTGTCTGAAGAAGGAGATGTTAAGTGGGTTGGCTTTTTGCAAGCTATACCTAAAGCTTTCTTTTCGATTTCCACCCCTCCCCTCCCCCGTATTTGACCCACCAGCATTTATGAACCTCAGTGTCCTTCCTTTGAGCACAGCTTCAACTTCCTGAGAGTTTCCCAACTTTTTGTTTTAATAGCCTTCCTACACCCAGCTGTTTTGCTCTTCCTGCTTCCTCTTGCCCTCACTCGAGTCTCTGATGGAGGCAAACACATGCCACCTAACATGCCATCTACAAATACTGCAGGTTTGCCACAAACCATTTCAATTCCTCACCTGTCCTTCTGATGCAACTTAGTTTAAAAAAAAAAGGTAGTACTGTAAAAACTTGGATCACAGCTTTACAGGACGTTTTAGCTTCTCTTGCTCCAGGAGATGCACTAAATCATTGTCACCATTCCCAAGTAGCACTTGGGCAATAGGACCCCACACCCATGAGACTACTTGGAAGCAAGAAAAGTTTCGTTCCTCCTCTTGGAGGCCAAAAGGCAGTCACTGATTGCACCTTCAAATTTAGGCTCAGAACTGCACTCAGGCACAATGTGTTTGCTCAATTTACTTCCATTACTTAATGGACTTTTCACATCTCCAATGCTATAAGAGACACGGAAGCCTTCTTTCTTATTAGGGTTGTTCCCATCCTCTAGTGCTGCCCGCCTCAACTGGTCATTGACATCTAACAGCCTAAAACAGCCAAAGAGATTGCTATTTTATTCTCTCCATCGAGGACACGAGGTTCACTAACATCATACTTGAAACTCCCCTTTGACAGTTTCAGTAGGGCACGGATACACGGAGTGAGCCCTGAGAGTCAAGGTCTACCCCAACTGGTCTACAAACACATTGCCCTCTCGGGGCTTCCAGCCACTCATCAGGACACCACAAGAAGAAGCAGCATTCATCTCCCTTTAACTCTTCTTTTTCACTGTTGCTCTTCTCCTCCCCACATCCAAGCTGGATATGAGTCAGCCCAGCCATCCCCTGGGAAGGCCACTCGAAGAGCTGCATCCTCATGGCTCCTCACGGTAGCAGCAGCCCTACAAGTGGTACAGCCCCCTGCCCCACCACTCCTCCTCCTCCTCCTCCCTTCCCTCCATCCTCCTAACAAGTCAAACCCTCATCCACGCTAACTGGGCACCCAAAAGTTCAAGTGAAGCTTCCGAGCTTTATTACCAGGAAACCTCCAAGCAGCAGATGCCCCCTGAGCTATAATGAGAAGACAACTCCCTAATTCTCAGCACCGGGCCCTAGAGAGCAAAATGGCGATGCTCACTTTTAAGAGGCAATGCCTTTGCCACAACAAGCCCTCTTGCGCTATAAAACAGTCTGTAGAAAGTCTGTGGCTTAAAAAAAAATAATAAATAAAAATCAGATAGCAAACCATGACTATATCCTCCCGTTTCAGCAAGAGGTTTAGCACCTAACCCGACCCAGAGGTTTCAGCCAGTGCGTCGTCAAGCTTTTTCTCCTCACCAGCTATAACCCTCCAAACGTGACCACCCCCCACAAGTCTCAGGTGGCAATACCCGCTTTCCTGCTCACTTAGGAAAGCTCCTCCGCACACGCTGCCTCACTTGCAGCCCAGCCCCGTCTCCTTACTCTGCTGAAACCCATTTTCGAGTTGGGAGGTCACAAGCGTTTGGCCAGTCAGCACAGCTTCTTCCAGCCACCCCACGCGCGACGCCACAACCCACTCCAGGAGCGGCTCCTTCCCCCAGCTCTGACTTACTTTCTCCCCATCAGAGGGAGAGGAGGAGTCACGCAGGCAGATAGCCAAGAGAAAATTCATGATTTTTTTTTTTTTTTGAGGTCACAAGCGTTTGGCCAGTCAGCACAGCTTCTTCCAGCCACCCCACGCGCGACGCCACAACCCACTCCAGGAGCGGCTCCTTCCCCCAGCTCTGACTTACTTTCTCCCCATCAGAGGGAGAGGAGGAGTCACGCAGGCAGATAGCCAAGAGAAAATTCATGATTTTTTTTTTTTTTTAAGCCTCACACTTCACACCGACACACCGTACAGGCTGCTGTACCGTGGGTGTACTTTTCCCTAAGGCAGAGACAGTGCTAAATTCAGCCGTCCGCACCCAAAATGCTTGAAGAACAGCCACAACCTCTCGGCCAAGCCACGCTCTGTGGCTCTGCCTGGCCAAGGAGAGATAGTCGGTGCCAGAAGCCGGGCTGGAGATACGGTTTCCACTCGCCCTGCTGTGCTCCTCCAGATTAAAACTATTCTTTCAGGACTTTCTCTCCCAGCAGATCCCAGACGGAAAACCACAGCTTCTTCAAGCCACGGCTCCCACCAAGACAAGCTGACATAGAGGACGAGGGCGACCACAAGCACTATTTTGGGGGGAATCAGCCAACCCTTCCCCCCCTCACACACTCCCCCCACTCTCTGGTTATAACCCTCACACTGGAAAACATGCTGAGAAGCACAACCCGCAAACAGAGTTTATAGGCAAGTGTTGGGCTGGTGGAGCAAGGAGGGGGGGGAAGCCACCTTCACACCTAGCATCACACTTTCCCCCCCCCATCACACACACACGTTACCAGGCAGGACATGCTGCCTCGTGCTAACCCACTGGAAGAAAAAAAATAAAAATAAAAAAAATAATAAATAAAATAAAAAATAAAATTAAAAAAATAAAGAAAATTAAAATAATAATTAAAAAAAACCAATTAAAAAATAAAAAAGAGGTAGTGAGAGGGGTACAGATGGCATTTAGACACCTCCCGCCCGGTGCCGGGCACGCAGGGCGTTTAGCGCCGCAACAGGTAACCGGGTGCCGTCGGGGAACACGCTCCCCCCGGGAAGGGGAGCCGGCCCCGGGCTCGGTTTAGCGGGGAAGAGGTGTCCCCCCCTCACCCCCCCCAACCTGGGATCACCCTCACAGCGGCGCCCGGCACCCACCCCTCTCCTACCGGGGTCGGGGGGAAGGGGAAAAAAAAAAAAGGCTAAACCCAAACAAATCGGAAACAAAACACCGCTCCAGACACTCTGTCCCCGTCCCGCCCCCCCGGGTGGCGGGTCCCCCCGCTCCCCCTCACCCAGAAGATATCACACTTTCCCCCCCCCATCACACACACACGTTACCAGGCAGGACATGCTGCCTCGTGCTAACCCACTGGAAGAAAAAAAATAAAAATAAAAAAAATAATAAATAAAATAAAAAATAAAATTAAAAAAATAAAGAAAATTAAAATAATAATTAAAAAAAACCAATTAAAAAATAAAAAAGAGGTAGTGAGAGGGGTACAGATGGCATTTAGACACCTCCCGCCCGGTGCCGGGCACGCAGGGCGTTTAGCGCCGCAACAGGTAACCGGG
>NW_015090809.1:1286623-1315633 GCF_001431845.1 Calidris pugnax
GGGAGGGGGGAGCACCGCGCCCGGTGCGGGGCTGCGGCGTCCCGCTGCCCTCCTCCGGGGGAAACGGTGTAGAACAGTGTGATGAGCACAAATAAAAAGGAAAAAAAAAAGAATACTGCGTCCGGTTTTGGGCTTCCCAATTCAAGAGGGACAGGGAACTGCTGGAGAGAGTCCAGCGAAGGGCAACAAAGATGATTCAAGGACTGGAGCATCTCCCTGATGAGGAGAGACTGAGAGAGCTGGGACTCTTTAGTCTGGAGAAGAGAAGGCTGAGGGGAGACCTTATCAATGCCTACAAGGATCTCAAGGGTGGGTTGAAGGATAAAGGAGCCGGACTCTTCTCAGTGGTTCCCAGTGAGAGGACGAGGGGCAACGGGCACAAGTTGGAACATAAGAGGTTCCACTCCAATGTGAGGAAGAACTTGTTTGGGGTGAGGGCGGCCCCGGTGCGTCCCGGGAGGGGGGAGCACCGCGCCCGGTGCGGGGCTGCGGCGTCCCGCTGCCCTCCTCCGGGGGAAACGGTGTAGAACAGTGTGATGAGCACAAAAAAAAAAGGAAAAAAAAAAAAACCCAGAAAAAAACCCCAACCCCCCGCCCCACCCACCCACAAACAGACACAACCCAACATCCAAAAAAAAAAAAAAAAAAGGATATATTGGGGCTGCGTCTGGGCCAATACTTTGCCTGGGCTTGCATGGGTTTAAATACGGAATGACGGAATTGTCAAAGTTGGAAGGGACCTTCTAGAGACCATCCAGTCCAACTCCCCTGCCAAAGCAGGGCTGCCCAGAGCACATCACTCAGGAGCATCCAGGCGGGGCTTGAAGATCTCCAGAGAAGGGGACTCCACACCCTCCCTGGGCAGCCTGTTCCAGGGCTCTGCCACCCTCACCCCAAAGAAGTTCTTCCTCAGATTGGAGTGGAACTTCCCATGGTCCAGCTTGTGCCCGTTGCCCCTCGTCCTGTCACTGGGAACCACTGAAAAGAGTCTGGCTCCATCCTCCTTCAACCCACCCTTGAGATCCTTGTCAGCATTCGTAAGGTCTCCCCTCAGCCTTCTCTTCTCCAGGCTGAAGAGCCCCAGCTCTCTCAGCCTTTCCTCACCAGGGAGATGCTCCAATCCCTCCATCATCTCTGTTACCCTACACTGGACTCTCTCCAGCAGTTCCCTGTCTCTCTTGAACTGGGGAGCCCAGAACTGGAGGCAGGATTCCAGTTGTGGCCTCCCCAGTGCAGAGCAGAGGGGGAGAATGACCTCCCTCGACCTACTGGCCACACTCTTCCCTACACAGCCCAGGATCCCATTGGCCTCTTGGCGACCAGGGCACATTGCTGGCTCCTCGGTAGTTCACTATCCACCAGGACCCCCAGATCCTTCTCCTCAGAAGTGCTTTCCAGCAGGTCCATCCCTTATCTCTGTTGGTGCCTGGGGTTCTTCCTCCCAGGTGCGGGACCCTACACTTGCCCTTGTTGAACCTCATTAGGTTCTTCTCTGCCCAGCTCTCCAGCCTGTCCAGGTCATGCTGAATGGCAGCACAAGGTAAGTTAAGTTAAAATTAAATCATAGAATCATAGAATCATAGAATTGTCCAGGTTGGCTGGCTTCAAAAGGGTGGTTTTCCCATAGGAGGTAAACTCCCATAGGTTGAACTCCGTAGTTCAACTGCATTAATCTTTCAGATACATCTGTGCAAAGTTACAGGCGTGCAATTTAGAAAAATAAAACAGGTGGTTTAAGTCTCAGCCTGCCAACTGACCTGTGGTAACTGATCAATGCTTATAATATTTAAAATTCTGATCAATGCTTATAAATACTTAAAGGGAGGGCGTCAGGAGGACGGGGCCGGCCTTTTTTCAGTGGTGCCCAGGGACCGGACAAGAGGAAATGGGCACAAACTTGAATATAAAAAGTTCCACCTAAACATGAGGAGGAACTTATTTCCTTGGAGGGCAGCGGAGCCCTGGCAGAGGCTGCCCAGGGAGGTGGTGGAGTCTCCTTCTCTGGAGACATTCAGACCCCGCCTGGACACGTGCCCTTGGGACCTGGTTTTGGTGGTCCTGGTTTGGCAGGGAGTTGGACTACAGGATCTCCAGAGGTCCCTTCCAACCCCATATCATTCTGTGATTCTGTGAAACTGGTGGCACACAAGTGCCTTCAGCTCACTCCAGTTGTGAGACAAAACATGTTAAATTTCAGTGAAGGATTTCCCTTTGAATTTTAATGGGAAGTTCTGCACTCAACCTCTGAGTCTGTTTCCTCAGGAATGAAACTGAGGGCTTGCACCTTAATTTACCTTTAAGACAGCACGACTAGAAATTCAGCAGTCATCGAGAGCCAAAAATACCCCTGCCAGAGCAGAAGAACAGAAAAGACTTACTGAAAATGCAACTAAAAACATGTTGGTGTTATTGTTGCCAAAATAAATGATAGTATGGAGCACATTCCAGAACAAATACGGTGGGGGAGGTGTTGAATGGGGCAGCTGTTTCCCAGGGCAGGTTGCAAAGCATTAATACATTTCCATTAGAAAGCAAGGCATAAAAATAAAGAGCTTGGAAAAATGCAAGGAGGATTTTGAGTAGGCAAGCTTAGTCGAACCGAGAGGCCTCTGCTGCTGCTGCTGCACCATGGAAAAGGAGAATTTGGGAAGGGTGGCTGGCTGCTGTGTTGCTGTTTGTGGATCGTGCCTGGCTGTAGCCAAGTGGCCCCGATGGTTTGAGTGTCCGAAAGTGCAAGAGTGGGGAGCCACGGTGTGTTAAACTGTGCCATCCCATGTTTGCTGCTGCCCTTGGTTTGGGGTCTCTAAACGGCCTGTAGTGGATGAGCTTGACTCAGGTGAATGGCACTTCATTCGAAGCAGACTCTACTGCAAGCATTTTGGTTTGTTATCCAAGTCAGTAAAGGGAACTGGAGGGATGGAGGCTGGCCACAACAATAGAGATCCAGCAAGGCTGAAATTAGTAAATGCACTTGAACTAAACTCTTGTGGTAACTGTAAAATGAGCAAGTGAAAGTCCCGTATCTCACTCTTGAGCAGGGACTGATTTCCTGCATGGGTTTGAGGAGGTTTTTTTGGACCTTTGCCATTAAGAATTTATGCCTGTTAGTTAGCATCAGTAATCTGGCTTTTCTTAACTTGCTAAAGTTAATGATAAAAGAAAAACTACGGGTACCCCTGCTCCCGCCCTTGTATTATTAAGTTCTCCATGCTTCTGCTGTGTTAAAGCAACTCCCATTAAAATTCACGGGCAGTAGCCTTTTGATCAGAGGCAAGAAACGGACCTCTTGGATCAAACTTCTTGTGAGCTTGTGGTTACGTAAAACTAAATCCTCCCTACTCAGTCAGAGAATTAATTTATGAGGAAGTGAAACCTATTTGTGCATTCTTAGTATTCTCAAGAATATGGAATTAAAATAGTCAGAATTTGTGCTGATGTGGCTTTTTTCATTCCATATGAAGGGTCCAGAGAGGACATTAATGTTTCAGTCTTCAGGAGTCTTATGATCTGGTAGAGGCATCTCTCTGAACATACCCTGAACTTCTCTGACTATTGGAACGAGATAGTAATTAACTGAATTTCTGCATAATAGAAATCACTAATGGAGCCTTGTAGAAGTACCTCAGAATAATTTATTATTCTAAAACCTTGTATTTACATGGGATAATAGGCCAAAATATTTTGCATGAAATATTTATTATCTGCACATAAAATTGTACTGGATGGTTAAAGCATTATTTTGTCCTACTGCAACATAGCAGAGCAAACTCAAGGTATTGATGATAAGAAGAAATCTGAGTTTACCAGAAGCCTATTAAAATTACTTTTCTAATTGTCTGGACACGACACTGACTTAGTTTTCCTATGACGATAAGCTGAATTATTTTGTCCTGTTTTAATGTGACACTAAATGTCTTGTTTGGGCCAATAGTGAAGAGTAGAATTGTTTGCTTCTCACCAGGAAGGGTTTTCTGCTCGGACTGCCCTATCCAAACGACCTTGATCCTTTGATTAATACAGCAAGGCTGTATTAATCTCTGAACTGTATTAAAGGATGGTGGGAACCACTATAAGTAGTGCAGAAGTATTGAGGTTCAGAGTCTCCTTGACCTGTTTTCCCCATACTTCTACCTTTACGAATAGGCAGAAAGACTAGTGCCAGCTAGCTCCATGCCTTTAGCCTTCTTTGCATAAACAGTCTCAGGTCTTCTAAAATGTTTCTTTCAGCACCCTTAAAGAGCCAGGCATAAAGGATTCGAACTGCAGACAGATAGAGCTTTCCCCAGTGAAGGGTGGGGATCGACAGAGTTTCTTGAGAAGTGCGGATTAGAGGAGAAAAAAATAATAACAATTTTCTTCCTTGTAGAGAAATAACATCTCTGACTCTACAAGCCAGCCACAAAAGGGAAAACAAAAAAGATTGTTCGGGTTGTTTTTTCAGCTTCAGTGAGAATTTTTTTTTTTTTCTGGGTAAGTGGTGACTCTGGAACAGTATGTGGTGGGCTGGATGCGGCCGTCTGGTGAGGGAGGGGGCTGTACAACCACACCGCTGAGGGTTTAGGATGACCCAGATGACACTGATGTATGGCCTGTGGCTTTCTATTTGCTCTTGCCTCTGAAGAACCCATCCCTGAGTTCATCCATGAAACTTCAGGGGACGTGCCTCACTTCTTCTGACCTAACCTTTTCAAGAAAATTTTACAGGTACTTAATTTGGTTCTTTTAAATGCAGCAATAACTTGTAATGGTGTGATATATGGGAGAGAGTCGTGATGTATAAGTGATATATAAGCAATATATAACTGGCTCCTGCTGGCTTTTGCATCTGTGGCTGCGAGGGAGAGGCTGGTCCTGGAGCTGGAGAGTTGAGATTTTCGTTCCATTGCAGAAGTGACTCATAGGATCAGTCATGCTGATAACACTATGTCAAAGGCACTGGCCTTTTTCCACTGCTGGAGGAAAAGTGTTTGCTGTTTGGTATCCATAACAGATAATTCTGGAAGATTCTGTGAGTAAATCTGCACATGCTGGAAGTTTGTCTGCTTTCTGCCATGAGAGAAAGGCTTTGAAGGATCCATAAAGCCCCGTGGGATTTCACTAGAAATTAGGTCTTCTTCTATAACTGGAAGTGTAGCTGGAAGTAAAGACATGAAGCCAGATGTCTTCATTTTCTATGTTTTTTAAAACTGAGACTTGAAGAAGATTGGAAGAGATGTAGGCACATGCTTGCAAATATTTGGCATAAGACCTTTGTGTACAACGTGATAATGTCAGGAGAGCAACTGGAAAATCTCAATGTGAACTTAGGAACTCTTATAAAATTGTTTCATAATCAATTATCGTTTTCAAACTCTGAGATAAAACGCGTGGGATAAAAAGCAACGATATTTTGTCCTTAGTTGTTTAAATTTAAACTTTTAGTCAAAGTACAAGCATCAGTTCAAAATAATTCAGACTCTCTTACTACGGCCAATGGTGAAAGTAGGTCATTTCAGGAAGGAAGGATGTGGAAAATGTCAAAGTTTTATTTAGGGAAAAGAAAACACACCTACTTTTTTTAATTGTCACGGAATAAAAAAAAATAGTTTTGGTGCCCCTTAATTTTTCATAGAAGCAGTTTGACACCATTGAATATGTAGCCTATGGTTTAACTGGTTTTGAGGTGAAATTACCATGTAAGGCTCCTGTGCTGCAGATAGTAGTTTTTGTATCTGGCTTTCAATGTGTGAGCAGTCTCGTGTCTGGAGGTTGGGAGCCCGAAGCTTTAACAAACAATAGGCTGTTGGTAGTAACAAAGCCTGTGACTATGAAAGGTTGCAAAACGCCTTTTTGGAAATCATGACTGGAACACGTGTGCAGCTCTAAGTGTGATTCATCTAACTACTATTTTGAAGTCTCTATGCGTCAGAACTCTTGGTATAGGTGAGGTTATTTTAAGACCAGGGGACAGAAGTGGGGCCACAGGCTGCGGTTGCTGTTCTTGAGCGCAGGGACCCATCATCTGCCACATCTCCCTCGCTATAATATAGCACTGTAGTGCCTGTGGTGACCTAGAGAAAACCTTTCTAGATGCCAGGCTAAAAATCAGGCCACCAAGGGTCACCTAGGACTTTTGTGGAACAAACTGGAAAAACGTCCTGTCTTTCCAAGAGCATGAGAGAAATACAGGTAGCATCAGAAAAAGAGTGAAATGGCTCGAGGTCTGTCTCTCACAGCCAAGAAAACAAAGGACACAGAGTGTTTTCTCATCATTCTGATGGGCAGGTGCCAATGTCCACCAAAGGCAACTCACTCTAAATTGTAGCCCTTGACTGGAACTCTGACAAGGTCCCATTTAGAATGAATTAAATTGTTGCTCTAAACAGAAAAGCTCACCCTGGTGTGAGTGGCTAGCGTAAACTGGTGATACCCACTCTCTGTCACTTTAATTCTATACTTCACACACTTTTATTCTATACTTTTCACACTAAGCTGTCCCTGGTTTTCATCTGGATGTCCAGTGGAAGAAAGAGGTCATATACATGCAGCTTTTAAAACATCTGTGATTTCTTCCGAGGGCTCCTCTCTGGCATTTTTACACTGCAGGAGTGGCGAGGAACTACCTGCGTATGTTTAACAGTATTTCAGTTAAAATGTGAACACTATTCTATGTATCAGCTAGTGTGTATCTCAAACAGACGATTAGCAGAATGGATCAGAAAGTGGTTTTCTCCTAGCGTGTGTCTCAAACAGACGGTTAGCAGAATGGATCAGAAAGTGGTTTTCTCAGTGCTGTGCAGTAGCCCCAGTGGCATGGCTACTCAAACTAGTGCTTTACCAAGAGCTAACAGTTGCCTGTATTTAATAGTCTTTCTGGAGGCTTTTTTTTTTCCCCTCCCCTTCAAAATTAAGTGATGAAAATAGCATAGAACAGAATAAACCAGAATAGAGTAGTTCAATTGGAAGGGATCTACAATGATCATCTACTCCAACTGCCTGACCACTTCAGGGCTGACCAAAAGTTAAAGCATGGCATTAAGAGCATTGTCCAAATGCCTCTTAAACGTGATTACTAGCTGCGGTCCCAATTTTGAAAATATTTCTGGTCTTTAGTCCTTTCCCATGACGAACTACATAATCTTTCATGGGCTTCTGGTCTTTATTCCATTCCCACGACAAACTCCATAAACTTTCTTGGGCCTCTTTGTGGCAGCCAACACGTTCACCAGCTTGAGCTGCACATTTTGGCTATATCTATTTGTTTAACCAGGGGGGGATGTGGATTGTGAGGCAGCAGTGGCATCGCTGAGAAGGTTTTTTGTTCATGGTTTTTTTCATGTAGGAGTTCCAATGCTGTTGTCGCACCTGTTGGTTCCCCACTGCTTCTTCCTATCTTTCCATTCTTCCTTCTTGGTCCCCACATTCCTACTGCTTCTTCCTATCTTTCCATTCTTCCTTTCTGCCCTTTCCTAGGCGTTGTCATTCCACACTCAGCAGTGCAAATTCACGTGGGTTTCCCCTGTGCCTGCTCCATGGGAGGGCTTCCAGGATGCTCTGCTGGGACAGCCAGAGGTGGATTTCCAGGTGTTTTCCCCAAATTCCCCTGGCAGTCCCAGTGTCCCTCTCACACATGATCCAACTCATGGAGAGCCACACAGCAGGGATTAGGGAGATGCCTGGTGCTGCTAGGTGGCTGACTGGGAAATTGTCAAGATGTTATTTCTAATCTGAGATTCAGGATTACATTAAGAACTTTACAATTTAAATTTCTGATGCAAAGCAGTCTGAACAGTCCAGCAGAACCTCAATTAGCTACATCTATAAAACATTTTGTGTCTATAAATACTTTTCATACCTGACTAGGAAGATTAGAGTTGCACAACTGAGCTTTAAAATACTGGTGTTTTAATTTCCATTCAATTTAAGGAAACAGGAAAAGTAACATTTAACAGTGGAGAAACTAGGAATATTTTCCCCCCAATTTTTCAGTTATGCAAAAGCATTCCAAAAGATACTGGAAAGAATCTTCTCAGAAGGAAAATAAGCTTTCTGTTTGTAAGTGGCAAGAACAAAAAAATTATACCTAAGACAATGAAAAAAATACATTAAAATAATAAAAATTATCAGAAAATGCCTTTCATTTACAGCAGTAAAGGTTTAGTATTAGGAACTCTTATACATCAAAGGCTCCATGACCTCTATCCTCACTGAAAAGCAGCATAGTTTCCTAGTGGTTCTAGATGAGCTATTACAGAGTAACATCCTACCTTAGCACTCTGTCTGAAAGAGAGAGGCTTTTATTTCTGGGTAACTGTACCCACCACTTGCAGGTGAAGTTAAATCTTTCTTAATTCTGGAATAGCACTCAGCTGAGGAAGCTGGTTTAAGTAGGTATAATTCAGCACAGGTTTAATTAATGATGGACTAGATAAGGCTGACTCTGTTTTCCAGTACTGATATCAACTTCTTTACTTTGTAAACACACGGATTTGATTTTAAGCTTGCAAACCACTCTTTGGTAATTAAAGTAACTATGCATAGCTTTGACTGTGTGGATCAAAAAAAGCTGTTTCTAGGATTGAGTTTCATGTTTTATTCTATTAATATGTTTTCTTTCTCTTATTCCTTATCCACCCCCACTCCAATTCAATTTTCAAATTTTTCTCATATTTTCTTTCCTCACCCCACTCCAGTTCAATTTTCAAATTTTTCTCATATTTTCTTCGTTCTTTTCTTTTTCTCCCTTGAATTTCTTCTAACTCTGTTTTGAGAACTCAGGAGGAAAGAGTGCTGAATCTGAGAAATTGCAGGAGTGGTGACTGTCGTTCTTTTGAACCTGTCACCTCTGAAGAAATCATCTGAGATCTCTGAGAAAAAATGTCACGGAACCGTATTTCAAATCGAACTGTTTGTTTTTTTCCATTCTAGTAAAGTTATTGACTTCAATAGTTTCTGTGTGATGATCAAATGAGCAAGAATAGGGTTTCTTAAATGTTTCTGTGTACAGACTCTTAGTGTCGTCATGAGGTCTGTGGTCATTTCCTACTGATCATGCTGCGGATTGCTTCATAGCCTAGAAAGTCTGTGAAAAACCACTTCCCCTTTCCATCAGCATCTTTTTTTTTTTATTTTTTTTATTTCACAAGATCTTTCCTACAGACCCAGAACAATGCTTAAGGTCCTCAGGTGGGAGCTGCTGCTCTATACCACGGTGTATAGGTCATCCTGGCTGGTATGACAGAAGGCCTATTATTATTATTATTCATATGAAAATCTTTAACAGGACTGTAATTGCCAATGTGGTATTGGGTTGCATCTTATCTTTTTTTGCATAAGGAAGACATCTAACCATGTCACCTACTTGACGTTATATTGCTCCTGAAAATCAGCTGACAAGGCCCTGAAATGCGCTTTTAGTGGGCCCAACTTTTTGAGCATTTGTTTCTGAAACAACCAGGAGGTACTCAAGTAACTTCTCAAGCTTTAGAAAATAATGCCAATGTTATACAATCTTGCCATTTTTTTAAATATTTTTTTTTAATGTTGTGAGAGCAGGGGGCAAAGGATTGTGGGCAGGCATCCAGCTGGCAAATGCAATGCGTTGCGTAGTTGATTTTACTACAGCTGCTACTGAAAAGCATGACATGATGGATGCCCTCGTTGCCCTCAGCAGGTCACTCTCAATTTTTCGTTGTCTAAACGTGAACCAGCTGGGAAGCTGTTGCAGGAGACTTTATGCAGGTGATAGATGTATTCTTGGGAATTGGACTTTATCTGCTTGGATTATTTTGCTGCCTGTGTTTCCTTGGACATGTATTTATTTTAGTGGTGGAAGCAGAGAAGTATAGATAATCAAGACCTGCTTGGGGCAAACTGATCTGTGTCTTCAAGAGAAAGAGTAAGAAATAAGGCTGCTACAATCTGCCCACGTGTTGCAAGCATGGTCAAATGGGAAAACCTCACATCTTTCTTGAAAAAAACATCAGAGTTTAAGAAATAGCATGACTTTGTATACTGGGGCCTGCTCTTTAGAATAAGAAAAGGAGAGGCAAAAGCCAAGATGGCTTTTGTGATGTTGTGATTCAGTTTAGAAGAGGGAGATCATCTTCTTTCAGTGAGTGCCCAAACAGGGCACTATTTTCAGTACGAATAGGTTGCTGAACAGGTTTTCCCTTTTCCATATGATACTGGTACAGGTTAAGGAACATCCTCTCATCAAAGACAAGACATGGTGGGCAGAATAAAGAAGTGCTATTTTTTCTATCTTACAATTATTCTCCCACATTCTTCACATGGATCATGCTTCCTTGAAATGATGGGCACAAATTTCTCCAGCTGTTCCTCAAATGATCATTAACTAAATCATGATTAATTAATCCCTCCTGAAGACATCTGGGCCAGCACATGCCCTGTGGTGTCACTCAGGAGGGCTTGCTTCTGTAGTAAGGCTAGGTTTTCAGATAGCAAAGTACACGAATAGGTTGCTGAACAGGTTTTCCCTTTTCCATATGATACTGGTACAGGTTAAGGAACATCCTCTCATCAAAGACAAGACATGGTGGGCAGAATAAAGAAGTGCTATTTTTTCTATCTTACAATTATTCTCCCACATTCTTCACATGGATCATGCTTCCTTGAAATGATGGGCACAAATTTCTCCAGCTGTTCCTCAAATGATCATTAACTAAATCATGATTAATTAATCCCTCCTGAAGACATCTGGGCCAGCACATGCCCTGTGGTGTCACTCAGGAGGGCTTGCTTCTGTAGTAAGGCTAGGTTTTCAGATAGCAAAGTACGTTTCTAATGCCACAATACAGCATTGTATTTCTTCCCATCTCAACTTCTGTTTCTAATGCCACAGCATTGTATTTCTTCCCATCTCAACTTCAGCTTGTGTCCTGGTCTGGGGTGGAGCAGATCCAACTTTCTGTTCAATGAGAGAGGCTCTTGCTTATGGTCGTTGCTGTGGCAAACGTGGTCAGCGTTCTTGGTTGTTTAACCTATGGAGGGGTTGCATCTGTGGGGAGGAGCTGAGAGGCCAGTTGACCCAAACTGACCAATAGGATATTCCATTCAGCTTGTGTCCTGGTCTGGGGTGGAGCAGATCCAACTTTCTGTTCAATGAGAGAGGCTCTTGCTTATGGTCGTTGCTGTGGCAAACGTGGTCAGCGTTCTTGGTTGTTTAACCTATGGAGGGGTTGCATCTGTGGGGAGGAGCTGAGAGGCCAGTTGACCCAAACTGACCAATAGGATATTCCATCCCATCTGCTATGCTCGGTATAAAAGCTGAGGGGTCAAAGGGGTCTGTTTGCTTCTTCTTCAATTGGTTTTCTTCAGTGGCTCTCTTTCATGACTGAGGCCTGAGGAGAACCCTGTCCTTTTGATCCCCATTAGTGTGTTCTGGAGCCCAGTTCCCATTTGTCACTGAGAACTAGGCTGGGACTTTCCCAGTGCCAGCTGGTGACATCCCCCTAGGAGCTTGATATGGTTTTTTATATACTGTATCTATTTCTTTTTTTTTTTGGTGTTTTTATTTTATTATTAGTATTTCATTAAGGTAGTTTAGTTTTTTCCTGAACCTATAAATCTCTTTATCTTTCTTCTTACTCTCTTTGGAGTGAGAGGTGGGGGAGAGCATCTGTTGTCTTGTCTTTGGCCAAGTTGGCCTAAACCAAGACAGCTTATGTTACAGTAAACTGAAAATCTTTCTTTGAAGGTATAGCTGTTACTCTACTTATGTTGACATAACTTGTGAAACTTATTTATAGTAAGACAAGCCATAGATCATATAATCTCCTGGTCAGCCTGTTGGTGAACTTAATTTTACTGGCCACTAACAACTGTAGCTTCTTTTAGCCAGTGCCACAACTTCTTTTGATGAAACCTCAAATGAAACTGGTGGATGAGAACAGGAATCAAGATTGAGCATAACTGAAAATCGTCTCTTCCATACTTACCGAGTCATGCAATAAGGACTGAAAGCCTCCTTAGAAATGGGGCTTTGGCCAAGTTGGCCTAAACCAAGACAGCTTATGTTACAGTAAACTGAAAATCTTTCTTTGAAGGTATAGCTGTTACTCTACTTATGTTGACATAACTTGTGAAACTTATTTATAGTAAGACAAGCCATAGATCATATAATCTCCTGGTCAGCCTGTTGGTGAACTTAATTTTACTGGCCACTAACAACTGTAGCTTCTTTTAGCCAGTGCCACAACTTCTTTTGATGAAACCTCAAATGAAACTGGTGGATGAGAACAGGAATCAAGATTGAGCATAACTGAAAATCGTCTCTTCCATACTTACCGAGTCATGCAATAAGGACTGAAAGCCTCCTTAGAAATGGGGCTTGGTAAGTGTGTTTTTGAATGTTCTGCATACTTCTCAAGGGGGCAGAGTTAGATACTCCAGTTTTTAAGTCTTCTTTATGTAATGTTTTCTGAAATCTCCACCAGAAGAGTTACAGGTGGTAAGTAAGCATCATCATATTATTTTGATTCTTTTTGCACTGATGTGATCCTTTGGTTTTGATTTAAGATGTTATCTTATTCAGCTCGCTACTACATTTGAAATTATATTTGTACTGTGCATAGCCATAATATCAGATGTTACTGCTTGAACGATGTATCCGTTCTGTATCTTTGGTTGACCCTTTTGGGATAATAAGGAATACCAATTTTTCTGCTGTGTGAGAAATTACTTGTCTTAAGGCAGGGTAACAGATGACTTCAGCTGAATATTTCCAAAAAAGTTGTAATCTTTTTTAGGAGTTTCAGGTTGAATGCTCTGCAGCTGAAACATGTGAGGAAGACTTGACTCTGGAGAAGTCTCTTTAGAAGGCAATGGATTTTGACTCAAAAATGAGAAGAAAAATGTTAATAATCAGCATAATTAAAAGAGGGGGAAATTATGTGCTCTTCCAGAAGCTTTTAAGATACCTGAGGACATGCTTTCTCAGGACTACACTAAGTGTTCTTATTTTCCCCCAAAATTACAGCTCCTTAATAAAGCCTGTGAAGATCCTTTCTAGAGGAAGAAGCGGTAGTATCTCCTGACTACATGAAGGATAGGAGATTGAAGTTAAGTGATCTAAACCTGTAAAATATATAGCTAGGAAAAAAAAATGAATAGGAGTGGGCTTCCTAGAGTGTCTCAAGCAAGAGTTTTTAAATTTAATAATCAGTCTTCAAATGCCAGTAGGTAGAGTAAACCTGTAAAATATATAGCTAGGAAAAAAAATGAATAGGAGTGGGCTTCCTAGAGTGTTTCAAGTAATAGAGTTTTTAAATTTAATAATCAGTCTTCAAATGCCAGTAGGTAGAGGCAGGCTGTGAGGTGTGTCTCAAAATTGGATGTGACTCTACTGATGGCCCCAAACAAGAAATGCCAAGCAGTGTATCACTTCCCTAATAGAATACTAGTCTTTCTTGTATGTGTGCTTTGTATGGTTCCTTAATAGCTGCATTGATATTAGAGTTTGAAAAGTTGCTAGTAACCTATCATGTATATTAACCTGAACACAGCTATGCACAAAATAAACCTCAGTTCTGCTTGTCTAGGTATTCTCTCTGTGGTAGAAAATCTGGAATGTCTAGTTAATATAAATCTAAATAGATCTTAAAAAAATACTGCAGATTTGCGTATTTTTTCATTATTTTATTTTTACGTTCCATTACTTTCACACTAACTTGTTGCCATGAAGCTAACCAATGTTTGGTATGACTCAGCATGGAAGCTTGAGAAAGTGTTTGGCTGGAATTGTTAACCAGTCAGCTATATATAAAGCAGGAGAGGGTTGATTTTGTTCAGCCTCGGAGTCTAGTATTGACTTAAGCTGTAGTTCTCAGTGTCTTCAACTCCCAGGGCTTTGTTCCCTTTAGAAATAAGGCTCTTTCATAAATGCTCAGCAGAGAGGTAGGTGTGTGGATATCTGTATTTAAGTCTCTAAACTCGGAATTAAGTGCTTAACTTAAATTGCTAAGCTTGAAGGTTTTGCCAAGTACCTTTATTCCAAAGCCAGTCACAGAAGATAAGCAGAAAGGGATGTTTGATTTTCTTTAAAATTACATTTGTGCCTTCAATAATCGTAAATGAGGCTAGACGGACAGGAATGGAAACTGGTTTCTGATCTATCAAGTGTGGTGTGAGCAGTAACAGTGGAATTACCATGGCTCAACCTTGACCTGAAGAGACCCCCCTATGTATTTACCCTACAGAATGGTACCCTTCTGTCCTGCATGAATGGCCTGATGCTGTTCTGTCACATGCTGGCTCTAGGCATCTGAAGCTGGCTCTGTGTGGTGCCTCTCCTCCTGCAAGGGCTCAGGAGGAGCTTGTGAAGGGCTTTCCCCCTCTCCCTTCCAGCAGAATAATTTCCTTAGGAAAAGCTTTTCTTGCTCATACTCTTGACTTAACCACCCACCACATCCTTCAGTCATCTCTTGTGCTGAGATATCAGACAAGAACGGCCAGCCCAGCTATCAGGTGGCTACCAGATATCTTTTGAGATGAAAAAATAATATTCCCTGTGTTCATCCCAAGCCATTAATGGCTTGAGAGCGTGTTTTAGGACATAGCAAGTATCACTCAGTTTGTAAGAGGCAGCACTATGGCAAATGTTCATCTGGGGTTTTTTAATCTATTTTTTTAACCTAGTTGCTGCATACTTGCTTGCCTTGAGTTCTTTTGTCTCCTCCAGACTCACGCTTCTCTTGCTCATCTCTGACCTGAGCATTGTTGTTTCTTCTTCATTTTGCTCTCAGTTCTTTACATGTAAAGGATGAGAGGCACGTGTTTTTTCCATGTGGCCTCGGCACCCTCCCTGTTCTAACTTCTCATCAGGGCTTCTGGCTTGTTCCTCCTTTCTCTGTAAACCTCTGTTCTCCCTGCTTTGCGCTCCTCTTAGCTAAAACACAAACTTGGTATTTCCACAGCGGGGCTTTGAATCGCTTCTTTAACTTTCTGGGTGGAGGAGGGAACTCTTTTGAAAAGAATACGGGAACACTTTGTGCAAGGGGCTGGGTTCATAATTCAGCATTATCCTGGAGCACACTAGGATAGTCAGCAAGTATGCGATATTGAAAATTTGCCAGATACCAGAGCTCTGGAGGACTGGAATATATTCTTCAGAAGGCTGTTAGAGCTGAGTACACAACTATTCTTTTCTGACCACAGAGGTAACAAATGTGTGAAAGCTGGGTTGGCCGCTGCCAGCCTGCCACTTGGTAGCAAAGCTTTTAGGAAAGTCCCACATCCCATATGAGTACCTGGACTAGAAATGTATATTTCAAAAAGTCTCTGCGTTAAATTTGAGGTCACTTATTTTGATGTCTAAATAGGAAAGGACACTTGCAAATATGTGTTGTTCAAGTGGTTGATTCTTCCCAAGCTTTACAGAGCATGGGCTCAAGCCTGGGATTAGATGATACAAAAACAAAGCTTATAAAACCTCAATTATATGATGTTGGTGCTGGATATTATTACTAGTTTGTTTGCTATTTAATGTGTTTTGGTCCTTTAAAAGTCTGTGGCCACGCATCTAAAAGGGGGCAGCTTTTTGCCTTGCCTTCTGTGACCTGGGTCATCGGGGGGATGGAGTGGGGGGACTGTGCTTTCTCGGGAGACTTAAGGGGTAATGAGTCTTAATATTTTTTTTAGGTGTTAATCTTGAGATTCTAGGTCAGGAAACTGAGAATATTTTAGTCCTCAGACCTTTATATATATATATATATATGTAGAAATAGCTTCTATGTGGACCGCCACAGTTTCTCCAAGGAACCTGTGGAAATTTACAGCTGAACTGAGGTTCCTGGTACTGTTGGTTGAGATTACATATTTTGTTGTTTAACTTCAGGAAACTGTTAAATACATGATAAAATTATCTACAAAATTTAATAAATATGCATATAGGGTGGTTCTGTGGGTTTTTTCTCTTTTGTTTCTTTTTTTAAGTTGGATTGTCAAAAGGTGGGAAAGTTGCTGTATACTCAATTCCGTAGATCTGATATCTGGTTTGGGATGAAGGGAGGAGGAGAGGAATGCCATTCTCTCTGCAGATGATTTACTTTTTGTGTCTGGGAATAAAGCCAATATTTCTTTTCCCCGATTATATTTCATTTCTATGGTTGAATCCAGAAGTGACAGCCTTCCCATTAGTGTGATTTGCGGTTGGTTTGTTTTCGTTTCAAGGGCTCCTCAGCACAGATAGCAACAGCCTAGTAGGTACTTTCCTGCTGGGTACAAATCCAGGTGTTTTCCTGTCATTTCGAGTTTCCATACTTAAAAGTGCATGGAAAACATTTCCCAAAAACAGACAGTTTGAACTGTATTTGCACAGTAAGAATAATGTAACCTGCCTTCTCTTATCACGGTGATACTAGTATCAGCGTTGCATCAGTACCAAAAATAAATCTAGGAAAATAAATTTAAAAGTTTGAAGATGGTTTTTATTTCGGTACACCGGTGTCTGATCTGAGATTATAGCAAATATAGTTGCACTTCAGAGCAACCCCACCCTGACACATCCTGAGCTGGAAAAGTGAGTATTGAACATTAGGATAGTAGGTAGAGGCTTTACCCAAAATTGGTGTTAATAAACCTCAGATTTAATCTAGCCCTTGTTGTACTCGATCTTACGATGTTGCAGGGGCTTGTGCCTGCCAGAAAGGATGTTTTCCTTGTATCTGAAGTTCTGCCAAGATACTTACCACAGCAAGACTGGTTCTATGGCAGCCTAAGTTGCAGGAGAGTAATACACATGCTGAGGAGCAGGAAAGCAGGGGAGGCAGGGAGAAAAAAATCATGGCATCTGACAGATGAAAGCCCTCAGAACATAACTCCCCACTGAAACATAGCCTCCTTGCTTTTTGGAAGATACACACCCCCTTGCTCCTCCTTGCCAACCTCCTCTCGTTATTCCCTCTGCTGGTGAATACATTTGGACCCTGCTCGCTCGGGGGGCTTGGGGCTGGACTCATCGTGCTGCCTTCTGCTCCATCCTCCTCTAATTGTGGCAGAAATAGTCTGTTCTGAAGGCCAGAAAGAATTGCCAGGCAGCCTGTATAACAGCAGCAAGAGAAGTTTAAGTTTATTCCTGCCTTGCACCGAGCAGGACAGACCTAAGGTATCCACCTCCTCACAAAGCAGTCTTTAACTCTGCATATCTGAGAAGCATAAAACTGACTCTCAGCAGTTTGCATTTATACTGTCTCTCCTTGCTAGTCCTCAGTTTCTAGAGATTTCTTTAATCACAGTTAGCCCTGAGAACAACTTATTGTTGCACATCCTTACCTTTCAGAGAACAATGATTTTTTTGTTAAAAAATTACTATTTTGTATAGATGCTTGCGTTTTGTAAAGTAATTTTTCAGGATGCTCATTTAACCCTGGCTGAAGATTTGAGAGTCTCTGGCTTTCTGGCAGTGACTGTGTGGAGCATGCAGTGCCTTAGCTGCATGCTTGTTGTTTCCCTGTCTCTTAATCTTCTATTCTCCCTCTTATGTGGTGCATCGCTGTTTCTGTTATTTTCCACGTGAAGCATCATAGGATGTGAAATTGGTTAAAATAGAGCAAGAGTCAGGGGGCTGGCTGACCTGGTGCATGAGGTTGGGAAGGACTTCTAGGAAATAGGGTTGAGGATCATCACGTTCTCACTGGTGGGCAGTACCTAACAAACACTGGCATCAGTTGGGACCTGAATATGCAAAATGGCCTTCGTAAATAACTGGTGTGGCCTTGCAGGTTTATTCCTGCCTCTCATCAGGCAGGATGGGTCTAAGGTATCCACCTCCTCACAAAGCAGTCTTTAACTCTGCATATCTGAGAAGCATAAAACTGACTCTCAGCAGTTTGCATTTGTACTGTCTCACCTTGCTAGTCCTCAGTTTCTAGAGATTTCTTTAATCACAGTTAGCACTGAGAACAACTTATTGTTGCACATCCTTACCTTTCAGAGAACAATGATTTTTTTGTTAAAAAAATTACTATTTTGTATAGATGCTTGTGTTTTGTAAAGTAATTTTTCAGGATGCTTATTTAACCCTGGCTGAAGATTTGAGAGTCTCTGGCTTTCTGGCAGTGACTGTGTGGGGCACGCAGTGCCTTAGCTGCATGCTTGTTGTTTCCCTGTCTCTTAATCTTCTATTCTCCCTCTTCTCATGTGGTGCATCGCTGTTTCTGTTATTTTCCCTTTAACTCTGCATATCTGAGAAGCATAAAACTGACTCTCAGCAGTTTGCATTTGTACTGTCTCACCTTGCTAGTCCTCAGTTTCTAGAGATTTCTTTAATCACAGTTAGCACTGAGAACAACTTATTGTTGCACATCCTTACCTTTCAGAGAACAATGATTTTTTTGTTAAAAAATTACTATTTTGTATAGATGCTTGCGTTTTGTAAAGTAATTTTTCAGGATGCTCATTTAACCCTGGCTGAAGATTTGAGAGTCTCTGGCTTTCTGGCAGTGACTGTGTGGAGCATGCAGTGCCTTAGCTGCATGCTTGTTGTTTCCCTGTCTCTTAATCTTCTATTCTCCCTCTTCTCATGTGGTGCATCGCTGTTTCTGTTATTTTCCACGTGAAGCATCATAGGATGTGAAATTGGTTAAAATAGAGCAAGAGTCAGGGGGCTGGCTGACCTGGTGCATGAGGTTGGGAAGGACTTCTAGGAAATAGGGTTGAGGATCATCACGTTCTCACTGGTGGGCAGTACCTAACAAACACTGGCATCAGTTGGGACCTGAATATGCAAAATGGCCTTCGTAAATAACTGGTGTGGCCTTGGTAGATCCATATCCGAGGGGCTTTGAACTTGGACTGTGTGCTTAAAAGGCACAGTAAAATGTTAAGACAGTGGAAGCATGAATCTCTAGTGGTTAAAACCTCTAGCCTTAGCTGCAGTGATCTCAATGATCTCATACAAGGGCTGGAAACTGTCCTTCATGCCATTGCAGTGCATTTTTACCCCTTTCAGTGTACAAAGCTTTGTCTAGACTAGGATTTATGTCAGTTGTGCGATTAGCTCCTTGATGGCTGTAAACTCTAGCCTAAATATGAATGCGTCTTTCAGCACTTGCAAAAGCTTTACCTTCTCCCCATTCCATGGGATTAAACTCAACGCGTTCAGCGCATGTGGTAGAGCTCAGGTTCGACTTTTCTTTGTTTGCCTCCAGTGTGGTGCTGATGCTACTTGTAATGCACAATGGTGGACTTGGTCCCCACTTTGCTAATTGCCACACAAACCGAGAACAGCAACACAAGACGTCGGCTCCAAACAGTTCACAATGTGTTTAAAACATGAGACAGAAGTTACCTGTAGACAGGAGGAGCACAAAAAAACCCCCAGTGAACTAATATTGGTCAGCATCCTTGGCCATGCCCTTGGTAGTTCTTGCAGCCAAGCCACCATCAGGGTGCTGTTCTGGTCTTTACAGGCACCCTGCTAAGGCAGTAGTTTGTAGCAGATCAGCCTGTCGTCCCACTCTTAATCTTTATCAGGATAAATGATGCGAGTCGTGTATACATTCTTTTATGCCACTGAACTGCCCAGCTCCTGTTCTGTTCAGCCACAACCAGTTAAAACCAGACTGGCAAGCTGCTTTGAGCATTATTCTGCCTAGAACATCCTTGTCAGATTTGTCTTCCGGCGTGGCCGTGTGACATTCCTGGGTAAATTCACAAGCCTTCCTTTGTCCCCACCGAGAGTCCTTCAAACAGATTCCTTGTTCTCCTGGTGCAATGCCTGTTAAGAAATTAATTGATGAGGAGGAGCACTGTGGTACTGTTTGACAGGACCTGTGGTTCCTCAGTTTTCAGGAGGCTTTCTAGCATTGTCATCAGGAAATGCTGGTTCATCAGAAAACACGTTGTGCCTGTGGCACCTTTGATTTAAGCATCAATCTGTCCCCTTGCCCAGTTACCTTGTTTTTTTCAGCATGCTGATTCATTAGTCTGTTGTGGAGTGGGGGGGGATCTAAGGGCATCTAGGAAGCCTCCCAAACTGGGATGAAAACTTTTTGGGAATGAAGAATTCACTAAATGGCAAAAATGTTGTTTCCTAGTTAGCTCAGTTATCACCAGGTTACGGAGTTGTACAGGTCTAACAGGGAATTGCCAGGCTTTGAACTTCTGCATTGTCCTTTCAGTCAGGAGGCAGGACACGAACTTTGCAAATGCCATGTCAGATTTTCCAGATGGAACCTTAAATAAGCCCCCAAACTCCATACATAGATGAATAGTGGGGGTAGCAGCATAAAATATCCATCCACAGATCTGTACCTTCTACCCTTGCATCTCATTCCCACCGTAATAACCACAGCTTCTCTTCCTCTCTCTCTCTCCCATCTCTGATCTCCACATTTCACATCTCCTGCTGTCACCTAAGCCACCTCACAGAGCAGGGACTTCCTGCCCCCCTTCTGTCTTTACAAACCAGCATCAGGGAAAAAGCATCGACTGGTTTGTGGTTGAGGCAATGCTGGTAACTGCTGAGCGGGTGCTTCAGTTTTTCCTTTGCTGGGGACAATATTCCACACACCCCCAAAATGTGATGTTGCTGATTACTCATTAAACACATACAAACATGATTTGGTTACAACCCCAAAATGTGAGGTTGCTGATTACTCGTTAAACACATACAAACATGATTTGGTTACAACTGGCCAAAGAATTAAATGTGTGTTAAAATACATATGTAAATAAAGTTTAAACCAGGATGAAAGCCAGGCTTAAAGTCCATCCCTTTAGGAAGTGTTGGATTTTAGTTTCCAGTGCTGTTAATCCCCAGCCATCAGCCAGAAGCCAAGGGATGTCCAAGAGGCTGGTCCCATGGGCAGGAGCTCAGCATGAACTTCAGTGCCTGAGAACCACCACTTCAGGACAGACCCCTTCCACAGTTTGATGGTAATATCAAGCTTTGTACATATGGACACAGCATACAAATTGTTTCCTGTTGCTTAACAAATGTGGCAGATGGGTGTTTTTTTTATTTTAAGTCTCTGGAGGCACTAAATCTGAGTATTAGCCCATGTTTGTAATTTTCTAGTTCCTGATGCTAGTCCGACTCTCGCTAGTTTTAGTTATTGGAAATTTGGGCTTCAGTGCTTTTCAGCTTTTCTTTGAGGAATGCTTTCTTTGGTTTGTCTTCTCTAAACAGGCCTTGTTGCTCTAGCTCAAGGTTACAAATTTTAGACTGTGAAGCTAAAAATAGCTAAAAGTAGTATTGAAATATTTAAAGCTTACTTTATTTGTAGAGCTAGTAAATTCCCAAACCGTGCTAAGGTCGGCTCACAGATTTGTAAAATTTTTTCAGCAAAACTACCTGGCTCAAGCGTTCTTTCTGTGGTCTTCCCAATGATGCTTTGGGTTTGGACAGAGTTTTTTGTCCTGTGTTTGTGCAGTGCTTAACATAAAGGGACATTGGTCTGTGCATGGTCTCGCAGGTACTCCTAAGGGGTCTGTAATGGAAGTCCTTTTCTTTCCTCTTCCCTCCATCCACTTGCTGTGGGATGTGTTTCCACTTCCAGTTATATGTAATCAACTCAACACTTTTGAGCCTGGAGGAAAATCAGTATGTGCTTATAAGAGCTAAGTTTCATGTTATCTTTTAATAAATTAAATGTGGCTGTGCTCCTGATTTAAAATGCAGTGTTTTACATAATTTGAAGGTATTTTTTCTTCCCCTTTCCCCCCAAAGTAATACCTATACTATGATATGTCTTATAATAGACAAAAAATGTTTCTTTTTACTTACAGAGAAGTTATTCCGTTTTGCCACTCTACTGTAGAGAGTACTTGATAGTTCTATACATTAAAGAAACAATGAATTTATTTGGCTTATGGTGTTAACTAAAGTAGTGGATGTTTACTACTTATAAATGAGGAAAAAAGCTCCCTGGAATCAGTTTTTGCACTTCTGCCATCACTGTAATTGCTATAAAATTATCTTTATGCAATTAGTAGTGGCACCTGTTATAACAATACCTACTGGGTGTCTCTGTCTTCCTGTCCTCTTGAGAGTCTGAGAATGATGACTTGACCTGGGATGTATTTCCAAAACTAGGGGAAGAAGGAGAGCAAAAATAGAGTAATACACGGAACAACGAATGTATGTAAAGCAATGTATGTCACAGCATGTTAATTACATAGTCTGTATTAAAGTAAAATAGCCGAAGGTGAGTTAACTTTTGGAAACCTTTGGCATTCATTTGAATGAAATTGAAATTTCAGGGAAGATGGTTTCATGCCTGTGTTGAAAGGTGAAGTGTGAGAGAGTGAGAAAGACATTGCAAGCACCGTGGTAATTAACCTGACCACCAAAATTGAAAGGTGGACGTACACCTCCCTCAGCTCACCAGGTTCAAATTAAACTTTGCTTTTGCAGATTTCAGGTGTGCTATAAAATCTGCCCTAACTTTCCTGAGATCTCGATATATCCGTGCTTAAATCTCAGCTGCCAGAAAGCATGTCAGGCTGCTGGGATCAATAGCTCAGTTTCATACGTGTGTTGGGACCCGAGTATTGCCAGAACAGTTTCTATGTGTGTCTTCAAAACCAGCAAGGAGGGTGCTGAACCTGTCTTGTGAATAGGGAACAGTGAAACAGAAGAAGAATGTGAACAAAAGTAAAAAACAAATAAACAAAACATACAGATGTATCCATGCTTGCATAAATCCTCAGGCATTGTTCCTTCTAAATACCATGCATTTTTTTCTGCTAAGCAAGGGAAGGAAAAAAGAATGTGTGCTGATTACTTTTGTCTGATACAGAAAGTAAGCATAATTTTTAACTGCTTCATGTTTTCAGAGCAATTTGACCAGTATTATGTCAAGCAATCAAATACAGATAAGCAAGATACAGTCTTGTTGTTGTTCTAAAGATAAAATCTCTGGAAATGGGCTCACAAAATAGTAAACCCAAGGTAGCTCTCAACTTTGAGGCTGTTCAAAAACTGAACTTTTATTATAATGCAATTTTTTGCACAGTTTTGGTCCCACTTCAAATAGAAAAAAAATTAGACTCCTTGACTCATGTCTTTTTGTTAAAGCAGAGTGCTCAATTTAAATTTAGAGGATATCTTAAATTTTTTTAAAGCAATTTATATAAAATTCCATAATTTTTGGAGCAGTCCAGAGGGAGAAACACACCCACCCCAATCCCTGAGTCTGCATTGTCAACTTGCCTGATGTTTTAGAATTTTTTAGTATTTGGAGGGTTTTATGTTTAATTTGAATGCCAAATACAGGGATTGTGAGTTCTTGTGAATGTCTCAGCTTTGTTTTTCATCTTGAAGTACATCTCTACCCTTCATGTTTCTGAAGAAAATCTTATAAATGTTAATCTTGGATGTTAGAAAAAAATCAAAAGGCATGTGAGAGAACAAATTATTATTATAGAATCTCATAGTTTTTGTATTAATCTTCTGATTTTAGGATATGTACTTTATCACAATATGTGAAGAAAAAACCAGGAGGTAGTGGTAAATTTCACAATCTAAGCTTGCCCCTATTCCCCATGCTTATCTTAGATGACTGCAGCAAAAAATAAAAGGGTGGTGGTGGGGAATGCGCATAAGACATAGATTTGTTGATCACATAATGGTGCCGATTGTTCCCAGTGAGCAGTGAATGTTTCTGCGACTTAATTGTCCTCCACAATGAGTAACATGCTCTGTCTTGTACTGGGGTAAATCAGCGTTTCAGAAAGAGAAACACGTGACTTTGTCTTAACGATCTGCTGATTATTAGAGTTGTTTCTTGCTTGGCGTTAGAAAAATGAGCTAAATAGAAGTTGCATCCGTATGCAATCTTTCTTTTTCAAGAGTGATTTAAGAAAATGGAATAAACATTTAAGGTGAAATCTTGCCTCCCCTTGGTGCAGTGTAATGAACTTCCGTGGGCCAAGACTTCACTCTTGGTGGCTTCTCTTCCTAGTGGAGACCTTCAGAAACTCCCTCTGCTTCAGTTGGAACTGATATCTCTATGCAATTTGGTTTAATTCATAGCACTCTTCCCATTTTTTTACAACTGTTTTGCTTGTGTGCAGAAGTTTCCTGACACTAGAAATGGTATAGTAAAATTTAGTCAGAAAAGTTTCCTGTTTGCAGCCCATATTCAAAAGAGAATTAAGTCAATGAGGCTGAAAGCATGTATAAATATTTTATCAAGTGAAGGTCAATATGAATATACTGATTGAATCTCTGATAGACACATCAACATTGAAGTCCTGGCAAAGTTGAAATCAATGGAAAAATGTTTTGATGGATAAGATCCCCCTTGCTGATTGGTATTTCTGGTCACCTGTACTTTGGCAGCACTAATATAAGCTGGTTTTTTTTGTCAAAAGGATTTATTCTGAATATAAAGAGTTTTCATTAGGAAATAATACTGTGATTTATTTTTTTTTCATTACTTACAAGGGAAGCCAACATTTAGCGTTCTCTTGCTAAATGTCATTGTAAATTCAAGTTAGATACTGTAAACTAACAAGGCCAAATAATTTATACTTAAAAGTGTGGAAGGATTTGGGTAGATTATGCTACTTGACCTTTTTATGAATTTTGGTGATTTTATGAAAAACGTATCATGTCTAACAAACCTTATAAATCTTTAGTGAGATCACAACTTTGGCATATAGTATTAATATAGCATATTTAAGCACCTTTAAGATTTGCCATAACATCAGTTGGGTGACTAGAAAACCTGTAATGATGAAAAAAATAAATAAATACCCAAACAACTGAGTGCTCATCACACTGATTATGTGTGTCCAAATGATAATCATCCTTCTGAGAAGGTTCTGGTAGAGTTTTGACAGCATCTATCTCTACCTCATGCCGTTTAGCATGGTGAGCTGGTAGAAGATGTTGGTGAGGTGAGGGAGGGAGGGATATGGACCAGAAACACAATGTTGTGTTAGTAGGGATAGCAGCAGTGTTAGATATTTAAAGTTGGCTCTAGTTCTGGTCTCTGAAGAGAGTTAGGGATGAGCCCTGAAAACCATTTAAAATGGGGAGAAGTGTGATTTAGGGAGACAGTCTGGGAGATCAGTTGATTTAATTTAATCAATAGATGGTGGAGAACTGGCTTGAACTCACTTTTTGGGTGGGTATGTGGAGAAAACATGGTAATAGATGCTTCTTAAGTTTTTGTATAATCCACTGTCTGCAGAGTGCATCTAGGCTAGCCGAAACCTGAGTTACAGAGTGTATTTTTAGCACGGTGTGGCATTAATTGTTGGAAGAGTTTACTAACAGTTGTATCGGGTTGAAATGTTAAATGAACCCTGGTGGTATTCTGGTTTGAAAAATAATTAATTTAGGACAATCCTACAGGGGTCAGCCTTGAACACAAAAACCTCCAGCTGGCTCTGGATGCTTTCTCAGTTGGGCTGTGGAAAGATGTTTAAGGGTTGAGACCTTGGATGGAAACTTGTACTCTTGGCAGGAGCATTTCAGGAAGTCTGTCGTTAGTAAACTCCATCATTAGCAAACCTCCTAGGACCTTAGACCAGCCCTGTGCCTGGAGCAGAAAACATTAATTAATTTATCCTTGCTTACACACTTGTGATGGAAATACAGAAAGCATCGTTTCTGTCTTATTACAGAAGGGGAGAGGGGTGAAATTGCTTCTTACACCGTAAAGGAGCAGTATGGTGTCTGTGTTTGCTCCCTACTGTAAAAGCTAGGCCTCACTCTTCAAAAATAACCACTGTTTAAAACTCATCTGGCAAACTATGGCTCCTGTTTCTATTGCCATAACTGCTGAAACAAGTGGATTTATGCTGACAGGCAATTGGTTTTGAGGAACAAAAGCATTGACACTTACAAGATGAGTGACTCAAAATCAAAACATTAGCTGCAAGAGCTAACAAATCAAGACATGAGTTGTTTGATTCTCCCCCTCCCTGAATGAAGAGTCCGGTGTTGGGGCTATTTTATCTGATGTCTACTCAAAACTGCATTTCTGTTCTGTTGGCTGCCTCCTGCCTTTGCTCCAGGATCATCAATCAAGGGTGCTTTTATTTTTATTTTTTTATTTTTTAAACTGTAAATCTAACAAGCTTACCAAACTCCAGATACACCAGTTCAAAGACCGACTGAGGACATTCTCCACGTAAATGAGTATAGGAAAACTTGATGAGTATTCGAGGGTGAATTTGGCGAATTTAGTAACAAATTATTTTATATTTGGGGTTACAAGGTGAATTGTTTTACAGGCCCACAGTACAGAGGTGTTAGCTAGTCGTATTTTTCACGGTTTCATTTAAAGGCATTTTAGCAGCCAGACATTTAGACAAATTTAATCCCAGAGGGAGGGATTAACTGCTTTTAAAGCACGGGTTTTGAAAACTGGCATGATGACATGCAGAATTCAGTCTCTCATTTTCTCTGATTATCTTAATGGAAAAGTGCTCTCACATTGTATGTATTTATATTTATTTTTTCCTTCAGCAGCCTAATGGTGATATTTGGGTGGTTGACTGGTTAGTGTCTGATGTCAGTGCTGATGTGAAGGTATGACGAGGATGCCAAAATATTTGCTCTATCTGGAACAGGGTGGATGAATAGAAAGCATCCCACAGGGTAATTGTGACCTTGGTACAGTGAATAGCACGTATGCGTTGAGTATCCTGCTTAGAAAATCTTATGTCTGTAAATACACTCTGTAAACCAATAAGGCTAGACCTTTGACTAGTTTTAAAAAAATAGGAATATCAAAACCACAATTCCAGGGAAAGGGGGAAATTACTGAATTTGCCTTGGCTGATTCTACGTATGCAGGGGATTTCAACAAAGGGGTGGAGGCTTAAGACATTAACAAGCAAAAGAGAAAGAACAGTGAGCAACTGCTTCCAAACTCTTGCAAGAGGAGACTGAAAACGAATTATTCTTTTCCTAGACTGTGCTGTTCTGCTGTAGGAGCATCACCTTCTGGGGAATCATAGAATGGTTTGGATTGGAAGGGACCTCAAAGATCATCTTGTTCCTATTCCCCTGCCCTGGGCAGGGACACCTCCCACCAGACCAGGTTGCTCCAAGCCCCATCCAGCCTGGCCTTGAACCCCTCCAGGGATGGGGCAGCCACAGCTTCTCTGGGCAACCTGTTCCAGTGTCTCACCACCCTCATAGTGAAAAATTTCTTCCTAATATGTAATATCTAATGCTGAGACTTGTGTCTAGAAGGTAGTCAGGTGTATATCCTCAAGGTGATACCTAACTTACATAGGGGATAAATTGCCTGTAGAGCAGGAGAAAAAGAAATCTTTTCCCTGCCCTTTCATTTAGTTTCTGGAAGTTCTTTGTAATGTGATGCAAATTTATGAGGCTTTTGGCTCTTCAGCTAGCAGAGACTTCACCTTCATAGTGAAAAATTTCATCCTAATATGTAATATCTAATGCTGAGACTTGTGTTAGTGTCTAGAAGGTAGTCAGGTGTATATCCTCAAGGTGATATCTAACTTACATAAGGGATAAATTGCCTGTAGACCAGGAGAAAAAGAAATCTTTTCCCTGCCCTTTCATTTAGTTTCTGGAAGTTCTTTGTAATGTGATGCAAATTTATGAGGCTTTTGGCTCTTCAGCTAGCAGAGACTAGAGTAGCACTACTGACTTCAGGAGAGCAGTACCAGTTGGCACCAGCTGAAGATACCATCCTTTAGCTGTAGTAGTCTTACTTCCTAGAGACATTATAGGGTCATTGTACTGGGGGTGGGGGTATTTTGCTTTGCTGCTGGGCTGCACATCAGTGGACTTACAGGATGCACCAAGGCTCCTAAGCCTCTGTGTCAGGCTGCTATGGGCAGGTTTGTAGTCTGGTGGCTATGCTGAACAGCTTTGTACAGGGTAGCACCAAAGAGCCTTGCTTCACTTGCTCCAGCCCAAGATCCTTTTGGCTCAGATGACTCAAAAGATAACCCTTGGGAAGGCTGTGAAATTGGAAAACCCATGAACTTGCCACCAGGGAAGGAGTTCAACTGGTAATAAGAAGGATTACCTTTAATAATGCCCTCCAATGATGGGTTGCATAGTCAGAAGGGAAGAGTGCCTGTTTGTTTTGCCTTGTGAACTTCCCAACATATGGAAGGATGTTGGAGGCCGAGGGGTTACAAATACAAAATGTGGGTGGTTAGGGCCTCCTATCCTCTCTGAGGAGTGCCAGGAGAAGGAACTGAGCACTGATGACCCCCAAAATGCACTGAAGCCCCTGCAGTTCTTACGGGACTAGAACCAATGGCACTGTTTAGTTTTCCAAATAGGCTTTCTGAGTCTTTCAAAGAAATATATTCCGCTACCTCTTGCTTAAATTTATTTCACACTGCTGTGTGCAACAAATACAGTCCTGTTTGGACAACTGCCACGGGGACGGATGGTGGCTCGGGGTTTCTTGTGATGCAGCTCAGCCACCCATCTTGCCTTGCTGAGAAGTCCCTCAGCGTGGCAGAGAAGGGATGGAGAGGTGATGTGCAACTCCACAGACAAATGGGCACTGCTACTGCCCTGCTCAGGGACACGGGGCAGCTTTCAGTGCAGCCCCTATGAGTGTCCTGCATTGCTAGTGCATGTTTAATTTGCTCTTTCAGCCACTACAGCTGTCCACATGTCCTCCTTTCTCTTGGGTATCTGTAACTGGCTTCTTACTTCTAGTATTGTCCTGCATTGCTAGTGCATGTCTAATTTGCTCTTTTGGCCACTACAGCTGTCCACATGTACTCCTTTCTCTTGGGTATCTGTAACTGGCTTATTTTCCATAGCCTTATTTATGCCCTTAAAATGTGTCAATGAATAATTATGCAGTATAAATCTCATTCAAGGCTTTTCTGCATGGGGAGGGTGAATACTCTATTTCAGTACTAGCGTACTTTGTTCATCTACCTTGGCTTTTTCCTTGAAGGAGTGCAGTAGCCTAAATATTCCAAAGGGGAGAGTTCAAATATAGGGTTAGGTGGGCTTTGCCAGCTGACGTTCTCATGGCGGGGGGGCAGGAGCTGGGAACAGAAGGGGTTGTGGCTTTTTTTTCTTTTTTTTTTTTTTTTTTT
>NW_015090809.1:1315656-1362158 GCF_001431845.1 Calidris pugnax
GTTCTCATGGGGGGGGGGGAGGAGCTGGGAACAGAAGGGGTTGTGGCTTTTTTTTTTTTTTTTTTTTTTTTTTTTTCTCTTGAGTATGGAGAAAATAGGAGAGGATAAAGAAGTAACTTTACTAAGCCTGTATCCTATGTTATTTCTGGGCTTTCAGGAACTGTCATGGGATGCTCTTAGTTTCAGAACTGTTTGCAATGATTCTTATTTTAGCTTATTCATGGTTGCTTATGCTGAGTTTCACTGTTATTCACCAATGGAAAATACATTATGAATCTCAGGAAAATAGGAAATGATAAAGAAGTAACTTTACTAAGTCTGTATCCTATGTTATTTCTGGGCTTTCAGAAACTGACACGGGATGCTTTTTGTTTCAGAACTATTTGCAATGATTCTTCTTTTAGCTTATTCATGGTTGCTTATGCTGAGTTTCACTGTTATTCACCAATGGAAAATACATTATGAATCTCAGTTGTGAAAAACCACTGAGGCATATCTTCTCGCAGTCTGGGGTAAAGAAAGTTGTCATGCATTTAATTTTTTTTTTTTAATCAGTAAGTAGGATTCTGGTGGCTAACAGCTGTTGTCTAGGAGGAGAGTTGTAAGAGAAAACTGACACGGGATGCTTTTTGTTTCAGAACTATTTGCAATGATTCTTCTTTTAGCTTATTCATGGTTGCTTATGCTGAGTTTCACTGTTATTCACCAATGGAAAATACATTATGAATCTCAGTTGTGAAAAACCACTGAGGCATATCTTCTCGCAGTCTGGGGTAAAGAAAGTTGTCATGCATTTAATTTTTTTTTTTTAATCAGTAAGTAGGATTCTGGTGGCTAACAGCTGTTGTCTAGGAGGAGAGTTGTAAGAAATGAAGTGTAACATCAAAGGATGGGATTTCTGCTTCTGACACTCAACAGGGTTAAGACTTTCTAAGCCACAAGCTCAATCTGATTCATCATTTGATCCCTGTGATTTGATCCAGCTCTTCATTAATTTGTCACTTTTTGACACAGTGACCTGTGCTGAGACTTTCCAGTTATGTGCTTTAAAGGCAACTCCCTGAGAACTTCATTGACTGCTCCCAGCCTTTACACTGGGAGAAATGATGAATACCTATTCCTTATTTACCTTCTCTGTGCCATTTGTGATGTTGTAGGTGCTCCTCATGCTTTCCTTCTCTGATTTTCTAAGATTGTGAATTTCCTCCCCTTGCAGAGAAGTTGCTGTATGCCTCTGATCTTCATTTTCTTTTTCTGTCCTTAAAAATGTCACTGTTTTTGAGACTGGCTGAGAGCACAGACGAAATTCAAGATAAAAGTGTACTTTGTGTTTATGATTGCAAAACGATGTTTGTGAGGTTTGTTGTTTTTGTTTTGGTTTTTTTTTTACTCATTTCCTATAATTCTTTCACTGTTTTTGACGACTACTGAGCAATGAAGCAGCTTGGCATCCTTCTCCATGAGTCTCTGTTTTAAGAACTTTCTGCTCATTTCCAAGGCAGGTCTTGTGTTCCAACATTTCCTATGTTTCAAAGGAGACTGTCCTTCCTTTCACTTTTGTGTGGCATCTGAGGGTGTGTCATTTAGGATTTCAGTTTACTGGAGATGCTAAGAACACTTTTTAGACCTCAGAAAATCAATCCATGTCTTTACCTGCACAAATTAAGCGATGCTTACGGAAATAAACTTTGTCCAGGATAGAGTACTTAAGCTCAGCACGCTTACAGCAGGGCCAGAATCAGGTTGGAGTCTTCTGACTAGTTAGCTCTATTAAGATCGATGTGTTGACATCCTTGATTGGCTTGTTTCCTTCTTAAAAAAACAATTTTAAAGAAAATTTTTTTACTGAACCTCATTTGTATATTTTCCTTAAGTAAGATGAATTTCTCTTACAGCAGACGCATCTTTCACATAGTCTTCAAGTGACATCCTGTGTTGCTTCCATAGCCTCATCTAATTTGCCAGTTGTTAAAGGCAGAAACAAAATTCAGTATTGCTAGGCTTTGGTTTTACAGTTTACCTACATCAAGATACTTTGATTGTTTTGTTATTCAGGTCCTGTGTGTTCCATCATTGTTCCTGCACTCAATATTTCATGTTTTGTAGTACAGGCACTTTGCATACGTATTTGTTTGTGTAACAAACTTGATGACAAACATGGTGTGCTGCCTAAGGCCTCAGCACATATTATCTTATAACTGTTAGGAAACATTGGACTTGTTGAACGTGACCTAGGAGTTGAATTAAGCAATGACATTGATAAAAACTGATAACTTTTCTCAGAAGTCTTTCTTATTCTGTTCCAGGAACTGGCTATAAGGGGCTTTCCAGCAACAGTGCATAGTCCTTCATATATTTCTAAGTCTGTGTATTACTTGTAAAATTGCACGTCAGGTCTACCCAAGCATCACTAAGTTTTGGATTGGAACAATACGGTATGAGCCAATAAATGTGCTCTTTAATTACCGTTTCCTTTTTTTTCTTTAAGAAAATGGAGCCAGAAGGGAAAAAGGAAGTTTGTTCTTTGGTTGTCTAGCTCAATTAATTTTTTTTCCTATGTTCCCCAAGGTCCCTAAGACACTTAAGAGGTGTCGTGATGTCTGGCTTTATCTGAACCATCTATTGAACTTTTGCAGTGTGAGTCACAAAATGTCCCCCGGTGTAGACCAAGGCTCTGATCACACAGATGAACAAGTGTGGACTTCAGAGGCTCAGTCCAAGTTGGATAACTTGCCCACCTGAAGCCTGATCCTCTCCAAAGCACCTTTTGATGGGCTCAAACTTTCATGCGGTTTGCTCTCTCCCTCGCTGGTGCCCTCAGATAAATCTTGTCAGGGTGTGAAGGCACAAAAGCTCATAAAGGAAGACCTCAGCCATCCATCACAGTTACAGACTAAACAATCCGGTCATGTCCAAGAGCTGGCCCCTTTTTGTAATAATGATAAAGAAATTGCTACGGAACAAACCCGGCAATGTTTCTATTTTTAAGGCATATTTTTAAGGGGCTCTCACTCTTTCTTGTGTATGTGCCCAACAAAGAATGTGTGAATCAAAGCTAGATTTAGATCTGCAAGAAGTTGTTGCCAAATGAAATGACTGATTCGGGGCTCAGGCACTGAAAGGATTAAAACTGAGAAGACAAAACGACAGTGGTGATAGGTGATCTTATTCCCCTTATCATGAATAATACTGGGATTCCCTTAATGAGAGGTTTTGAGAACATCTCTCTGTGACCACTAATGCCCAGGCTCTCAGAGGTACGCAGGACCTGCTGAGACTTGGCAGTTGGACCCAAGAGGAGAGAATGTTTCCTAGTTGATGCTCCTCCTCTGTCTTTGTACACAACCAGAAACAGAGGTGAGACTAAGAGGCATCTAAACAAAAGGCATCTTGCCCATTGTCTCTGCTGTTGCTCCATTTCTGCTTGTTGTTCAGCTGTAACTTCAGCCTTGAAGACTGTTTCACGTGAAAGGTTTTTAGCCCTTCTCTATAGTCTCATATCGGGTTCAGATTGGGTAAAACCCTGGCCTGCAGATGTCAGTGGGGTCAGAGCCTCTGTGCTTACTGGTTTCTCTGTCTAGAGGTTCCCAGCTTTTGCTGTTGCAGTCTAACACAAAAATGCCAAAGAAGCATGTTTTAAAGCTTTGACTTATGTAATTATTTTTCCCCATAGATGTTACTCCTCTGGAAATGCAGAGGAAGACTTTAGGCAGAAGCCAGGAGCATTGCTATTGTCCTTTTTTATTGCAGCAGCAAGGGTTGCCCAATGTTTTGGGGATGTCTGTGGAGGTTGGCAAAGACCATGATGGTAATGGATGCTGAGTTTCTGCACGTGTGGGGCATTTTTTGTATGTTCCCCAGGATCTTCCCAGTAGCTGTCAGGTGTGGGCATTGCATTGCTATTGAATGTGAGAGGGGTAAACCCTGCTACTGCTGGAGAAAAGGTAGGAGCATCTATCTGGCTGAGAAAATCTTGACGGAAAGTGTTCATTTTAAAATCTTATTCTCTGGCTTTTCGCATGGAAAGAAACAATTTGGTCTGTGTTTGTTTCTTTCTGTCACTCAGTATCTGATGAGCAGCTGTAAAGCATTTTAACTTGCAGCTGTCATGAAGAGTTCATACAAGAAAAAGTAAGTATGGCTAACAGTTTATTATTTGTATTCTTTGTAACCTGTCAACCTAAGCAGGCTCATCACCTAAATTGTCTCAAAAATAATCCATCACCATTCTGCAAGCATCAACATAGTCATCTGTAGAAATATTAGAGGAAATTGCCTGCAGGAAGAAATGATAACCTTACAATGTGGGTTTTTTAATGTTGGGGCTTTTTTCTTTTTTTTTATGTTTTGTTTTCTAAGAACTGTGTGCAGGGGTTACACTCACTTCATTCTCAGAATTACTTGTGCGTGAGACACTCACCTGCTGGTGACTCTCAGGAGGCATATTTTTAATATTTTGCATTGTTTTTCTTGGTTTAAATTAAGTACCCGATTCTGTGAACTAGTGGCAAAATATGATTTACAGGGAAATGTGTTACCTCCAAACCCCTTCGCTATTACTAATAGCTTTTGAAAATATGAAACATGGGACATTGAAAGTAAAGTCATCTGCTCTGTTTTTTTTTTTTTCAGTGCTGTACATATGCCTGTAAAGCTTGTGCCCCCCTCTGTAAACAAATACATGTGTGATGTTAACTTTTTACGGTGTGTTGTTCCAGAGGGTACCTCTATAAACTTTTGCAAATTGAAGGGACCGAATGTGTTGATCTGATAGAAGGTGGCAAGATTCAAATGTGTTTGTGCCTGAACAACAAAGCTAGGTCATTACTAGCTCTGATTTTTTTTTCTTCTTTCTCTTTTAACGTAGTTGTTCACGGGGAAAAATTACTACGTGTCTCTGTGGTCTTTGAGGTATGGAGCATCCTACTATTCCTATGTAACAATAGTCTTTCAAATAAATATGCTGCCTATTGGCTCAGCCGGTGAGATTTGTCACACATACACATGCAAAATATATTTCAAAGACTTATCTGTCATGTAAGTTTTAAAAACTATTTCCTCTCATTGTAACTTTCTGGCAATTAAGGCAACTGATTTACACGATAGCAATTTAATCTATTGTCTTGAGAATCAGACGGATGTGACGTTTGGTCTTTATCTTTCCTTTTAAATGAACAAAAGTTCCTGGCTCTTACAAAAACAAGAAATTTCAGACCAAAGCCATTCCAGCCCTGTCTTCTGAAGGAACACAGGGACAATGGTGGTGTAGGGTATAGGTGGCAACTGGAGGAGCTTCTCGTTCACGTGCAAGAGGAATCTCGCACAGAAGAAGGTATATTAATTTCTAATTAAGCCAGTGGTAAAATTATAGAGGGTTATACACCAGCCAATCTTACTTGATTATATTCTGATTTGTTAGTGTCACCTGCTCTATTAGAATTGGGGGAAACTTCAAGTCTGCAGCTCAAAACAGACTGGGAGGTGGAAGGGGGCTGAAGAGAAGGGTTTTATATCCCGTCTTTTTTCTTTGCCTGCTTTGTAAATCTGAAGGGTTGACAAAGAAAAGCAATATCTGATTCAGTCACAGTAACACAGTGCATGCACTAAAAATAGGCTAGCAAGTGGGTAATCTGAGAATAATGCCTATTGTTGCCTTACCATTACTTTGTCGTCGCGTTCCTATGAAGTTGCCACTCTTTAGCTGTCTTGCAGCAGTAACAGCCTTATGTCAGATCGGCACTTGCAGCATTATATTAGATTGATTTTTATAAGAGATCTTTCTTTTCCTGTCTTTCGTAAATAAGGCAAATGCAGTGCTTATTTATGTGGCTGTGAATTGGACCTAGAAAACTGACGTCAATAATTAAGTGTGTGTTTGTAAATTGAAATCAGGATTCGTCTTTGCAAAATATATTCTAGTCTTTAGTTGCAGGGTTCTTTTAGAGGAAGGTGTGTCTGGTCTCATGGAATTAATATATAAATTATGGTATATTTAAGCCTCTCTAGTTGCTTATATGATTACTGAAATTAACTCACTAATTGGAGCTCCCTAGAGATTTCAACCATTAACTGCTAATGTCTTGCCAGAGAATGCATCTGTAGTTCACCATCTGCATGACACTCATATCCTATTATTATTTTTAAAGGCCTGGCAGTACAGGACATAGTTCATAGACATATGGAGAACAAAGGCTGACATTTCAGTTGTAGAAAGCAGGAGGCAATGCTAAAACTGATTTTGGTGAATGGAAGCTTTCACTCTGGGTCTCTAATCTCTTCACAATTTCCTCCCTTTACTTCTTGCCCCTTATCTCAAGCATATTATCACCCTGAAATCAATGGATTATAAGCATATGGTTGTAATGGTCTGCCAGCCAGAAGTGTTGGCTGGTGGAAAACCTTTGTGGATGTTTGGGCAGGATGCAAATCTTTTGCAGCAGAGGTGACTTCTGCTGGAGCCAAGTTGGCTGATCCAGTCTGGTGTGCTTCTTCATGTCAGGTTGCCTGCTAAATAATGCTGCCTATTGAAGGTCTTTGTGTGTGCAATGTATTAACTCGGGTAAATCAGAATATGTGTGTGTGTTGGGTTGCATTTCCTGTGGAGGTAGCCCACATTTCCCAGCAACGAGAAGTGAAAATGGGAACAGAGAATAGTTACTCTCCTATATTACAAATTTAAGATGCATGGGTGGGTAACCGAATTACTGTGAAAGTCTTCGTGGATTATGTCTGAAATGTTGTAAAACCTCAAAAATAACTTTACAAAGAAAGGCTAGAAAATGACGAGTTGTTGTGAAACAGACTAAACGTGTCAAACTAAGAATATTTTGATCTCTCTCTCTTTGATTTTTGACAGATGCTCCTCTTGGCACTACTGCTAACAAACCTGCTGCTGGCCACTGTGATAACAGGTGGGAAAATACGTTTATTTTCTGATATTTAGTAACTAGAATATGCTTCCACTATTTCTTCCGTGAGATTTACCCCCCTGGCCCCCTCTCTTTTAGCCCATTTCATCCTGCAATCCTGGCTCAAACAATAGTCTCATTATGCTGGAGACATGGATAAAGTTACTGCTTTGGGCTCTTCACCTTGCAACAAGCACTGTGTTGAGTCACACAGACTCCCTGAAGTCAGTGAAGTTTGGCCAAACAAACATCAGGGCTTTGCTACTTCCCTATTGATTTTAATGGGATAGCACTCAGGCACAAATGAAAGGATAAGTGGCACTCCTCAAATTTCCTCCTGAAATTATTACCCATGCAAGGTTTGGGCCAGTAGAAATAGAGCAAAAAAGCCATTTCACCAATGCATATAATAAAAAAAAAATTGTGCTTAATTCTGTGGACTGTCATGCCAGGGATACAGTCTGTCTAGAAGCTAGAGCTAACGGTCCAACACGTCCAATGATCAATGGTGATAAATTCCAGCAGATAAATTGCTGAACTACAGAATGATTGTTCTACATTGCAAGTTATGTTGTGTTTCGATATCCAGGATCATCAGGTTCTTTGCTTCAGGAGTCGTCAGCTTCCCGTTGCAGCCTTTTTGGGAATGACCACATCAAAACTTTTGATGGTTCTTTCTACAATTTTGCTGGGGACTGCAGTTACCTCCTTGCTGGGGACTGTCACAAGCGTTCCTTCACACTTTTAGGTGAGTCTGAACCAGATACCAAGACGCTGTAAGGATGTGGCATTGCACTTGTGCCAGGTTCCATCACTGACCTGAAAAGACAAATAGTTGCCCTTTGTAAGATAGGATGGACCACTGCGTAAAAGGATCTTGGTGGTTTGGGTTGGGGTTTTTTTTGAGAGTGGGAGGGTGGGGGTGTTTGGGGTTTTTTTGGAGGGGGGAAGGGGGTGTTGAAAGTAGGATTACTTTTGAGGAAATTCTGTCGCTTTGGCTTCTGTTATCCCTTGGTAATATAGCTCTTTCATAACTAAGCTTCCAAGGAATGAAGATTTTCTCACTGGCTTTTCTAAAAAGGGAAAGTGAGACCTTATTTAATTTTGAATATGCCAGGGGAATGTGGCTGTTAAAACTGAGTACAGGAATAGGAACTACAAGGCCCTGTAGGACTAATTTTACCTGTATCCTAAATCCCCCCATAAGAAAAGTCCAATCCTGCAGGATGAAAGACCTTTTAATTAACATGAGCCTCTACAGTGTTATTCTTGGGGACAGGCAAGAGATAATACACAGTTTTGGTTCTCGTATTTCATAGCAAACTCTTTTGGTAGATAGGAAATAGTCATCTTAAACTATTACTGACTACAAATAAATTGCAGTAAACTGATCCCATCAATCTGAAAAGGAACCATGCACCAATTTAAATAATTTTCTTCTTTAACTCAAGCAACTTCATATAATTTTTTTATATGAAGAAGAACCCACCAGCATATGTGAAGTATTAATTGATTGCAGTATTTTATGTGATCAATTAAATATTAAAAAAAAAACCACCCATGAGCGGACATATTATGTTCATATTGGGCGCATAAGCATGGTATAATCTATTTTCAATTCCTGTCTTAGTACACGTGTGTGAGTTTGTTTTGGTTTTGGATACCTGGCTGTGAAGTGCAGTCTGCATGGCTGAGTAAAGCATCTAGATCTGGGCAGAGCTGGTTACCTCAGAGGAGGAGGTCCAGACCAGGTGGTGCATTGCTCAAGGAGTTGCTGTAAAGTCAAAGCTGGACAATGGGCAAAAGCAGAGAAAGGACTATGTCTGAATCCCCCACCCTCTTATCTCTCAGAGCTGAAGAAAGTTGTGTCCATCTCTATGTGCTGCTGCTTTTGAAAAATTCAGAGTTGACCCCCAACTTGGTTGGCCAATATTGGCACCGACCTCTTGAAGAACAGTTGAGGTGGTTAGAGGGCTTATCAAGAATGAAGATATCAAGGCTCAGCTCTTCCATCAGTTCAATGGATTCACCCCCCTTTTCTTACCAATGAGCTACGGCTTGTTCTTGGGATATAAGTAGGAAGGGAAACAGCAAGAGAGATTGTTGGGCACATCTCTTATGGAAACTCCTCCAGTGTGCATGGTAGGATGGAGAATTCACTGGCTAGAGACAGTAACAGGGAGTGTGTGACTCCACAGCCAGTGCCAGGTCATGCACCTGACAGTGGTGGATGCCAGCCTTCATCCTGGGACTGTCTGTCCATTTCATATTAAGCAACTATGGGATAAAATAGATGGATGGCTCTTGAAAATGTTAGATGATGTTTTCCCGACGCTGTAATGTGTACTTAAAAGTTGTTCTCTTGAGTTTCAGAACTAACAATATTTGCTTATGTCTCATCTCTTCAGGTGACTACCAGGATGGGCAGAAAATGGGTTTCTCTGTGTATCTTGGAGAGTATTTCAATCTTCGCTTCTCTTTAGATGGAGGTGTGATGCAGGAAGAGAAAAGGTACCTGTGGGAAAGAGTATTCCAGAAGAAAAAAAACCCTGATGTTATTTGTGTGTCATATTCTGAGAAATTCCTTTTTTTCTTCACAGGGTTTCCATACCTTTTGCCTCCAATGGCATATTTATAGAGAAGGAGGCAGGTTATTATAAAATATCCAGCGATGAGCATGGCTTTGTGGTGAAGATTGATATCAGTGGGAATGTTCAGTTGCTCCTTCAAGAAAAGCACTATAATAAAACCTGTGGGTTGTGTGGCAACTTTAATAAATTTGCTGAAGATGACTTCAGAACTCAGGAAGGTAAGTCTACGACTATCTGACTGTGTTTTTATGTACGCTCTGCACACTTTTCCTGATGAGTGATTCAACAAAGGTTTTGCTGATCCAACAAAATGTTTCTACAAAACCTGTAAGGTACCTCATCTTGATGTGCTGAAATGCTGTCTGACTGACTTCTTTCATCTTCCTTTCTCCTGAAAGGAAATTGCTGTCATGTCTCATTCCCTGATGAGTGATTCAACAAAGGTTTTGCTGATCCAACAAAATGTTTCTACAAAACCTGTATCATCTTGATGTGCTGAAATGCTGTCTGACTGACTTCTTTCATCTTCCTTTCTCCTGAAAGGAAATTGCTGTCATGTCTCATTCCTGACCGAAGCTCTGAAGTCTGAATTTAACACTTTTAGAAACCTTGAATCTTGGAACACAAAGATAAAGCTGCAGGCTAAATGTTGTACAATACAGTGTGTGGGGAGGCCGACTAGGAGAGGACCAGCAGAAAAGATGTGAGGAATACTTCTAATTTTTCATGAGTTAGACAAGTGGGAATAAGAATAGATAATGCTGCAACAGCAGAATATTAAATCTTGGGGGTTGCTACTGGCAGGTTTGTACTTGAATTTGACATGGGATGCTGTTCTATAAGGTGGTTACCTTTTCATGCCATTTCTCTGTCTGTATGGCCTGTTGGATTGGAGGGTCACCTTGTATTGCACCAGCTCCTAATAAGAGGGAGAGACAAGACTGCTCTTGCTGCTCTCTCCACCTTTATGCAGTCTGCCAGTGTGGGTGAAGACTAAGGGTTTTGGATAAGTCCTAAATATGACTTTGAAGGACAGATCTTGATTGGTGGTATTTCAGAGTGTCTTTTAATTCTTAGCACTTACCTGAAGAGGAAAGGTTTAGAGTAAAGTTAGTTAATGCATTAATATCTTAAATTGATAATGTAAAGTATGTATTAAAAATAAATGATACTGAAAATAGAAAGGGGAGATAAAACAACTTGGGGAAGAGCCTGGCAGTTCTCCAGTGATGTGTCTGACTGACACTTGGGATATATAAGCTTAGCTTCAGTGTACAGAAAAAATCTGATTTCATAGTATGTTAAAATGACTGACCAGTCCTTCATCAATGTAAATAATAAGAAACAAACTCAGCTCACGGAATTGCTTGGCAAGGCTTGGATACCTTGAGGTCTGAATGTGTCGAGATTTGAAGTTTAAATCTTTTTCTTGAGACAATAAATAGGAATGAGGCTCATACAAAAAGCAGGAGCAGAAAAGGAGACTGTATTGCCTTGAACTGTTCAAAGGTAGAAGATTCCCTTCTGCTGCTCATGTTTAAATGTGTTTCATGCTGTATTTGTCTAACATGCTGGAGATTGTACCCTCCCTCTTAAAAAAGCAGTCCTTTCACAGCCCCAGATTTTTGAGTGTAATGAGGTACATGGCAGGGTCACTGCTTGGAAGAGCTGAAAAATAATAGAGAAGGTGACAGAGAACATGCATAGCTCTTACTGTGTGAGGAAGACCCTGACTTCTGTAACCTGCATGGACATACATATCTGTGACTTTAGCCTGAAGAATAGAATTGTATCTCAGCAATTCTGCCCGTTTTTTGCTCTGATACAATAAACCTTTCGCTTAAACTAATTTAGAAGGAATTGGAATTAATTCTATTTGAATTTGTTGTATCAGTGAGGGACGTCACGACGCCCACACGTTGTTTGTCTCCTTGGCAGCTCTGCTGGCAGGGTGGTTCATGTGAGCGTTTCTTAACTTGCTCCAAGTAAGACCAGCTTTTGATTAATTCACAGCTTTTTTTCTCTTTTTTTTTTTTTTTAAAGTGTTGAAGCTAACTTCCAGGTTAGGGGTAGCACAAGCAGCTGGGAGAAGCAATATTCTTTAAATGAAAGATGTGGGCAGCCTATTGGCAGCCTGTGAAGCAGTTTACCCGCTGCAGTTTTTATTTGCTCTCCTTTTAGCCTGATTAGATCTCATAAAGGTCAACCCAATCCAGGATGTGAGCTTTGGGCAATGATTTAGCAATCTGAAGGCACTGAAGGGTTACCTTAAGGTTGCTGGCAAACTGAACTCTCCTGCTGATGCGTCCATTGCTTCCTGGTAAAATCTGGTCATATTTTGATTGATCAAATTGGGCCCTCAGTTCTAACCCATTAGATATATTTCTGGACTGGATTTGTATTGATAATAAATACACTAAGATCTTTGAGCTTCAATATGCAATGTAAGCACAGTGAGCAAAGGAAAAAGGCAACAATCTAATGATGTTGCCAAGATTACAGGCTCTCATCTGGAAACCCCTGGGGAGGACTATGCAGATCTGAATGTCAGAGGCAAAGGAAGAGAGATGGTGCTAGGTCTTGCATCAGGTATTGTGTTATAGCCAATGATCTTGTCAGATAGCTGAGATGTTTTAAACCTTCCTCCAGTTATTTTTTTAAAGGCTGAGCAGGCACCTCAAGATATAATAACCTTTAAACTATTTTGCTTTACACTGAAATAGTGACCTATCTGGTTGCTAATAGTCCTTGCATTGTAGGAGGGGAACCTATAAGAACTACTGTGATGGAAAGAGGTCAGTAGCTGAAATGTTTTCTTCTGTTTCACAGTTCAAATGCTAATGCAGTACTTTTGTACCATCTTCACATCTGAATAGTAAGAAACTCATGTGATTTGATGGCCCATTTCTAGGGTTTCTTTGTGGCACCAGAGGACCAGATTCCAAATCTGTGAAGAAGTCAGAATTGTAATAGAATCTAGCCCATAAACACTGTCTTTTGTGTAGCATCACACATTTTGTCACGGTTTCAACAAAATGGCAATATTTGTGTTGAAAGCATGATTTCTTCGTATTTTAGAAAAAAAGATATTGTGGTTTAATAACACAGAGGGTTAGTTTGGCTTGCTCCGAAGAAAGTGGATTATGATATGGGATTTCACTAATTATATTTGGACTGTTTTGGGGTGGTGGTGAAATAAGAGGTGAAGCACCTGCTGTATGCCTGGACATTACCACTTATAGCAAGTAAATAAAGGAGGTGTGAAGGAAAGGGTGTTTAAACTTAGTGAACAGTGTGTAATTGTTTTTCTTTTCTCTTCATATATTTATACTCATGTTCTATAATCTCTCCAATTATGTGCCATTGCCGTGCCACTCTTATGACTCCTCACTGTGTTTTGCTGTGCAAACAGAGAACTGATAGTCTGATAACACACATTGATTTCTGTATACACTTCTGATGCTCAGTTGTTGAGGTCCTGGAGGTCTCAGTGATGTGTCTCAATCTGTGATACCCCAGCAGATGGACATTGGTAGGACCCAGCTTTGAAGATAGTACCCTTAAGCAGTAGCTCTTGAATCTCAAAAAAAAATCTCCCCAGCAGGTTTCAGAGTTGCAGAAACACAGAGAGAGGATGGGATGCTGAGTCATTCCCATTGACATAGTTGGTTACTAAACTCGTTCATCCTGCAGAGAAGCACTCATCTCCTGTCGAGACTTACAGACAAGACTGATTATATTGTACGTGGTTGCTTGTCTCTGGGGTTTGGCAGTAAAAACAAGCCAGCTGGCCCTTGAGAGTTTCTTCTCACACTTTAAGCATAACTAACATATAAAAAGAAAGTTCTCAGAAGCTTTCCAGAGTGGTTTGTTTGTTTGTTTTTCCCCTAGATCCTAACGAAGGAGTTAACTTCTCTGCTTTTTCCTGCCAGCTAGGCTCTGATCCTTTATAGCCAATCCTGTGAATGCTTCCAAGACTTGGTAATTGAACAGGCTCTGCTGTCTGACATCATCATACACTTCTAACTGGTTGCCTTTGTTCATATCAGAAGCTTGGAGTCCTTTCTAGGTGCTCAGATTTGATCTATTTGGCAGCCTTCAGCCTTGTGGCATATGAGAGTCTCATGATCACTCCTGTGAGTGTTTTACCATTGGGGTCCAAGCACAGGCCAGAAGAGATAATTTACATAATACTACGGGGTAAATCTGACACAACAGGGACAATTTGATTCTGAAATCTCCCCAGGGCATGTACAAAAAACCCCCATAGCTTTGCAGCATGTTAGTGGTCAAAGGGCATGCCCTTGTCTTGCAGAAAGGGTAAGGTAAACCCTCCCCAGTGAGAGAGGCAGCAGCACAAGCTCATGGAGGTTATTTGTGTGCCCGTAGCCTGTCTTTGCCTAGTACTCTTGTCATTAAGCCATCTCTCAGTGATGCTGCTGTGAGAGGCACTTGAATGTTCAGGTCATCATTAGAGTTCATTTGTACGAAAGAGCTCATTCAAGTCCAACACAGGGAAATTTATCCATCATTTTGTCATTTGTGCGTGTTACACATTTCTAGAATTATGGAAGGAAAAAACCCAATCCATATTAATGCAGTGTCCTATTATGCTTTTCTTGGATCCGGCAGGAAGTGTATTTCTGGGACTCTGTCTTCAAATTACAAAGATAATAATGATAAAAAAATACCTATGGCTAATTTTGGTTAAAGGTTTGATCTTCTGAGCCTGCTCCAGCTGTTAGCAACATTTCAGCCTTTTAAGCTGCTGAAATATAGAATATATGATACCACTGGAGAGTGAGTATAGGTTAAGTAGGTAGAAGAAGACTATCTGTACAGAAAAATCCGGTGTTTCAGGTAGTGTTTTTGTTCTAGAAGTAGTATGAATGCATATGACAATGTGCAGCTTCCTTGTGTGTAGTACCTGGTACATGCTTTTAAAGCATGTTCCAGACTCATAGTGATGGTAGTGCAGATATTTTTTTTTTTCCTAAAAAAATAAACACAATTTTTGGTCATTCAGAAATTCCAAATTTCTTGGCATTTTAAAGTATATCAGTAATTTTTGATTTTAGGCAAGTTTTAAAGTTTTCGTTTGGCCTAAGAAAATAATCTAATTTTCTTTCTTGCATTTTAATTTGAAAGAAAGGGGGACGGATTCCCAAGGAAATCTAGCTATCATTTATAAACAGTACAGATAAAGAAGACTTGCCTTGTACCTGTCTTCATTACATAACCTTCATCTGAGACACAAGAATAACCCACTCTGATCATTAAGGCATCTCTGTGATGTTGCTGTGAGAGGCACTTGAATGTTCAGGTCATCATTAGAGTTCATTTGTACGAAAGAGCTCATTCAAGTCCAACACAGGGAAATTTATCCATCATTTTGTCATTTGTGTGTGTTACACATTTCTAGAATTATGGAAGGAAAAAACCCAATCCATATTAATGCAGTGTCCTATTATGCTTTTCTTGGATCTGGCAGGAAGTGTATTTCTGGGACTCTGTCTTCAAATTACAAAGATAATAATGATAAAAAAATACCTATGGCTAATTTGGGTTAAAGGTTTGATCTTCTGAGCCTGCTCCAGCTGTTAGCAACATTTCAGCCTTTTAAGCTGCTGAAATATAGAATATATGATACCACTGGAGAGTGAGTATAGGTTAAGTAGGTAGAAGAAGACTATCTGTACAGAAAAATCCGGTGTTTCAGGTAGTGTTTTTGTTCTAGAAGTAGTATGAATGCATATGACAATGTGCAGCTTCCTTGTGTGTAGTACCTGGTACATGCTTTTAAAGCATGTTCCAGACTCATAGTGATGGTAGTGCAGATAATTTTTTTTTTCCTAAAAAAATAAACACAATTTTTGGTCATTCAGAAATTCCAAATTTCTTGGCATTTTAAAGTATATCAGTAATTTTTGATTTTAGGCAAGTTTTAAAGTTTTCGTTTGGCCTAAGAAAATAATCTAATTTTCTTTCTTGCATTTTAATTTGAAAGAAAGGGGGACGGATTCCCAAGGAAATCTAGCTATCATTTATAAACAGTACAGATAAAGAAGACTTGCCTTGTACCTGTCTTCATTAAATAACCTTCATCTGAGACACAAGAATAACCCACTCTGCTTTATGTAGAGTTTGGAATTGAAGGTAGACATTTTATTGTAAGGAGCATGCTTTCATCGCTGGCCTGTAGAGTTTTGGAGATGGCCCTTTCCCTCTCTTGTGCTGACTATTATCAATTTCATATTCATTGAACCAGGGAGAGCAGGAAAGACTTTATAGCCCACGACTTCAATATTTCATATCGTTAATTTTGTTCAAACTATGGATCAGTTGCTGGGCAACTTGCCAATAGTTCTGCTTGTCTGGAACCATATAGTGAACAATGTAAAACAGTTGTAAAAACAAAACCAACCCCTATCAAACAAAACCCCCCTGTTGCTTGGTAAAACTGGCCTGTAGAGTTTTGGAGATAGCTCTTTCCCTCTCTTGTGCTGAATATTATCAATTTCATATTCATTGAACCAGGGAGAGCAGGAAAGACTTTATAGCCCACGACTTCAATATTTCATATAGTTAATTTTGTTCAAACTATGGATCAGTTGTTGGGCAACTTGCCAATAGTTCTGCTTGTCTGGAACCATATAGTGAACAATGTAAAACAGTTGTAAAAACAAAACCAACCCCTATCAAACAAAACCCCCCTGTTGCTTGGTAAATAACTAACATGCGAAAGTTTACACACCTCAGCTCACAGTACTGTGGTGTCTTGAACAAGTTCTTGCATGTATTTTACAGATGAGTTAACAGACTCTGGGAGAGTTAACCTGATGGGCCTGTGGCCCTATGGAAAATCTGGGGGAGGTCAGGGTTCCTGCCTCCCGTTCACGTGCCTTAAGTGCAAGGTGGTTATTGGTAACGCTTCGCTTTGCTTGACCACCAGTCTCAAAGTAAACAAGCAGCAAACCAGTTCCAGGTTTCAAAAGGAACTGGTGATTTTGAGATCCAGATATCATAGTGAACATTGATTTTTTTTCTGTCAAGAATGAACATCTATCTGAAGATCAGATAAGTGAAAGCGAGTGTTCCGGCAAAAAAAATAAAATATGGGGTAGGGGCAAGGCTTGCCCAAAACATATAAATGCGGTGTGTGGATTTGGTTTGGTTGGGTTTTTTTTCATTTGGTTGGTTGGTATTTTCTCTGCAAGGAGACAGAGGCATGAGGGCAGCATTTAGAGCACTAAAGTGGTCCAACAGAATGCCTGTGGAGGCCCTACCCGCTGCTGTGGTGGTTGGTGCATGGCCCTCTCCTGGAGGACCTTAGTAGGGTCATCAAAGTGGTGAGATGTTTCTGGGGCATAGGGAGAAGAAAAGATTTGGGTTGTGCTTTAACAGCTACCATCTTGTACCTTAAAAGGACACTGCACACTAACTAGTTGCCTGGGGGTCTTGGCTGCTGAGCATGCAGTTGACATAGAATCACAGAATCTTCATGGTTGGAAAGGACCTCTGAGATCACCGAGTCCAACCATACCCACACGAAATATCTCCACAGTCTTGGCCCCTAGAGTATGCCCTGAAGAGCCACATCTACACATATACATGCTGGTACTGCTCTGTCAGGCACTGGTGCTTCAAGCACTTACCTTGGATCAAACTTTGTATTAATTATATTTTATGACAACACCTAATTTCAGTGTGCTTCCTGCAAGATTTAGGCAAAACAAGTGCTTTAGGAAAAAATCCCACCTGGAGGACTTCTGGGTGCAGGCCTCCTATGAGCCCTGTCTAGGAATTGTTTCCCCAGAAACTTGGCTGCTTAGATGAAGAAGAAAAACCAAACATGGAGGGAACAGGAGTAAAACAGAAGTCTGCTGTGAGTCTGCCTGAGCAAGGAGACTGTGTGTTGGGAATGCTCAGGGGAGGGATGGGGAAAGGTGGAGAGAGAGACATCCAAGATGTTTATATCTGAGATGCTGTGGCAGGAATCGATCAAGATTCAGGACAAGCTGAAATCAAATTAAGAGCCTCTCATTAGCCGGAGGGAAGACTGCTCAGCTAAGCCAAGAGGCCTCTTAAGGAAGAATTGGGTTGTCAAAAAGGATGGTAGGAGAGGAGGGCAGTCATGCTGCTTGGTGGGTGTGCGGTGCCAGACTAGGCATCTGAGCTGCCCAGCTGCTCTGTTGACAGTATCACCTGTGTGCTTAACAAATCCCATACATTTTAAAGCTGCTTTTGTTGTGTCATCCCTTCTACCACCTATCCTTTCCTACCCCCTTGTGTCCTTCAGCAGAAGGAAATGGTGGTGTCAGGTGAAAGGCAGCGGTGGTGGCGGCTGCTCTTTCCTCCACCTGGAGCAGTCAGAAGTGCCAGGGACAATTCTCCCTTCTTGCTTTTCTTCCTGCAGCCTCATCAAGTAGATGAAGTGTTTGAGAATCACCACGCTGATCGATAGGGCATGTAACGCAGAGTACGTGTTGAAGAGTCTTCTCCAAAGTAACCCTCTGCAGAAATAACTTATCCCCACAACCCCAGTTTGTTAAGCAGCTCAGCAGCCTCAGAGTCACATCATAGTTTCACGTTAGAGCTCTTCTGATGGCCCATGAAACCTCTAAATCCAACTGCTTTTCACCTTTTCAGGAGTATGGGATGCATCTTACTCAGTGTTTGTAAAGCTGCTCATTCGAGGGAAGTACAGGTTCCACTGAATCTGTATTATGGAAAATAATAACTGATGATATTCAGCGAGATACCGTGTGTCTTGTGTGACTGTGTTGATTGTTGAGGACAATGTTTCTGGGGAAAAGCAGGCTGGCAAACCTGCGTGTGAAGTTTTGCAGCACTCTCATTTTAAAGTCATAGTGCCTCTCCAGCCCTTTTTCCTGTTGCCATAGGTCACTTAAGGCTACACTGGAAAAATGCACTGTTAACTGATCTCTCTTAACTCATTATTATCCTAGATTTTTACTGTTGTATGTTGAGGAGGTTTACCTGGGGCAGGACCTCGAGCTATTGAGCAAACCCAAATCTACCAAGTATGGCCTGTTCAGTAGCTTAGTTTAAGAGCCCCAGGGCTTTGCAAGGAGGAAAAACTGCCCTGGCAAGTTTTTGCCAAATTGCTTGTGCCTGTGGAATGGTCTGCTAATATAAAGGTAGGTGCTGTCAACAAAAGGGTTTGAAGAGGAGGTTCCAAAAAAACTCGCAAACAACCCCACAGAAATTTTGAAATTATTTATTTTGAAAAAAATGTACTTGAAAATGTTAATTATAGAATACAGCAAAAGAGTTAAAATAGTATTATACAAATGTTCCATAAAAGAACTGCATAAGAGGTATAAAATTACATGCACCACAGAAGAAAAAAAATCTAATGGAGAGGGAGAAATAAAAAAAGAACATTTCAGGTCCAACAGTTGTCCCAACCTTCAAATCTTAACTTGTGGGTAAATGAGGATCTGGTGGCACCTGCCCGTAGGAATCTCAACATGGACATGTGTTCAGAGTGGAGCCCATCTCTTATTGTACAAAAGTTAGGGGATGTATTTAAGTTGGCATCTCACTTCACATCAGAGTAGATTTCATCGTTACCCTAATCTTTACAATTTGTGGTAAACTAAAGGGTTGTGTTCTTCTTGATGCCATGTCTTTCTTTTCCTGTGCTCAGTCTGGGCTCCGTATATGAAAATTTCATGCTGTTTACCACCTTTTACCTGTCATCTTTCCTTGTGGTCTTCCTCCTCTGACATCTGCTGAGGGCCTAAGGTGTGCTACATTTATGAGCCCCTAATTTCAAGTTTACAAACCAGATTCTTCTAAAGTCTACTGGCTTTGTCACATCCCCATTAGAATTCTTGGTGTAGTTTTTATGACTAACCTTTAGTTTAGGAACAGTTTTAGTGTTCTGTATATTCTGTGTGTTTGTATGTAACGTAGAGCAGGTATCTCAATGATATTTTTATTTTATATGTATTATGATATGTAATAAAAATATTATATAGAGATATTTAGGAAGCATCTATTTTGTTTTTTGAATGCAGCCAGGACCATATTTCAACATATTTGCTGCATGTCTTGGGAATGCGTTAACAGTAACAATTTCTATTCTCACATGCAACAGAGTAAAGTTTTAAAAGCAAGGTTACAGAATTAAAAGAGAGCCATGACATTAAGTATTTTGTAGCAGGTACCCTCAGAGGAAAGCAGAAGTAGCCCTCTAATCAGCCAGGCCATGGGAAGCAAAAGGGGGAGGAGGAAACATTCCCTTTCTGGGAGGATCCCCCTTCTCAGAAGGATGGAGCAAGAGAAGCAGAGACAGAGCTTGCATCTCCCAGGAAGCAGCAGTGATACAGATTAACTCCTTCAGTTTTGACTTTATGCAAAATGGGTGCAAATCTTGCCAAGCATGGGCCAGGAGTCGCTTGTAATAGGACAGAGGAGCATGTTTCAGGACAGCCTAGACAGTAAGATCATGGGCCCAAGAAATCATTGTGTGTGTTAAGTTTCTTCGCAAACAAGATTTAGTTTCAGATTTGCCTCTCTAATAATGTCTCATGGTGCACTGACAAGTTTTAAATAGTAAGGAAACTTGTAGGTATGCTTAGGCTTCTGCAGATTATAGGTGACCAGCAAATAACTCCTACAATGTTCACATGGGTGTGAGAAGTGCTAGGAGCTGCCTTCTGCAGGCTTTTAGTCTGTCCTTGAGCTCAGAGAGGTCCTGTGCAGGAGTCAATCCAGATGACTGAAAGTGACTTTAGTTCTACAGTCATGAAATCATAGAATGGTTTGGGTTGGAATCTGAAAGTGACTTTAGTTCTACAGTCAGGAAATAGAATGGTTTGGGTTGGAAGGGACCATAAAGATCATCTCATTCCAATGCCCCTGCTGCAGGTAGGGGCACCTCCCACTAGACCAGGTTGCTCAAAGCCACATCCAGCCTGGGGCATCCACAACTTCTCTGGGCAACCTGTTCCAGTGTCTCACCATCCTCACAGTGAAGATTTTCTCCTAATATCTAACTAAATCTCCCCTCTTTCAGTTTAAGACTGTTACCCCTTGTCCTATTGCTATATCCCCCTGATAAAGAGTCCCTCCCCATCTTTCCTGGTGGCCCTCTTTAGGTACTAGAAGGCTGCTATAAGGTCCCCCTGGAGCCTTCTCTTCTCCAGGCTGGACAGCCCCAGCTGTTTCAGCCTGTCTTAATAGGAGAGGTGCTCCAGCCCTCTGTTCATTTATTGTGGCCCCCACCTGGATACACTTCAACAGGTCCATGTCCTCCTTATGTTGGAGGTTCCAGAGCTGGATGCAGTACTCCAGGTAGGATGTCATGAGAACAGAGTAGAGGGGGAGAATCAGCTCCATCTGTCTGCTGGCCATGCTTCTTTTGATGTAGCCCATAGAGTAGAGTAGAGGGGGAGAATCAGCTCCCTCTGTCTGCTGGCCATGCTTCTTTTGATGTAGCCCAGGATACAGTTGGCTTTCTGGGCTGCAAGCCCACATTGCTGGCTTATGGTGAGCTTCTCATCAACCAGCACCCCCAAGTCCTTCTCCTCAGGGCTGTTCTCAATCTGTTCTCCACCCAGCCTGTATTTGTGCTTGGGTCTGATGTAACCCACATGCTTGCACTTGGCCTTGTTGAATCTCTTTGGATTAGAATTTCATTTGGTATGATAGTTTTTATTTTTATAAACAGCTTTCATCAGACTGTCACTCTGATAGTAGCTAATAATGACCACGTGTTGCTCAGACCCCTAAACAGCCATGTGCTTCTCTTCTTTTTCATTCGCAGGGACCCTTGTGGAAAACAGTTATGATTTTGCAAACTCCTGGGCTTTGCACAGTGAAAACAAGCGGTGCAAGAGAGTGCAGGCTCCAAGCAACACCTGCAACATTTCATCTGATATTGCAGAGAAGGTTGGTGCCACAAGATACCATTCTGCTTTCAGTCCTCCCCTACCTGCAGGCAGCTTGCCTGTCCATTAGCAGAAGGAATGCTTCCTTGAATCCACATCTGTACCTAACATGGTCCTCTCCCAACAAGTGGCTAGGATGTGAGGCATGAAAGGTACCTGTTTTGGGTTTATGAGGTGCAGTGTGATCTGAGAGAGCTCTATTGGGTGCTGTTCTTGCTGCTACACTGGAACAAGGTGCTTGGCACCTTGTCCAACCTGGCAGGAGTTAGCCACAGGGCTGGTGGTGGCCTGGCCATATGTAGGTCCCTGCTGTGGTGCAGCAGGGTCAGGTGCAGGCAGAAGGTGGAAGTGACACATCTGCAGCACATGCCTGTGGTCTCTGAGGGAAATCCTGGCTTTTCCATGAGCCAGTGTGGGGCTGGAGCTGGATGCAGCTGTGTGCTTGTGGTTCCTGAGCTGAGAGCTGTGTGTCCTCCCTGCAGACTCTGGCTGGTGCTTGCAGGAGGATTTCTGTGTTGGGCTGCCCAGTGCTGTAGAGAAGAACCTCAGAAGTTGCATGTTGTGACTGATGTCTTATTTACTGCAGTCTTAAGAAAGGAGCAGTTCACTCACTCGTTAGGGAATGCAATTTTTCTCTCCTACTCCACCCTGCCACTATTCCTTCTAAAACTGTAGTACATACATCCCACTCTTCCTCTCCCCCCCAAAAAACCCAAATACAACACACAAACAGATAAAGAAACCAACGATTTGAGCCCAAAATGTGAGTTTGGCCAAAGAAACTTTAGTATTATGTGGGAAAGGTGTGTTTAAGTGATACCCGTAGAATGAGGTAGTTAATTCCCTCTCTGATTGTGCCAGCAGGGAAGCCTCTGTGGGCACCATCACCACAAATAGTATGTGTGAATGTGTTGCAGTTCGTATACCTGGGAGTCACCAGAGTGGGAAGATGCTTTGGCCAGGTTATTTTTGACAGAGGAGATGTTGTCTGCAGGTGTTGCAAAGGGTCTGGGCCACCAGGCCATTCTTTTGCCAGGAGGAGGTTCCTTCAGCTGTGCATATAGATAGTAGCTCTGATTTGTTAAAGAAACACAGAACTGCTTGTCTCAGCCAACTCTTACCCTCTTTGCTGCCTCAACCTTTTTCTTCTCTTCTTTTATAATTATAAACGTGTTCCTTGTTTCCACAGACACAGGGCAGACATACACGTGTGGTCATCAGTTGAGGGAGAAGTCTGTACTGACTGCATGGGGTATTACAGGTTATGATTGTTGTGGAAAATTTGAGCCTTCATCCATTGAGGGTTTGCATCTGATCTGATGTACTCTGTTGCAAATCAGAATGAGCTGGTGGGGGCCAGGTTTAGATCTAGACAGAGTAACTGATGCTAAAATTTAGTTTTTAATTTCTTGCTACACGAGTTCCTGTAGACTGAGACTTGTTAAATTAGGTGGAAATAAGTTCTCAAGAGTAGTAGCACTTCCTGGAACGTATCTGCTCTATGGCCACTTGGAATGTTGGTTTCCTGGTTAGCTGAATGAATCATAGAATTCTATGTCACTGAGTTCCTGTAGACTGAGACTTGTTAAATTAGGTGGAAATAAGTTCTCAAGAGTAGTAGCACTTCCTGGAACGTCATTCTAAATCATAGAATGGTTAGAGTTGGAAGGGCTTCTAAATCGGAGAATGGTTAGAGTTGGAAGGGACCTTAAAGATCATCTGCTTCCAAGAACCTCCCACCAGACCAGGTTGCTCCAAGCCCCATCCAGCCTGGCCTTGAACACTTCCAGCGATGGGGCATCCACAACTTCACTGGGCAACCTGTTCCAGTGCCTCACCACCCTCACAGGAAAAAATTTCTTTCTGGTATCTAATATAAATCTCCCCTCTTCCCATTTAAAACCGTTCCCCCTTGTCCTGCATTTCCTGACAAAGAGTCCCTCCCCAGCTCTCCTGTAGCTCCCTTCAGATATTGGGAGGCTGCTCAAAGGTCTCTCTGGAGCCTTCTCTTCTCCAGGCTGAACAACCCCAGCTCTCTCAGCCTGTCTTCATAGCAGAGGTGCTCCAGCCCTCTGATCATCTTCCTGGCCCTCTGCTGGACCTGTTCCAACAGGTCATGTTGAGGACTCTTTAGCTGAAGCTAAGACTCGGACAAGCTTGCAAACTCCTGACTATTTACAGTTCCTCTAAACTTTTGAACAGGAATACTGGCATTAGACATGTTTTGAAATTCAGCAAAGCATGCTCGTGCCCCTTAGCACTACAGCTTCAGCCTCGCAGCCTGTGAACTTGACTGAGGAAACACAGACATGATTCCAGGTTGAAGATCTCCATCCTCTGTGTGGGGCGTTTCTGCTGGGATCTGGACTGACTGAACTTGAATTAATGGTGCGTGGTGCTGAGGATGTGATGAAAGCGTGAGGGGTTTCAACTTAGCTGAGATGTCTTTGGAGGGACAGGACTATTTTCAAACCTGCTTACAGCTCTGGAGCAGGGCTGGATCTTGCGACTGGTTGTGGCCACTGGAATTTTATCTATTCAGGCAAGTTTAATGTTTAGAAAATGTCAACATTGCAACTGAGGCCGGGGAATGGCATGCAGGATGAAATCCCATCTGATGGGTAGACTGCGACTAATGCGTGTTTTAAACAGATCATGTTCAATATTGATGCTTGGATAAAGTTTGCTCTCCTGCAAACTGGATGAAATTATCCTCTCTCCTGCGTGCGTCCATGAGCTCACAGCATTTAACGTTGGCTTAATTTATTCACTGTGCAAGAGTAAACACAGAGCTATTAATAGAAGTCCAGCCAAAGGAGTGCCTGCTGAAGAATGTAGGGCTTTTTAATAGCGTGCTTTGTTTGCTTGCTTCAGCTTCAGGAATGTAAGTCTCCCCCGGCTCCCTCCCTGCCAGGCAGTCAGCTGCTAGGTGAGGAAAACAACAGCTTTGGTTCAGTGCTGTCCTTCTGCCCCCGTCCCCCCCCTACTCAGGGTAGATCTGCAGTTCTCTTTGCCCTCTCTTCCCCCCTCACCCCCCAGCAGCATCCTTGGAGAGATGGCTTCTCACTTCTCTGCAGGATGCAGTGAAGTCAGAAAGCCCTGTTGCTCTTTTATCTTTAAATAATAGAAAACACGGGCAATGTTGTGTTATTAAATAAGGGAGAGCTCTTGTCTTGATTAATGGTACCCTGTGTCAGCTGAAGGTCGTGACTCTGCTCACAGGCTGACCCCGTTGTTGCTCTGGGTCCCTCCCTGCCCTCCACCTCCAAAGCGTGTAGGCATTTCCAGGAGTTTGACTGCTGCTCTGCCTGCAGATACGCTTTCTTTTCAGATATATGCATTCCCTTTCTAAGGCTGGACGTAGCGTGGCATCTGCACAGTGGAGCTGCCTGTTGGCTACCTTGTCTTGTGATCTGGAGAGAGTGCCAAAGTGGGGAGTGTTGGAGGGAGGGAGCCTCAGCCTCCGTACCGTGCCCTGCCCTCTCCTGCTGCTGTTTAAATAGTTACCAAAAAGAATGACCATCTCTGTGTTGACTGATCCATTTTTCCACCACTCAGATGTGGTGATTTAGGGAGCACTGTGTCCAGTTCTGGGCTCCCCAGTTCCAGAAGGACAGGGAACTGCTGGAGAGGGGACAGCAGAGGCTACAGAGATGATGAGGGGCCTGGAGCATCTCTCTTATGAGGAGAGGCTGAGGACTTGGGTCTTTTTAGTCTGGAGAAGAGAAGGCTGAGGGGGGATCTGATTAATGCCTATAAATACTTAAAGGGAGGGTGTCAAGAGGACGGGGATGGTTTTTTTTCAGTGGTGCCCAGGGATATGACAAGAGGAAATGGGCACAAACTTGAACATAAGAAGTTCCACCTAAACATGAGGAGGAACTTCTTCACTGTGAGGGTGGCAGAGCCCTGGCAGAGGCTGCCCAGGGAGGTGGTGGAGTCTCCTTCTCTGGAGACATTCCAAACCCACCTGGACAATTTGCTGTGCAACCTGCTCTGGGTGGACCTGCTTTGGCAGGAGATTGGCCTAGATGATCTCCAGAGGTCCTTCCAACCCCATATCATTATGTGATTCTGTGAAGTACTGCAGTCCAATAGCCTCTCAGGTGACCAACCATATGGGTAATGTGCATCTTGAAGTATAAAAATGGAGTGAAGAGAATAACTGTGGTAATGAGGCAGGCTTGAAAACAAAACTGGACATGTTTTTAAAGCATTACAGTGGTAGATGTTACCTTTATTTTCTAGATTTCACCTTTAATAGGTGCATGGAAGCCACAGTTCACTGTATTCTTTCATTTTTTTTTATTATTTATTAGGAAATTATACCTATAACACGTTAGATGTGAAAGTGACTGAAATTCTAAGCTGAAATCAGAGCTCATCTAATTGCTGAGCTTGCTGAACTTCAGCTCTTGCTACAGTTTTTAAGAAATAGTCCTACTTGCATCCCTTGGGGTAATTATGCATGCATTTATTACCTATAACACGTTAGATGTGAAAGTGACTGAAATTCTAAGCTGAAATCAGAGCTCATCTAATTGCCGAGCTTGCTGAACTTCAGCTCTTGCTGCAGTTTTTAAGAAATAGTCACACTTACATCCCTTGGGGTAATTATGCATGCATTTATCCCCAGATCTGAAAGCAAGTGGGGGAGGCTTTCAACTTTTGGACCGTAATTTGTAATGATAGAGGCCACAAAGCAAAGACATGGACATATGATACTACAATACGTTTTGAGGGTGAACATGAGGCCCACTGTACCTAAAATCTCATTTTTCTGCTCCTGAAATACACAAGTTAGCTAAATCAACGTTCAAGTGGAATGACTTGTCAGTTATTATGTTTCCTTAAACATATAGCCAGCATTTGGTGTGCTAGATATATTGACTTTGGATGCTTTTTGCTTGGAAAGATTGGAGACTAAATCATTATCCCTTTGTGTGAACAAAAAGATGATGTATTCTGGAAAACTACATCCAATTATGTCACCAAAATCTACTCTTTCTGAGCGATCTGGAAGAACACTTCTGTGGATACCACAGGGTTTAAATTCAAGGGAACAAGAGGGTATCTCTGCTTTCTTCTGTTGCTTTTTAGGTTCACTCTCTTTAATGGAAAAAGTTAAGCAATAGACAAATGCAGTTCATGCAGCAGTAGAAAGCAACGCCACAGAAATTGGAAGAATGTACGAAATTCCACCTACAGCTCTATGTGGTGGGACTAGGGCAGAAAGAAGGTCAGCAAGTTTGTGGTTGCTAGGGGTTGTCAGTGCCAGGACACCGCCAACCCATTTAAAGAAACACTTAAAATAGAACTCATGCAGAAGTTAAGGGAGAAGTTTCAAGACCTTCACCTGTATTTTGGGTACTACAGTCAATTCTGCTACTTCTAATCTTACAGCCTCCTGTACCTCTAAGCACTGTTTCAGCCTCACCACATATGTGTTATGTCCCCTAAACTGAAGAACAAGGACCTCTCTTAGTTCAGCCTGGCCTCTGAGTTTTAAAGAGAGGAAGGAGAGAAAACAAAAAGAACTTGCAGAATGGTTCAAGTTGGAAGAGACCATTGGAGGCCATCTAGTCCAACTCCCTGCTTGCAACAGGGCCAGGTCAGGTTCCTCAGGGCCTTGTCCACTCATTTTTCAAATATCTCCAAGGTTCCACAGCCTCTCTGGACACTTGTTCCAGTCTTTGGCCATCTTCTTCTGGTTTAGTGTCTAATTATATTTACCCATATTTCAGCCTGTGCCTGTTAATTCATCACAATAGTTGAGATATCTCTAAAATTTGAGAAAATTGCAGCTATAACTTCTTGTATGAAGTCACTGGAAAATCTGAAGCAGTTTGAACGGCAAGAAAATTTTACATAGAGAAAATGAACTGCTTGTGGATTTCTAACACATACTGCCTAGTTTCTTGATCACCAGCTAGAGTTCAGTCATCAGGTATGTGTTACTGAACAGGACCAAGGCCAAAGAACACTACAGGGGGGGAAAAAAAAAGGGCTTTTAATATTTTTTTTTTTTGGTGGAACCTCTTTTTTTTTTTTTTTTTACAGGGGGAAAAAAGAAGGGCTTTTAATATTATTTTTTTTTTTTGGTGGAATCTCTTTCTTTCTTCTTTATTTTTTTTTTTGTCCTGGCACATCTGACATTTACTGCTATGTAATAAACATGGTCATAAAAGATCATTTTCTGCTACTTTTGCTATTACCTTGTGTTTAGTGGAATATGCGGAGTCTGACTTCTATTGCAACATTATATTACCTTTTTAACAAGACTGTTACCTTATTAAGAGTGCTTATTAACACAACCCCTAAATGGACTTACTGCATATACTGGTTTTCTGTTGCATTTGATAGTATCTGGATCAAGTCTTTGATCTGAGGTTGCTGTACTCCTCATCCTCTGAATGGCTCTGAGCTCACTTTTGGTTTTATCAGGTTCATCTTGAAGTGCTGCTTTAATAGCTTTTTTTGGCTGCTTCTGTTGTTGTTACTTCCATTCTTAGGGCACTTTTTCAGCTTTCTGTACTTCTGTGTCATCTTAGCACAGCACCAACCACCATTTATGCAGTTCCTGCTCCCTTCCTTCTAATATTTTTTTTCCAGCTGGTTCAGCGTGGTGGCTGCTCCCTGGGCATCAGAATTATTCCAAGCTGGAGCTGATTTTCTGGGGGACAACCACGTTCAGCTCTCTGATGCCACTCAGTTAGTATTGCTTTAAGTTCCCTTTCTCAGAAAGCTGAAAATCTCTTTGTGTATGGGGTTGTTCACTGAGCACTTTGCTGAACTCTGAATGTGTTCTTAATGGGCCAGATGTTTCTGGTCCCTTTGTTTTCATAAGCAAGAAGTTCTCTCTCAGTTCAGACATGTACTAGCTTCAGCTGATCACCTGGACAGAACACTCTTTAGCAAAAAAAAGCCTATCCTACTCAGCAGGTTTCCTATACAGGTATACCATCTGCTATTCAGAGAAGATATCTAGATGCCTGCTGAACTCAGATTTTTTTTGCTCCCCATTCTTTATCTCCCCAAAAATAAAAACAAGACATTTTTATCTCTCTTTTTTTTTTTTTTGTTTTAAAAAAATTTTAGCACAGCATCTTGTATGCGTTGTCACCTCAGGTGCTTGTTAAGGTATTCAGGAGTAATGCATTGTTACTGTGAACTATGAAGAGTATCTCCCCCTGCCCCCATCTTATGTGTAACACCTGAAATACACAGCGTGGTTACATCTGCTTATATAAAACACTGACAAATAAGTAGAATAAAGTTATGTTTCAACTGTTTGTGCTCAGGGGTTGTATCAGAAAATCATTTTTCCACTTATCCAGACTCAGTGTTATCATTTCAGAAAGTTGCATCGAGGACCTCGAGACTTGCTGAACTGTGACATAATGCATACTTAAGAGAAGTCTATTTGGGAACCTCCCTTGATGAACTTGGCCATAAACGAAGTTTTTCTTAGGTTTTGTTTCATCTTAGCTTGCTGCTGTCTGAAAGGAGAGGTCTTGGTACCCAACCCCCACACCTCAGTGTGCAGTCCTCTCCTTACCCTAGCTGTCACCATGCTGATTTAACTCGCAAGAGGAGCAGAACAAATTGCTTTTCTTCCCTGGGTTATTTTTCTGCTATTTATCTGAGTTAAATTGACCTGTCATGCATTGGACAAGCCAGCAGGAGTGACAGGAACATGCAGTCAGAACTGGGTAACAAATTTGATTCCTCGGATTCCGGTCAGACTCAGTCTTTCGCTCTGAAACTTACTCTGTTCCTTCATTATCCAAAAGATGGTCTGGTCATTTTTCTTACTAAGTATCCAAGTCGAAAGTTCCTCTCCCTTGCTGTGCCTGTCTTCCTGGTACTCCAGGCACCATCTGGTTCTTCACTGGGTAGGAAGCAGTTCTTTGCTTCCCTCCATTTGCTGGCTGATTGACTGACATGATTCTGCATGAAACATCCCTCATAGGACACTATTTTATAATAATCAATGTATTAACATGCCTCTGTATATAAATGGATGTAGCTCCTGACTATGAGCTTTAGCTTTTGACTATGATGTTATGTAACTACACGGTCGTGTTAAATAATAACCATGATGTTATTTAACCACAGTGGTGGCAGCGTGTTTGGAACAGTTGGGTTTTCTTCCTTCTTCCTGAGGCTACGGTAACTAATTTTGTTCCTTTTTTTCTCTCTCTCTCTTTCTACCTTTGCTCCTTATTTGTCATGCAGGGCGTCATGGAAACCTGCCAGCTGCTAAGAACCTCTTTGACCTTCTCCAGGTGCCACCATCGAGTTGATCCAGAGCCATATATCGATCTCTGTGAAAGAGACATCTGTGCCTGCACCCAGGGCATGGACTGTCACTGCTCGGTGTTCCTTGATTATGCCAGAAGCTGTGCTCATGAAGGAGTGATTTTGGATGGGTGGCCTGAAGAGAGCTCATGCAGTAAGCTGACAGGATTATTCCTAGGCTGCTTATCCCAAATAAAATCATGCCTGTCTTGCAGATTTGTGTGTTAACAACTAAAAGCAACTGGTGCTTTTTTAGAATGTTCATTCAGGTTGATTCAGGCATGGCAGGTTAGAATCTGAAGTGCCTGTCACTTCCATTTATCTGAAGTGCCCTTTGTCACTCCCCCTTTCATGGCTCCATCACCCATCTTTTTCTGGAAGTTGTTGTTCTTAAGGGAGTGATTATTTGAACCGTATATGAAGAAGATCCTGAGCTGCTACAGGTCCCACCATGGTATAAAAAGCCAGTGAAGTCTTATTTAATACACAAAGGTATAGACTAGGATGTTTAGGAGCTATTTCATGTACGATTCAGATGTGTGATGTTACCCAGCCTGTACTTGTAAGTCAGCATCCTCTTGAAAGGCTTTCCTTAACAGTTTTCAGAAAAGACAATCGTTTCATCCTTTATTTACTTGAAACAACTACATTGAAATGGAGGTGTTGCCTATTTTAAGCCAAATTTTGTCTAGGTTAGGTCAGAGGATGATTGCATCTCTGCTAAGATGTTTCATCCTTTATTTACTTGAAACAGCTACATTGAAATGGAGATGTTGCCTATTTTAAGCCTGTCTAGGTTAGATACCCTGATTGCATCTTGAAATGCTGCCTTTATTATCCCAATTTTGCTGAGGTCAGAGGATGATTGCATCTCTGCTAAGATTTTGCAACAAGGAAGTGCTTAGGTTGACTGGGATGGGTTGCCTTTTTAGAGGAAATGTCGTGTTTGCACCCAGCAAATATGTGGTATACACATATGCTTCCACTGGAGAACCCTGGTTAAATACATAAGGATATAAATGAATAATATTTAAAAAAAAAAAATTAATCCTATAATATCATGCTCTCAAGGATTTCTGTCATGCTTTCTACATTACACAGGGAGGACAATTTTCTCAGGTTGTTTATGTGAATTGATTTCATGGTGTAATGTGACTGATTTGTACTGATGACACTTTCTTCTATGGTAAAGATATTCTGCTATTGGCCACCACTGAAGAAAACTGTACCTTCAGATTATGGGTAGGACAATGCCAACCAATTGTTCAAGGGATTGTACACCAGAGGAAAGTCTTATTTCTAGCAGTCATTTGTTACCTTTCCATTGGGATATAAAAGGGATCTGATGAAAACTTGTCTCCTTAGAGTACAAGCCAGAGAACCCATTTTTGCTAGGGCTGTCAGTAAATCTAGCTAAAGCCATGAGCGAAACTAACCCTTCTCTGTTTCCAAGAATTTTAGAGCTCGTTTCTAATCCTTGACTTCACAAACTGTGTTTTTTTTTCTGAGACAGGAAAAAGAGAAGTGGCCTGCTGCCACAGCAGGAGCTTAATTTTCCATCACCCTTCATCTGTGCTGTGACGCTTTCTCAGGAGATGATGATGATGATAGTTGTATTGGAGGCATGAAATTCTTCGCTGTGTTGGAAGGGCTCTAGAGCTAGTGTGAGCTGGTGCACAAGCCATGGAGCCACAGAGGGCAAGACCACTCCTTCGTTACCCTCCCACATCCTTCAATAGAGAATTTCCTGGGAAAAGGCAGGCTCTAATCTTGCCTTCCCACTCCATGCCCACACAGTCTTGTGAAGTATGTCTATGCATCAAAATGAAGTGATGGTCATAGTGTGTGCTTGCATAACGGCCCAGCCTAGATAATGGCAGCAGTGAAGATACCACAGCATGGGTGTTATCCCATGCTGGTAGTTCTCCAGCAGAAGGAGAAAAGGATTTCAGAGCCTTAGCTGTCTCCCAGTTCTCTCTGGAAACACGACACAGTGTAATTGTAATTTCACAAATGAGCGGAGTAACTGCAGAGCTTAAACATACAGAACACACTTGTCTACCCAAATTACTTAGATATTATTGCAAAACTTCCCCCCAATGTCAGATTTCTCTTAACGCGCTTGGTTTTAGTTATTAAGACTTGAGCTATTAGAAAATAACTTGTCTTCAACCTCTAGGTGTTTACTACCCAACCTCACAGATGATATTGCAGTAAACTGAAAATCAAGTGTTCCTTAAATGTTCTGCTTCTGAAAAAAGCAATCATTGATTGGAGAGGATATGACCTTTTTGGTGTCTCTGTGGTTCAACCTTTGATAATTAAGGGATTTATTTATTGGAGAGTTATTGAGGAATTTGCATTTCTAATTTCTTTTAATTGTTTCAGGGCCAAGATGTCCAGTTGGCATGGAGTATAAGGAATGTGTATCCCCTTGTGCCAAAACCTGCCAGAGCCTGAATATCAATGAAGTGTGCCATGGACAATGTGCTGATGGCTGCAGCTGCCCTGGTAATTTATTTACTGGGTTATTTACAGAGGAACGTTTGGCAGTGATGCTACCTACTTTATTAGAAGAAGGAAAGCTGTGTCTTCCCTTAAATTTTACCCAAAATCAGAAACACTTCTCTTTTCTGGGACCATGCTTTAGAATAAACCAGTTTCTATACTGCCTGTATACTCACTCCATGAAAGGGCTATTTTTTAGACCTAACTAAAAAGTAAATGTTTCTGTGAAAACCAGCACCATCCAATACTTGAGGATTGCCTTTCTTTCTTGGTGAGGGACCACTTACAATCGATGTGTCTAGATTCCTTCTGAATTGCTTTTGGTTAGAAGCATCCAGTTTGAGGAAGAATGAACAGAGAGTATTCTGAAAGGGTTTCTTACAGAGAAACAGTACATGTAGATCTCACAGTAGAATTCCAAAGATCTTCATGATTTCAGATGAATGATTTCACTTATTATTGAATCATTCAAAAAGGAGGCTTGAGTGGCTTAAAATGGACATTTCTCGTTTTTTTTTCCACAGTCTTCCATCTCTTTCTATTGTACTTAAGACAAGTGCAGTTTTGTTCCTGGCTGCAAAGCTCCATATGCTCCAATTTCTAGTTGTTTTGGGGGTTTTTTTTGTGTGTGTGGTGGGGGTTGTTTGTTTGTTTGTTTTTAATAGGACTATCTCTGCATGTCACCCTCAAATCTGAACTCTGTGCAAATACATGGAGGTATTTACTGTCCCCCTGTAGAAGACACCGAGAGTGATGGAGGTTTACTGAGAACATAATTTGGTTTCCAAAACAAGGCAGAGATGACAATATTAACCTTGTTCAAGGGGGTGTTAATTGCATTCTAAAACATGTCCTTCCTTCTGCCACTAGCTTACAGTGCAACCTTGGTGTTAAGTCTTGCAACTCACCTGTACCTCCATTTATCTTTGGAAGATAAAATACTCTAAATATAGAATAGGTAATTATAGTTGTGTAATATGGAAACCTCAGCAATTGAATCCAAGCGGGGAAGTTAGCCCTTTCACTGTTTGCTTCTGCAGAACTTGAGAAGAGAAACCACAGCTCTACATGATACTGCTTCTTTCTCTCAGACCCTGTCTGCTTGAATTCTATGTTGTCCAACATCGTTCCTTCATTTTCTACTCATTTCCCTCTCATGTCCTCCTATGACAGATACAGAACCTGTCCAGACACCCTTTACTGCAATCAGTAAAGTGCATCTAATTTTCAGAGAGTCAGGTTTCTAGACCAGCTCTTGATTGTGCTTCTTGTGTTTGACTCGTGTGTTTTGGACTCGGGGACTGACCAAGCAAAGAGCTCTTCTGGGAGCACCAGAAATGCTCTGTTCGAGCACATCTGAGGGAGATGCAGCACTTGAAGGAACGTAGGCACCAGCCCCCTTGAAGCTTTTTGGCAAGCCTCATTCTTTTTTATTGTTGTCTGTGACTAACTATGGATAATAATGCATATGAAGTCTTGCCAAAGTATTTGAAGAACTAGAAAATCTAATAATATTTATATTTGTGTCCCTGCGTGTGTGTGTGGCGTGTGTATCTGCTGCTACCTGATGTATCCAGATGGGAAGCTCCTTGATGGTGAACATTGCATCGAAAGTTCTGACTGCTCCTGCATCCACTCTGGAAAACATTATCCTCCTGGCTTCACCATCTCCCAGGACTGCAATTCATGGTAAATTAATTGTTGCTCTGGTGAGGCTGCTGTTGCTCAAGATAAGTACTGAACACCATTTAGTGGCTGTTTTGGATGATCTTTCTAGAAATCTCTCTCTCTCCTTTAAAAAAAAATTTCCTTTCACTGGCAAAGGACCTGCTCTCTTATTGGAAATGCCAGCCCCTTCCAAGAAGTGAGTTGTTCACAAAGACAAAATCAGTTCTGCTTTTAAAGGGATATTTCATCTGATAGAACAATGTGAGGGTCATACTCCTTCAAATAGTAGAGAACTACCTGTTTCCTGTGGATAAGACAGACCGGCAGGTTCCCATGTCTGGTTAATGTCAGCAGTGGTGTCTTTGTTTTGACTTCCTACATTTATTTAACCTCTAAACCCCATTTCTTTCCAAGAGGAGTTAGCTCAGGCACGTCCTTGGAACTTCTCTCACAAAGCTAATGAATCTTCCCAGCTGCATAGCTCACAAGTTTTCTTTCACTCATGAATGCCAGCCTGAAGGGGAGGGCTTTGCTGTTTAAAGAAAGGAAGGGGAATGAGTAATGTGTTCCTGATCTGGTTAAGTATAAGTGTGAACATATTTGTGGAAGGAGTTCAGACGACCCTGTGCCCAGATGTTTCCAATGAGAACACAGAAGGAGGACTCACTTAAGGCCACCATATGCAGAAGAAAGACTGTCTATGCATCATCCCTGTTAACCAGAAGTTTTTCATTACCTGCACCATGTGTGACAGAATATGAACCAACCATGGCATTAGCGTTTTGTCCTTGTCCCTGGAGCTGTCTGCAGCTTTGAGCTTGGCCACGTTGTTTGCCCTTATTGGTCTTGGGAGATCAGTGCCACCTGATAGACTGTATCATTAGACAATATGTCCTGTTATTCAGATTTTATAATACTGTGGAGAATGTTATTGCACTGGCTCAACATTTCCCATCCTCAACAAACTGACCTTCCATAAATGGTTTCCAAGGGCTGAGATAATTAAGGCAATGAGAAGAATCTAGCACCTCTTGAAAATTACTTGATTTTGGAGTTTCTAGGATTGCCTGACATGGTACCCTACAGACCCAAGGATGACAGCCATCTCGGTCACTATCAGTACATTTTACTGGTTACTAGTAGTGCCTATGAGTGATGGCACGAGCTCCACTACCCAAACACATTAAAGCAGAGACAATCTACCTCCTTGCACAGAAAGGGAAACTAAGCAAGAGGAGCTTGTTAGCAATGTGCCATCAGACTGATGTAGGTTTGCTTAAGGAGAAATGTAGCTGGCCAGTGAAGGAAAAGGATTATCGCCCTCCTGTAACAAACTCATGAGGCTGGAACAGTGTGACCAGTGCTGGGCTCCCAGTGCAAGAGGAAGGATTATGGACTGGAGACAGTCTTGTGAAGGACACTAGAGATTATCACAGAAGGGAAGCTTATGATGTGAGGTGAAGCAAAGGGAAATATATTTGTTTAAAGGCTAATGGGGCACTTTCACTGCCTAAAAGGAGGCTGTAAATATGACAGACCCAAACTTCTCAGAGGCAGTGAAAGAGCAAGAAGTGATGGACATAAGTTGCAGCAGGGGAAATTCCATTTAGACAAAATTAAAAATTCTTCTCCCTGAGAGAGTGCAGCACTGGGTCAGTTACTCAGGCCGTGGGGCGTCATCTTGGAGACTTCTAGATTCATATGGACGAGGTCCTGAGCCACCTGATCTAGCTTTGAAGTTCCCTTCTTTTAGTTGGGGGTTGTAGTTTAGTTGGGGTTTAGTATATGATTTTTCTGGAGGTCCCTTCAAACTTCTTTTTTCCATTCTTTCTATTTTTTTTGTATTCTAGACATACCTTGCGAAATGAATCTAAAACTCATTCCACAACAGTGAAATGTAGTTCAAACTCTATTAAACATAGAGCTTTGGCAGGGGGAAAAGAAAAAAAAGTTGTTCCTGAACTTTGCAACCATTCCAGCTCTTATTACCACCAGTTGCTGTCAAATAATGATAAGTGAAGGATATATTAAGAAATGAGGTTATGGGAGATGGAAAGGATGTTGGGAACTTGTCTAATGGGACCATGTTTCAATTATTTGGAGAAAAAATTGCAACAGAAGTTTTGAATTCAGGTACTGTTGCCTAACTTGTCATGATATGTTTCCTAGCATTTGTCGACGTGGGACCTGGATCTGCAGCAACGGGGAATGCCCGGGTATGTTGGCTCTAGTCTTTTCAAGTTTTGACAAGTAAGCCTTGCCTACATCCCTCCCACTTACATCCTACTTATATATTTTCCACACAAAAAGTTAATCTGTCTTTGTTCTTACTCGCTTGCTCCAGTGCAAGCCAGGTGGGTTCATACTTCTAAGTTCTTATAAGACAAGCCAGACGTTGTCCTCTATGATTTGTGTGTGGCAATGAAAAATCCTACTTAGTAAGAAGAATGGTTCCTCTTTTGATTATGTAGTTTACCAAGAGGATTGGCTCTCAGGTAGAGTAACACTGCTGGGTTTCTTTGACCAGGTACCATTCCCTATTTGATTGTCTGAATTAGCATAATTTTGCTGATGGGACAATTCGAAGTACTGGGAGTAGAGTAGGTCACTCTTGATACACCATGGCTTTGGGCCCTCTAGGTGTTGTTAGAGGTGAAGGAGCTACAGCCCTGGGGAGAAGGTGGCCACCCTGCCTTTTGTGGGTAGTGGCAGACTGGAGAGGCAGCTCTGCTCGTGTTCTTGCTCCCCTTCCTCCTACCTTTTATCCTTTCCAAACTCACCAGTTCTGGTGGCTGCTGCCCAAGGTTTTTTGCCTACATGGGGAACGTAACTTTTCATGCTGTGCATTGGCCAGCAAAGTGCTGTCTTCCTTATTTCCTCCTGCTAGTTAGGTGGCCCATCCCCTCTTTCAGCTCCTGAATAATGTTCAGCCATGGAAAGACCTGCTTTACCTGGAACAGCATTTGACTCTGCTTGTGTTGTGCACAGAAGCCTGCAGGGAGGCAGCACAGCTCTTTGTCTTGTTTGGGAACTGAGAGTGGAAGGGATGAGAAGGAGACTGGGGTTATGGCATGACAGGAAAAGCAAGAGCAGGTTTTTTGGGTTGGGTTTTTTGTTTTGTTTTGGTGGGGTTTTTTGTTGTTGGTTTGTTGGTTTTGGTTGTGTTTTTTTTTAGATGAGCCTGTGCAATCCTCAGTTTGTTGTTTTTGGTTGTTTTTTTTTTTTTTTTAGATGAGCCTGTGCAATCCTCACAAATCAGGAGAAATAAAACTGTCTTAAAATGGCTATCAAAATCTTTCTGTTGACAGTGGGCTTGCCTGGACTCATTAATGCTCCATTTCCTCCTGCTTTAGACTGAAAAAGAATTTGTCCCAAAATATCTGCAGAAAAAAAGGAGTGTGTGTGTGCACATGGTCAAAATAGAAATGACATTTTTAGTGACCTATGCCAAGTACAACTGTGAGAAGCCCCATGCTTGAGGTGTCCAGTAAGATCTCTCCAAGTGCAGAGAATCTCACTGTCTAAAATGCAGAATCAAGGACAAAGCCCCAGCTGATTTGTTTTCTTTTTGCTAAGGGTAGCAACATGCTTAGAAATGAGAAACAGGTCTTTTTCTAACTTCAGTTTTGATCTAGGTTATAGTTCTTAAAGCTCTTGCTTTCTGGGCTACTATGAATACTATGTAAGCCAAATTTTTAGCCTCAACTCCACTGTATTTTCTTCACAGTGATTATAGAATTGAAGATAAGCCTGGTATTGAGGCTTGCAAACAGACATCGATATACAGCTTTGTGCAAGAGAGAATAAAGCATTACTGTCTTTTTCTGAATTGGGAAGCTCTGCAGAATGAGCAGAAGTCAAAAAGAAAACCAGCTTATTTTTATGCCTTCAGCCAATATATTCAAAGTCACTTTTCAGCTAAGTTTTACAAGACTGAAGGTCATATAAGTGCAGTTGTCCGTGTACCTGTGAACATCTACAAACCGAATCAAGACCTTGTGTGAGGGCAGCAAAGCTTCCCAAAGTAGCAATACTTGATAGGAACAGTAGCTGAGTTTATATTATTGCCTATCCTGTTTTGTCTCTATTTGAAGCAATATTACAACATATTTTTGTTGTTGGTTGGTTATTTTTGCAACAAGTAGTTCAAAAATCATGTGTCAGAGAAAGTTTATGTACTTAGACTCACCTAAGCTCAAGGTAGCGATTTTTTTTACCAATCTGTTTGTCAGGAAAGTTTTCTTTTGGGAATGAATTGCCTGGTGATAAAGCTGGGTACACAGCTGGAGGCAGTACCTCAGAAAGCAGTGCTGTCTCAAGCCAACTAACAGTAGCTGGCTAGCACTAGCAAGAAGCTCTCAAGCTGATATCATAATTAAATTAATTATGAAGGCAGTAGGTTTCAGGAAATCTCATGGGATGCATTACACCAAATGGAGTAGACAGAGGGGCCCATCAGAAGTGGCTTTGCCGCAGGGAAGAAATTTCCCTGGTAGGAGCAATGCCAAAGGGTTGGGACTTGTCTGGGGTAGCAGTGCCCGGCTCTCCAGGCTGCAAACCTGTCCTGTTGGTTCCTAGTTGCAGAGAACGCCCTGGAAATCAAACTACGGGTGATATAGTAGGTTATGCCTGGTTTTCTTTAAATCCGCTCTCCAAGTCTGATAGCCCGTTCATTGACTCTGAAGTTGAGTAGAATAACACTTGTTGTACCTTTGTCCAAGCTTAATGGAACAGAAAGTAAAATTCCCCAAATAGCAAGCTGCCTCACTCTCTAGGGGATGACAAACATCCAGCGAGCACTGGACTTTGCTTAGGGCAATGCAAGGCTGGGAATCCTCGGGGATCTCAGATACTGTTCTTTAGCACAGGCTAGTTTAAGATCATTAACACTGATAGTATGTTCAAGAGGGAAATTTCCATTTGAGGTTCATTAGAGAGAGCTTCTGTGGGACTCCAAGGCAGTGGAGAGAGAATTAACTCATGGGGTTCACCTGCCAGCTTGCAACATTTAAGCTTTCTCCATCCTTTGTCAGTGGATTGCCAATGTGGGCCTAGCACCTGAATTTTGTTCTGGACAAGGAGGTCTCTTCCTGCCTTGTTTTCTGTGGGACACTCTCTGACTGTTATGTTCTTCTCATATGAAAGAGTTCCTTTGCAAGCTTGGTGGAGTTGGAGCCTTCCTATGTGTTTGCAGAGGCTCTAGCATAACAGAGTAGCAAAACCCAGTTGTGGCACCTGAATACTGCCTTCCTGGAAATGAAAAGCCACTACTTACCAAAACATGTTAAGATGTTGAGGTGTTGAAATGGTCACTTTTCATAGTAGAAGGGTGGACAAGCCAGACCTCTGCATTATTCTGTAAGAACTTTAGATGTAGGTCTTGTAACTATGGATTTATTTTTAATTTTATACTAGTTAATTAAGATACTGGTTCAGAGTAAAGTCCACCATAAATTCTGCCTTTGGAATAACTCCAGCCATGGCTGTCTTCCAGCTCTTCATTCTGATAAGGTATTTTTACCTTAATGTTAGAATAACTTATTGGTATTCAAGACAGTGCAACAAAGGAATAAACACTTTTTTTTAGTTGTGTTCAAGGAGACCATTGTGAAGAAGGCTTTCAGACACCGTTGCCTTCATAAAACCATACTGCGATGCTCTAGAAACACCAGTAGAGAGACAAAGAGAGGGCTCAAAATCTGCCGAGATATAACTGTGAAACATGGACTGAGAATGAGGTACCTCTGCAGAAGAGCAGAGCGGTGGGGAGAGTCCAACAAGTCTTGTTGCAAATCTTGATTTTCAACTCTCCAAAAACGCCTGCATTCTGCAGCCAGCTCCATGGCTGCAGGTGTGCCCCACTGGGCTTGGTAAAAGTGAATTTAAAGTGTGTTACATCAAGTTTTCACAAGTTCCTGCATAGGGATGAAGAGGCAACGTTGCCCAGTGTGTGGAGCATGTGTATGGAGTAATGCTGGGTAATCCTCAGTGCCTTTCCTGGTTCTATCAGTCTAGGCATTAGTATTTCCACTCTTTGTGCCTCAGTTTCCCCATTGTATTGTGCAGAAAATCCCATAGCCAGAGGTTAATGTCCATAGAGGAGACAGAGGAGTCCTGCAAAGCCTTTATTCAAATAAAGGGAGAATCCACTGGGGCATTCCCCGTAGCCAGAGGTCAATATCCATAGAGGAGACAGAGGAGTCCTGAAAAGACTTTATTTGAATAAAGGGAGAATCCACTGGGGCATTCCCCTATGGGGTCTCTCGGTTTTCCAGAGGACGCAGCCTCCATTTTATCCTAATTCTCCAGCCGCTTGTAACCCTCTTCCTTTCCCCGTTGGCTGAGGTACTTGGAAGGTACAGACTTTCTGATCCGCCTATTACATAAAAGTTTAACTCTTTCAGTTTTATAACTGTCTAACTTTTGCATTTTCAGTTAATTGAAGCTGCAGGAATAGGGGAATTAACTCTCCTATTCTTTCGGCTGTCTCACTCCGGTACTTTCAGTCAACTTCTCTCTTTGTGGAGACACTCAGATCCCTACTTTATCACCTGTTTGTGAAGACACTCTTATCCCTATGTAATCAGTATAAAGAGGGAACTTAGTTCCTCCATAAAAGAGAGCGTGGGTAGGTGTTTACAATCGGTTCGTGCCACCAGCCCCCATCACTTCTCAGGCTAGGCCTTGCCTAGTACCTGAGTGCTTGGGTGACTGTGCTGTTTCCAGGGCCACTGAGATATATTCTACAGAAGAATCAAATCCGCTTCGGTGCAGAGAGCAGAGTTGTTTGCTGATGTCCTCATGACCCTCCATTTGAAACATAATATAGGCTTTTCCATCGTTTTGAATTTCAGCCCTCGAGTGTGATTTATGCCACACTCCCCAGCTTTTATTGGTGCCGCTGTTACCACTGGTAATGATTTACAGGAATAAACAGGAAGATAAGCATCTTGCCGGTGTTTTCTGGCCTGTGGGGGGGGACCTGGACCTTGTGTAACCTGTTCTTCCCCCTGAGTGGCTTGGTGGGGAGGGCGGGCAGGATTTTGCTCGCAGCTGGCACCGAGATGATTCATGGCTCTCTGTATTTTTCAGGAGAATGTTCTGTCACCGGCCAGTCCCATTTCAAAAGCTTTGACAACAAGTATTTCACCTTCAGCGGGATTTGTCAGTATTTATTTGCCAAGGACTGCGTGGAAAATTCCTTTTCTGTGATCATTGAGACCGTGCAGGTAACAGCAGCCCTGGCTGGGGCTGGCACACCTCTGCGCAGGCTCTGGAGGAGAGTGGGAAGGGCTGTCGGGAGCCTGATATGAATTGCAGATGCACAGGCCAAGAAGAGTAATTTTCCTATGAAATAATTAAGTTTAAATAACAGATCCAGTCTTTCTCCTTAGTTAATAAGTGTTTTGCTTCTCCCCGCTGCCGTTCCCAGGAGCCTACCTGGAGACTGAGGTCCGTAATGAGATTAGGAGAAGGCCTGAGTAGGGTGCCCTGGCAGAGTAGGACCTTGGGTTGCTTTCCATTAAATCATATTGGCTGGTGATTTCGGCTGCTCGCCAGTCTACCAGCAGCTCCTGACTTTCTTCACTGTCCCCCCCCCCGATGGATGGGAGAGATGCAGCTGGAAGGCAGCGAGCTGTGGCAGCTGGAAAGAGGCAGGAAGGGGAGCCAGGCCAGCGTGGGGAGGGAAGGAGACTCTGGAAAGGGGTGTCACAGGGAGGTTAACCCAGTCGTGAAATTAATCAACCAGTTGCACGTGGGAATAGGTGAACTAACCTGGAGATTGAAAAGGGTACTGAATCAGGCAGAGGGGAATAAAAGGGATGGGGACAGAGGAACCAAGCAGAAAGGGTATGATGGAGTCAGGAGATCAACTGGAGCGAAGGGGAGTAACAGCCTGCCTTGCAGGTCACCAGCAACAGAGAAGTCACAGGCTTTGGAGAAATGAGGTGTGACGGTCATTCTACGTCTGTATCCTGCCTTAGAAAGCTCTGAGAGTGCTGCTTTGAGGTCATCTGTGCTTGGGAACTTGTAGAACGGGTTTCCACTGAAACTTCCCTTTCGAAACCAGGGAGGAGACTCCAGGGGCCTGCAGTCCCTGTTCCTCATCAGATTAACCCTCAGCCGGGAGAACAAACGGCACAGGAGTCTCCTGCTGCTGTTTCCCAGGCTGTAGGGGGACAGGACAGCACGTCCCCCTGCTGCAGATGGGGAGCTGGATGCTGGCCACCGGTGTGGGCTGCTCCTGGGGGTCTGGTGTAAGGCCCACAGGTTGCCTTCCAGGCTCTGGGATGAGGAGCTGTGGATGGCTCCCTGGTGTCTGATTAGCAGGATAATGGAAGAAAGGCTGCCAGCCTGGTGTTTGTGGGATGCAGAAACTAGACCCATAAAACCATGGAGACACTTAACACCTCCCGAATTAGATGCTGAAATGCTTTCTGGGGGCCTGGGGCTAAGTCACTGAGACAGTGAAAGCTTGAGGTTCCAGGCAAATCTCCCCTTCTCTGTAGTGTGCAGATGACCCTGATGCTGTGTGCACTCGTTCAGCTTCTGTCCGAATCCGGGATATGGACAACAGCCTCATTAAAATGAAACACGGAGGAGGAATTTCACTGAACGGACAAGACATACAGATCCCTTTGATACAAGGTGTGTTTGCGGGGTCTAACTCTGACCAGCCATGGAAGGGCTCCTATTTACCAGTGTTTTCTGGCATGGCTTAGCCCAGTTCAATCAAAAAGTGTTTTCAATACCAAATTCTCACTTGCAGCCTCTTCTAGAAGCTCTCTCATTTCAGCTTCTCTCTATAGTAGCTGACATATCTTGGCTCAGCTCTTCTAAAACCAGGAGAATTAAGCTGGTGTGGATTTGTGACATGTGGTCTTGAAAACCACTGTTTGTGTATTTTAAAATTATTATTATTATTTTTAATCCAGAAGCTTCAAATCCCCCCAGTTACCTTGCCCAATGTCATGGTTAATGTCTAAGGTTATTTCAGAATGGATGTATTATCCTCTCCTAGGGCTCCTGAGTGCATTAAAGCAGAGCCTATGGATGAGTTTGTGGAGGTATAAACTGCTGAGTAGGCACAAAACTTGGGAAGCGTGTGGTGGGCATGGCCAACACCCCCTGCTGTGGTGGACCTTCGTGCCCCCTCCTCTGTGACAGCAACTGTGCTGGCCTGTTCAACTCGATGCAGCAGTCCCAGGCAATGAAACACCACATCCTGGCTTGACTGACTGACATTTTGTGGTTGTCCTAAGGTGCTCTCCGTATCCAGCGCACGGTGAGGACTTCGGTTCGCCTTACCTATGGGGAAGATGTGCAGATTGACTGGGATGGCCATGGTGGACTCCTAGTGAAGGTACTCTTTCTTTCTGTCTGTATTATTTCTGCCTTTTTGCCCCTTCTCTCATCCCACCCAAACATGTACAAAGATTTTCTTGTCTGAAGTGAGAAATTGCTTTGTATTGCATGTTAGAAATTCCATTCTCTTTCGCTACCCCCGGAGCAATATACAGGTCCTTTTGTCCTCCAGAAACAAACATTTTCATCCTACAGCAGCTTGGTGGATTTTTTTTTTTTCTCCCTTTTTTGTGCAAAGACAACTATTATTAACCATGAATAGTTTTGTGTTTTATTCAACAGATACTCTCCAAACTGGATTTTTACTTTCATTTGCTTTGACTGTCTCTCTAAAGCAATGGATTTGTATGACTTGAAATAAGGGAAGAATATATCTCCAGGGACAGAGTTATTCATAATTTCCAGGAAAAATCAATTAACTCATAGAAGATATGTTGCATGCTCCTGCTACTGTGAGGGATGCTTAAAGTCACCCTTGATTAGCAATTAGGGCTTGTCTGTGCTAAGACTGCAGCAGAGTGTAGAAATATCCAAACCAGGTTTAAAAGAAATTAGCTGCGTGTGTAATAATTTGCAGAAGAGCCTGTGAGGGAAGGGGGAAGATTATTTCCTGTGGAATAGTCTCCTGGTAGCTGACAAACCATCCCAGCTTCTCCAGCTAAGCCATCTATCATTTGTACAACATCTATTGGTTGTTTTCTGTCAACCGGTAGGTCTCGGGGACTGCGAGTGTTGTCCCTGAGGCTGTATTTGCTCCCTCAGGAGCAAGAGTCTTCCTGTAGGGTTGCTTCCTGGTGTGATGACCTGCAGGCTGTGGGTGCTAGGTCAGGGTGATTTGCTCCTGCATGATGCTGGGCGGCTGCAGACCTGTGTGCTCCTTCTGAGTTTCCATGGAGGGGTGCTTGAACCATGCTTTGAGCCCTGTTTGTAATTGGGGGTCTACAGCTGGGCCCCGCTGGGGTGGCTTTGCTCACTGAGAAGAGAAAGTCAGTTTTCCTGGGGTTTTCTACTGCAGCAGTGAGTGCTGCCCTCTCTGAACCACGGCATCGCTGTTGTGCTCTCCTCCACGGCCCCAAAATCTGGCTTAAATGTCACGTTTGGCACGGAGTAAAGGTACATGAAGGCTAGTCCAAAAGTGAGTACGAGAGTTGAAGACAACAGAGAAGAAAGGTCACGACTAACTTTACAAAACATCCATGGTTTTGTAATCATTGTTTCAATCTAGTCTGTATCTCTGTGCTGCAAGGCTCCTAGAAGTTGTTTTTGGGCTGAGAATAATTCAGTTTGCTCCCTTGGCACATCTCAGAAGTTCTGGCTTTCCTCAGTATTCAGAGTATTTTTCTGCCTGGTCAGAGATCCGTGCAGCCTTGCAAATTCTTTCTTACAGTTAAAACAAATCTAATTTTCTGCTCCAGATCCTCTACCCATAAAAGCAGTGGAAGTTTCTCCAATCATCTGCATTTTTTCAGTTCTGCTCTGAGCTCCTCCTCTCACTGGATATCTAAAGCATCTTTTTAATTGCTTTTGGATAGTTAATTTGTACTGGATTTGTAGACTGACCTGTTGCCAAGTATTTCTGACAATTGGGGGAAGTGATACACTTCCATTACCTTGTCCAGACTTCTGGTAAAAATTCTTTTTCTGTCCCTCAAGAAGGCTCCCCTTTCTGTGACCACTTGATATTTGTGGTTCGAGCTTCCACTTAAAAATACGTCAGAATTTTGATTTGTATGAGTCATTGTCCGTCTGCAGAGTACATAAAAAAAGAAACTTCCTTGGCCATTGGATTAATAAGGATATGTATTCTCTCATAATTCATCGTTGTTCCTTTCAATGCTCCATATTTGCTCTCTGACCACTGTGTTCAAAGGGAGGGTAGTATTAGGTTGTATTTTGGAGGATGTTTTAATTTGAATTATACAAAAAAAAGGTTTTCTTCAAAAATGCATTTTTCTAGCTTTTTTTTGGTTGTGTTTCACTGGTCACTCCTGGCAAAGTAGCACCCTACTAAATGCACACAGAAAGCTACTGTAGCATTAAAGTCAACTTTGAGTCAATTAAGTCAATTAGAGTCAATTATGAGTCAACTCCTGAGCACAGTTGGTAGCACTTGTGATGTTCCAGATCTTTGCTTCTAATAGAAACTGGCAGTTTCTACTAGAATAGAAGATATTGGCGTCTTCGTGTTGCAGATGTTGCTTAAGTGATTTCTGCCTGTTTACCTCTAGGTTTAGGGTCCCATTCCAGCTGTCCCTTGGTTTGCAGCAAGAATAAGGCAGGGTGAAAAGCACATCTGCTCTGTGGGTTGTTTGCAATGCTGCTTTTCATGTGTTTTAAGTTTCTCTAGGCCTGAGGAAGCTCTAATGTGATTTAGTGTAGCTTCAGGGGTGGTAGTCTCTTCCTTATTTTATTAATGGTGCTTAATGTTGAGGGAAACAAGTCCTCTAACGTTGTCTCTGTTTTGGGATGAAATAATCTGTTTAAATTTTTTTTCAAAATGTGAAAGGGTTTCAGGTGCCATATCTTTCTCAAATTCCCACTGGAAATAGAATGATCTCACTGTATTAAAAAATGCAACCCCCCCTGTTTCCCTGTTTATTTATATGAATGAAGGGGAAAACCAGGGAAAGACTAAACTGGTGTACTATTCAAGGCACAAAAGTGAGATGTTTTCCTCATACTCATGTGCAGTTACCATTTGAAATTAGCTCTGTGCCATGCAAAAATTGTCCTTCTGTTACTAATAGCAGCATTTTTGTTAGAAGTTTAAAAATGTAGTACAATGAAATTGTCTGTAGTTTTTTTTTACTATGTATTTGAGAATTTTGTTGATTTTTAAGTTGTGTGTAGTTCATTCCTTATAAAATTTTGCTATACAGTGGTGACCTACTCTGGAGGATGACCAGGCTAATGTTGTGTTCCTTAGCTATCTTCAGTCTATTCCGAAAGGATGTGTGGGCTATGTGGAAATTACAATGGGAACCAAGGGGACGATTTTCTTACGCCTTCTGGCATGGTGGAAGCTCTTCTGGAAGATTTTGGAAACTCCTGGAAGCTCAATGCAGACTGCCAAGATTTGTTAAAACAAGACAGTGACCCCTGCAATCTCAATCCTCGTTTAGGTACTGAACTCCGTCCAAAATTAACATGTGTAACAAACTGTGATCTTTCATTTTACATAACAATAAGAAGTTAAAAAAAAAAAAAAAGGACAAAGAAGCAGCCAATGTTCCTTGCAT
>NW_015090809.1:1363584-1423899 GCF_001431845.1 Calidris pugnax
GCTCCTGAGTGCATTAAAGCAGAGCCTATGGATGAGTTTGTGGAGGTATAAACTGCTGAGTAGGCACAAAACTTGGGAAGCGTGTGGTGGGCATGGCCAACACCCCCTGCTGTGGTGGACCTTCGTGCCCCCTCCTCTGTGACAGCAACTGTGCTGGCCTGTTCAACTCGATGCAGCAGTCCCAGGCAATGAAACACCACATCCTGGCTTGACTGACTGACATTTTGTGGTTGTCCTAAGGTGCTCTCCGTATCCAGCGCACCGTGAGGACTTCGGTTCGCCTTACCTATGGGGAAGATTTGCAGATTGACTGGGATGGCCATGGTGGACTCCTAGTGAAGGTACTCTTTCTTTCTGTCTGTATTGTTTCTGCCTTTTTGCCCCTTCTCTCATCCCACCCAAACATGTACAAAGATTTTCTTGTCTGAAGTGAGAAATTGCTTTGTATTGCATGTTAGAAATTCCATTCTCTTTCGCTACCCCCGGAGCAATATACAGGTCCTTTTGTCCTCCAGAAACAAACATTTTCATCCTACAGCAGCTTGGTGGATTTTTTTTTTTTTTCTCCCTTTTTTGTGCAAAGACAACTATTATTAACCATGAATAGTTTTGTGTTTTATTCAACAGATACTCTCCAAACTGGATTTTTACTTTCATTTGCTTTGACTGTCTCTCTAAAGCAATGGATTTGTATGACTTGAAATAAGGGAAGAATATATCTCCAGGGACAGAGTTATTCATAATTTCCAGGAAAAATCAATTAACTCATAGAAGATATGTTGCATGCTCCTGCTACTGTGAGGGATGCTTAAAGTCACCCTTGATTAGCAATTAGGGCTTGTCTGTGCTAAGACTGCAGCAGAGTGTAGAAATATCCAAACCAGGTTTAAAAGAAATGAGCTGCGTGTGTAATAATTTGCAGAGGAGCCTGTGAGGGAAGGGGGAAGATTATTTCCTGTGGAATAGTCTCCTGGTAGCTGACAAACCATCCCAGCTTCTCCAACTAAGCCATCTATCGCTTGTACAACATCTATCAGTTGTTTTCTGTCAACCGGTAGGTCTCGGGGACTGTGAGTGTTGTCCCTGAGGCTGTATTTGCTCCCTCAGGAGCAAGAGTCTTCCTGTAGGGTTGCTTCCTGGTGTGATGACCTGCAGGCTGTGGGTGCTAGGTCAGGGTGATTTGCTCCTGCATGATGCTGGGCGGCTGCAGACCTGTGTGCTCCTTCTGAGTTTCCATGGAGGGGTGCTTGAACCATGCTTTGAGCCCTGTTTGTAATTGGGGGTCTACAGCTGGGCCCCGCTGGGGTGGCTTTGCTCACTGAGAAGAGAAAGTCAGTTTTCCTGGGGTTTTCTACTGCAGCAGTGAGTGCTGCCCTCTCTGAACCACGGCATCGCTGTTGTGCTCTCCTCCACGGCCCCAAAATCTGGCTTAAATGTCACGTTTGGCACGGAGTAAAGGTACATGAAGGCTAGTCCAAAAGTGAGTACGAGAGTTGAAGAAAACAGAGAAGAAAGGTCAAGAATAACTTTACAAAACATCCATGGTTTTGTAATCATTGTTTCAATCTAGTCTGTATCTCTGTGCTGCAAGGCTCCTAGAAGTTGTTTTTGGGCTGAGAATAATTCAGTTTGCTCCCTTGGCACATCTCAGAAGTTCTGGCTTTCCTCAGTATTCAGAGTATTTTTCTGCCTGGTCAGAGATCCGTGCAGCCTTGCAAATTCTTTCTTACAGTTAAAACAAATCTAATTTTCTGCTCCAGATCCTCTACCCATAAAAGCAGTGGAAGTTTCTCCAATCATCTGCATTTTTTCAGTTCTGCTCTGAGCTCCTCCTCTCACTGGATATCTAAAGCATCTTTTTAATTGCTTTTGGATGGTTAATTTGTACTGGATTTGTAGACTGACCTGTTGCCAAGTATTTCTGACAATTGGGGGAAGTGATACACTTCCATTACCTTGTCCAGACTTCTGGTAAAAATTCTTTTTCTGTCCCTCAAGAAGGCTCCCCTTTCTGTGACCACTTGATATTTGTGGTTCGAGCTTCCACTTAAAAATACGTCAGAATTTTGATTTGTATGAGTCATTGTCCGTCTGCAGAGTACATAAAAAAAGAAACTTCCTTGGCCATTGGATTAATAAGGATATGTATTCTCTCATAATTCATCGTTGTTCCTTTCAATGCTCCATATTTGCTCTCTGACCACTGTGTTCAAAGGGAGGGTAGTATTAGGTTGTATTTTGGAGGATGTTTTAATTTGAATTATACAAAAAAAAGGTTTTCTTCAAAAATGCATTTTTCTAGCTTTTTTTTGGTTGTGTTTCACTGGTCACTCCTGGCAAAGTAGCACCCTACTAAATGCACACAGAAAGCTACTGTAGCATTAAAGTCAACTTTGAGTCAATTAAGTCAATTAGAGTCAATTATGAGTCAACTCCTGAGCACAGTTGGTAGCACTTGTGATGTTCCAGATCTTTGCTTCTAATAGAAACTGGCAGTTTCTACTAGAATAGAAGATATTGGCGTCTTCGTGTTGCAGATGTTGCTTAGGTGATTTCTGCCTGTTTACCTCTAGGTTTAGGGTCCCATTCCAGCTGTCCCTTGGTTTGCAGCAAGAATAAGGCAGGGTGAAAAGCACATCTGCTCTGTGGGTTGTTTGCAATGCTGCTTTTCATGTGTTTTAAGTTTCTCTAGGCCTGAGGAAGCTCTAATGTGATTTAGTGTAGCTTCAGGGGTGGTAGTCTCTTCCTTATTTTATTAATGGTGCTTAATGTTGAGGGAAACAAGTCCTCTAACGTTGTCTCTGTTTTGGGATGAAATAATCTGTTTAAATTTTTTTTCAAAATGTGAAAGGGTTTCAGGTGCCATATCTTTCTCAAATTCCCACTGGAAATAGAATGATCTCACTGTATTAAAAAATGCAACCCCCCCTGTTTCCCTGTTTATTTATATGAATGAAGGGGAAAACCAGGGAAAGACTAAACTGGTGTACTATTCAAGGCACAAAAGTGAGACGTTTTCCTCATACTCATGTGCAGTTACCATTTGAAATTAGCTCTGTGCCATGCAAAAATTGTCCTTCTGTTACTAATAGCAGCATTTTTGTTAGAAGTTTAAAAATGTAGTACAATGAAATTGTCTGTAGTTTTTTTTTTACTATGTATTTGAGAATTTTGTTGATTTTTAAGTTGTGTGTAGTTCATTCCTTATAAAATTTTGCTATACAGTGGTGACCTACTCTGGAGGATGACCAGGCTAATGTTGTGTTCCTTAGCTATCTTCAGTCTATTCCGAAAGGATGTGTGGGCTATGTGGAAATTACAATGGGAACCAAGGGGACGATTTTCTTACGCCTTCTGGCATGGTGGAAGCTCTTCTGGAAGATTTTGGAAACTCCTGGAAGCTCAATGCAGACTGCCAAGATTTGTTAAAACAAGACAGTGACCCCTGCAATCTCAATCCTCGTTTAGGTACTGAACTCCGTCCAAAATTAACATGTGTAACAAACTGTGATCTTTCATTTTACATAACAATAAGAAGTTAAAAAAAAAAAAAAAGGACAGAGAAGCAGCCAATGTTGCTTGCATTAACATCAGGGTGATTGCAATCCTTGTTTAAAAAAAATGAAATAAATCAGTAATGTGGGATCATGCTAGTTTTCAGTTTGGACCACAGTCAAGAGTTAGACCATGTGGCATATCTGTGCCACAGCAGGAACTTGAGTGCCACTGAAACTACTCTTACAAGTGATAGCAATAATATGTTTATCCTCTGGGTGGACAATACACAGTTTTCATGATCCCTTGTCTCCCTTCTTTTGCTGCATCCCATCAGGCAGCCTTCCTCTTCCTCTCCATACTGCTTGGCTGTCCTGGTTGGATATGGGAAGACATTCTCAGTGCAAATTTTCTTGTCCCAGGTGTTACAACAGCCTCTTGTTTCTGGGAGGAAAACTTTATGGCTGTAGGTCAGAGCAGGCACTGTAAATCTGTGAGTGTAGTGCAGGCTAGAAGGTTCAATTTTGCAAACATAAAAAGCAGCAGAAAGCAGAGGCCCTGTGAAAGGAAGCACAGCACCAGAAATAGTGGTAACAGAATATAAAAGCATTACTTTTCCTTGATTTGTTTTACTAGTGAAACATTATTCTTTTAGTGGAGCTTGTGACCTATGAGCTATGATGCTATCTATGCCTATTGAGCCTATTTTATTCTTCTGTGTGTTTTGGGGTTTATTTTGTTTTGTTTTTTTGTTTTGTTTTTGCTTTTTTACAAAAGAAAAAGAAAATGCTTACTGTGGCTCTTCTAGCTTTTCTTGAAAGCCACTGATTGATTCAGTGCAAGCATGTAATTTTTCGCTTTTTTTACAAAAGAAAAAGAAAATGCTTACTGTGGCTCTTCTAGCTTTTCTTGAAAGCCACTGATTGATTCAGTGCAAGCATGTAATTTTTCTCTTTTTAGCGAAATACGCTGAGGACTCCTGCTCAGTTCTGCTGTCTCCTGCATTTGAACCCTGTCACCATGAAGTCAATCCCACTCCCTATGTGAAGAACTGCCGCTTTGATGTTTGCTCCTGCTCCAATGGCAAGGATTGTCTGTGCTCTGCTATTGCTAATTACGCAGCAGCCTGTGCTAGGAAGAACATCCTGGTCCAGTGGAGACAACCTGACTTCTGCCGTAAGTGAAATGCTCCTAAAGCCCACTGATTTTTCTTTGTCTCAAAGGATTTTCTTGGCAATGTCAGATGAGAAATCCAGAATAAGATGATTCCTGCAAGGTGCCAAATATTTCTTATGGCAAATGATGAGAGAGCATATCTTTCCTCCACTCTAGCGAGGATGCAAAAACTGTTCACAGAGACTGCTCAGCACTAAGGTAGAGAAGCAACCCTCTGACATACCTTAGCAGAGCTTTTGACTGGATTTCCATTTTCAGTTTAATCTAAGTTTCAGCTACTCACCTGGAAACTTTCTGAATATCCCAGGGTGGGAATCTCAAAGTGATTTATAGTGATTTCAAGGCCCAAGCTTCCCAGCTCCTGACCTTGTCAGTGACTCTTGATTTTAGATTAAGTTGAGGGTATGGAGGAAGCACAAAGGCAGGTACTCAGTCAGGCAGTGTTGTGGAACAGAATCATACAAGTATAGACAAACTTATATCAGAGACAAACTATGGCAGTATTCTGGTGCAGCCCCTGATTATAGCAGGGCTTACTTAAAGTGGATTGCCTGGAGTCCTGTCTGGATAAGTTTTGAGTATCTCCAAGGATCCTCTCTGGCATATACATGTTTAGGCTACAGAGGTGGGATAACAAAAGGAATAGGATGTCTTTGCATAGATCAGTCCAGTGCAAGATTAATAGCCAAACTGCAAAGAAGCTGGAGCACCAACATCATCTATTGCTTTTCTTTCTCTGTTAGGTTGATATGGTAGGAAAAAATGAATTGCAATGGGATTTTGATGCAACATGGACACACTTCTCCCCATAAATATTTGTGAAATGGATGTTTTTCCATTTTCTTGAATAACTTTGCTATTGAGGAAAGAAGACAATTGAAAATTCTGAGAAAAACCATGTATGCTTGTCAGCCCTCCAGATCTATTCTGCTTACTTCTTACCAAACATGGGGTGGGAAAAACATTTATAAAATGAGTATGTAGAAGCTGGAAGAGAAAGAGAGGTCACTGGCCTTCCACCTGGCAGGGTCTGTACCTGTAAAGTCAGTGATTACAGCTTCTGCAGGCTGGAGAGTATTTACTGCGAATGAGAACAAAACCAGTTTATGTTAAACTGCTGTATGGTTTCATAATATTTTACCTAATTTATGTAAATGTTCAGATAGTGGAACAGTAATGTAATAAAAATCCTTTTAAAAATGTGCAGGTCTGGAGGCTGAAAAAGCGAGCAGCAATAATGCACCATCATTCTTTCTGTAATTGAACAAGTCAATTTTCACAATTAATCTTTAATAGTGCAGAGCTGCTTCCTCCTCTCTGTGCATTACAGAGTGCTTTATGCTCTCATAAAGTGATGATTTCCCTGATTGTAGATCCATCAGCCCCCATTAAATAATCCTGATGCCCCGGACATCTCCTGTCACATGAAGGAGAACAATCCCTCTTTTAATGGGCTTGAGATGTGAATGTGCAGGTTGCGTAACTTGTGCTGATGGCCCAGTGCACTGAACGTGTGCTCTGCTCCTGCCTTGGTCAATGGAGATTCAGTTTCTTGGGAAATGACTTGACAGAACCAGTTTGCTTGATTTGAAGTGGATAAATGGCAGGGAGGCAAGTCATTAGTGCAGCACAGCATTTCTGCTGCGTGCCAAGCTAACAAGTGCATTCATCTCCCATGTCTTTGAAATTATTTTAGTTGAAGTTTGATTATTTAAGAGCGGAATCCCACCTTGCCCACTGTGAATAAGCAACACAGCCACTCCTTTCGTGCTGCATGGAAGGAGCAGATAAGCCATACTGTGAAGGGCTGTCTATATCATGCATGTATATGCATGTAAAAAACTGTGTAAAAACCTGGCTGGATGACTAAGCCCAAAGAGTTGTGGTGAATGGAATTAAATCCAGTTGGTGGCCAGTCAACTGTGCTGTTCCCCAGGGCTCAGTACTGGGGTCAGTTCTGTTTAATATCTTCATCAATTATCTGGATGGAGGGATCGAGTGCACGTCCAGTAAATTTGCAGGTGGATGGAGGGATCAAGTGCACCCCCAGTAAATTTGCAGACAACATTAAGCTGGGAAGAAGTGTTCATCTGCTGGAGGGTAGAAAGGATCTACAGAGGGATCTGGACAGGCTGGATCAATGAGCTAAGGCCAAGTATGTGAGGTTCAAGTGTCTGGTCTTGCACTTGGGTCAACGCAACCCCATGCAATGATGCAGGCTTGGGGAAGAGTTGCTGGAAAGCTGTCTGGTAGAAAAGGACCTGGAGGTTCTAACTGACAAGCAGCTGAATATGAGCCAGCAGTGTGCCCAGGTGGCCAAGAAGGCCAATAGCATCCTGGCCTGTATCAGAAATAGCATGGCCAGCAGGAGTAAAGGGAAGTGATTGTACCTCCATACTCAGCACTGGTAAAGCCCTATCTCAAATACTGTGTTCAGTTTTGGGCCCCTCACAACAAGAAAAACATTGAGGTTCTGGAACCAGTCCAGAGAAGGGCAGCGAAGCTGGTGAGGGCTCCAGAGAACATGCTATATGAGGGAACTGGGCTAGTTTAGCCTCGAGAAAAGAAGGCTGAGGGGAGACCTTATCGCTCTCTACAACTACCTGAAAGGAGGGTGTAGTGAGATGGGGGCCAGTCTCTTCACCCAGGTAACAAGTGATAAGACAAGAAGAAGCGGCCTCAAGTTGTACCAGGGGAGGTTTAGTTTGGATATTAGGAAAAAATTCTTTACCAAAAGGGTTATCAAGCATTGGAACAGGCTGTTAGGTGAAGTGGTTGAGTCACCATCCCTGAAGGTAATTAAAAGACATGTAGACATGGTGCTGAGGGACATAGTTTAGTGGTAAACTTGGCAGTGTTAGGTTAACAGTTGGAGTCTATGATCTTGAAGGTCTTTGCCAACCTAAATGATTCTATATTCCGTGTCTCATGTATGTACGTGTTGTTTTGTGGCAAAGGGGAATCAGTCAACAGGTCCCTAGTTTCGGGTTTTAGGTCCTGTGGATAATCCCACTATTTTCCTTAATGTGGTGGTGGGGTCATTAGTTGTCTTTGCATGTCTTCTGCAAGAGTGTTTGCACGGGATAGGTGCAGGAGTGCTGGTGTGGAGAGTAGGGGCCTAAGGGGCAAGGTCTGAGCAGCATTTGAGGATAGCTCCATCCCCTTTCGGGGCTCAGCATACCAGCTGGTCCTGACAGGGTGCATCATCACCCAGACCTTCTGACCTGGGTGTGATTACGTTTTCACCTTGCACTACCTGAGAAACTGGTCAAGATTTATGTCTCTTTCACTCTGTGTTGAAGCCTGCTCCCCCCCCCCTCCCCTTTCTGCCCTGCAAGAAGCTGGATGCACTATCTGATGGATACACACTTTTCCAATGCTTTTCCATTACTTTCCATCTTATACGTGGTACAGGCTGAGCTTCAGAGCACAGCATTGAGCTGTTTTGGTTTTATAACAGGCGTCCGCAGAGACTAGATGCACCTCTCCTTTTCCTGGCAATAATGGGATGTTGTTTTTATTTTTCATAATGGCAGTGTATTACAAAGTGTACAGACAAAAGTCCCCTCCCAGGTCAGTTGTCTTGCCTTTTTGCTGTTAAAAACAGATGTTGCTGAGAGGTAATGGAACAGTGGATTAGGGATTGGAGTACGAACGTGGCATTGGGTAGCATAACTGGAAAAACGAGGATTGTTTGTAAAATCTCAGGAAGTGGACAGGCAGGTAAGATGAGTTACAAAGCTTTATCTAAAAAAAGGATCCACTGCAAACTGCTCCCTGTGGGCAGGGGGGTGTTACCACTGACTAGAAAGTAGGGCAGGATGTTTGACTCGGTGCTCCTATCCTTGTTGAATCTTGAAACTCTAGTAAACTGGTGTACCTGCCTGAAATCTGCCAAACCAGTTCCCTATTTCCAGAGGTTTCCGTGTATCAAGTCATAGTTTTGGCTGAGGCTTCATGGTTGTCCTCCTTGTACATGCCTTCAGTGATGAAAGTTGCTTTTTTTTTAAAAAAAAAAAAACAAACAAAAAAAAAACAAAACAAAAAAAGGCAACTGGTAGAGTCATATGGACTGCGCTGGTTCAGTATTTGATTTACTGCCAAGATCCATGGTTATGTAAATTAGAAATACTATTCTGTGAATAGCTGCCAAAGGCTCCTATAGCTGTGAGTGAACGTGTCATCTATTTATTCTGAGTTAGGGGGTATTTACTCTGTGTTGATGAGCACACACAGATTCCTTGGGCTGTGTTGTGGAAGGTAAGTTAAATAGTTTGGGCATAAATCCCAAACTTAGGACATACTTGCTCTGAAGAAGGTTTCAAGTCACCTTAGATGTCTCTGGGCTGGATCCTCATCTTACGGGCTTACTCTCCCATGTATGGGACTTCAGGTGCCTCAGCACAAGTCAGGGAGATATTGGTGCAACCATACATCTCTTCAGTAAGTAGAAGTAATTCTTCAGTTCAGACGAATTTTGGGTAGGTAAGCATTGGTTACCATGTAGGACTTGATTTGTTGGTCTCAGTGCTAGTTCAGCCCTGCTAGCAGTTGGGGAGGCTGCAGGGCTGTAGTCTTACTATAGTTTTTCTCTCATTGTCATTGCTGCTACCATTCCCAGGGTTGTGTGCTCACACAAAAGATGGTAGGCATTATTGGGTCATTCTGCAGGAATGAGAAGAGGAAGAACTTTCTCTGTAACCTCTTGATCTCGGTGTTAGCACAGTACAAATGTGCCAACTTTAATTTGCAGCTGCTTCCCTCACTTCCCTGAACATCCTACCTCATCACCTTACAACCCTGGCTGTTTGATTTGGAAGGTTGCTACAAACGACAGGTTTTGGAAACTCTGGTTAGCAGGAGGCCTGTTAAAAGTCCTTGATTACATTAACTTGTTTTCTGGTCTTCTGAAACATGTTGTCGTAGCTGCCACCTAGTGCCGATGCTGATGTATGCTGAGGAGGTTGCCTCAAAATCAGTGCTGTAGGACAAAGTGGAAGCTTTATAAACAAAAATGCCAAATGGCTCCAAATGCTGTAATTAGGTCTCCACAAAAATGCATTAATCATCATTAATCATTAGTACCCAAGGTTTGGCTCCACAATCATTAAATGACTTCATTATTTGCACTTGTTTCCACAGAAATCACTGAGAGCTTCTGGGATGTGAGTCTTAAAACTGTTGTAGCACCAGATTATCAAGGCAGAAACCCACATTTCTACTTGTTTTGACCAAATTGTCCCCACCCGTGTTGAAAAGGAAGAGAAATGTCAATGTGTACATGATGCTTGTAGTGCTCCAAACTTGTAGGTCCAAGTAATAACAGAGGCTGGGCACAGCCTGTGTCTTTTGTACTGGATGAAATGTGGTGGATGGATGTCCGTTGCAGGGGTTGCAGTCCAATCTCAACATTTATTGGAAACTCTATGAAGTAAGGGTTTATCTTAGAGTCGTAGAGTCATAGAATTGCCCAGGCCAGAAGGGACCTCCAAAGGCCATCTAGTCTGACCTCCCCGCAGTCAGCAGGGACACCCCCAACTAGACCAGGTTGCCCAGGGCCTCGTTGAGCCTCACCTTGAACCTTGATCTTGTGCATGTATATATAGGCAGTGCCCTAGGTTTCACTGGTGCTGCAGTTAAGGAGAATGTAATACAGGCCTCCGTCGATGAGTAAATCGAGTAAATACATTTTAATTCCCAGCTTCCCAGTCTGGTTTAGGCAACTTTTCTTTTCATTGGCTTTGGATCAAATGCCAGTCTCCCTGACGTGCACATCATTCAACAGCAATGACCTGTCCTGAAGGCCAAGTGTACCAGCAGTGTGGGATGCCGTGCAACCAGACCTGCAGATCTCTGTCCTACCCGGATGAGGACTGTGATGAACTCTGCGTGGAAGGATGCTACTGTCCCCCCGGGCACTACCTGGACGAGCGTGAGGAGTGCGTGCCAAAGTCCCACTGCTCTTGTTACTATGATGGTGAGATCTTCCAGCCAGAGGACGTCTTTTCAGATCATTACACCATGTGGTAAGTGCGGCCAGTGTTCGTAACTCATCCCTATGTGCTGTGACTCAGACATCTTTGGATAGCTGAAGTGGGTTAACTGGTTCAGTTCCTCAGTTCCTTTACCTCCACTGAAACTAGTTTAGAAGAGGGCAAGATTTTGCCTCCAGAAAACCAAATGGTGAGTTTTACTGTTGCATCTCTTGAAATTATCCCTATAATAAATGCCATCTTAGTCAGAAAAAAAGGACTAAGCCCTGTTCCGCAAACAGTTCCTGCCAGTTTGAAATGGAGTTTAATGACTGACAATAGCTACTTCGAAGGCTTTTAAAATGTCCCTTTAATGTACTGCGTTACATTTCTTAAACCTTAAAACCCAATTACCTCTGTCAAAGATACAAATATCAAAAAGCATTTCTAATTGTTAAATTGAGTAGCAGTACACTGAGAGTGGGCATATAATCGCTGGGTGGCTCCTGGTAAAGCCCAGTTTGGGGAACAGCATCAGCTCCTTTCCTCCTCTGCCCACAGCAGTCAGAAGTTGCAGGCAGTAAGTGGCCCCTTAGCTCTCTCCACAGCAAACCTGAATATTATCTTGCCCAGCTTCATGTCCGTGCAGATGCATTGGATTCAGCAGGACAGGGCTAGCGTACGGCTGGTTTACCATCCCAGCATTTCACCGCAACTATCTTAAGGGAAGATTTGCCTTTAAGGTTGATGAGCAGAGTCAACGGAGAGCAACAGATCAGCCCCGAGGAGAGGTGTAATTTTGGTACTCCGACAAGCTCCCTGCGCGTCTGTCTGAAAACAACAGCTCGAGTGAAAGCTAAATGTCACTTTGTTAAATATAAGCTCTATTTGTTTTTCTTAGCTATTGTGAAAACGGCTTCATGCACTGCAGTACAAACAGAGCTCCTGGTGCCTTCCTGCCAGATGTTTTCGCTGATGAGAGGCCATCTGCCAGAAGTCAGTATGCTTTAAGAAATTAATATTTTTTTCCTTTATTTCTTTTCCCCCCTCTTCAGTCTCAGTAATACTGAGTAGGGCAGAAGTACCAGGGGTTGAAGTGGCTGATGATGTTGGAAGTCTTTTCCTGAACCCTTTTATCCCTTTTTTTTCTTTTTTTTCTTTTTTCTTTTTTATTTTTTTTCTTTTTTTTCTTTCCTTTTTTCCCTTTTTTTCTTTTTTATTCTTTTTTTCTTTTTTTTTCCTTTTTTTCTTTTTTTCTTTTTTTTTTCTTTTTTTTGTTACAGGATAGAAACAAAATGTTTGCATGGTGGATTCAGTGCTCGTTGTGGCCCACCTCTCAAAATTATAGTTAGCCACTGCAGTCTGTCTTTAGTGGAAGAGGTTAAGGGGTCCCTTGGCAGTGATCTGAGGCCCTCAGTTTCTATTTAAGGACCGCACGACTTCAGTAACTAGACAGCTTTATACCTCCTGCTTCTGACCAGTAGGTTGCAAGTTCTGGTGCAGACAAAGCCTTTTGTGGCTTGAAGGTTAGAGTCCTGCCAGACACCGAGTGCCTCCAGCCATCAGGCATGTCTCCATAAAACCTCCCAGAGACTGACAACTGCCTCGCAGAGCTAGGCACTGCATTGGAGAACAGGAGATAAGTGTTCTAGGATTTTTTGACGTTCTCCACTGACACATGGATAGAGCTTAGGAGATTGTGTTGGGAAAATGGGGTCTTGGTAGACCACCAGTAACAGTGTCACTGGTTGCTCCCCACTGTCCTTCAGCTGAAGCCTTTTAGGTGTATATCTCACCTAACTCTTGCTGTAGTGATATTAAGACACATTTTTCCTGATATTATTATTTCTTTAAGACTTAGAAAACCTCAGAGGCATATTTCTAGCATCACTTAAAATAATAGCCGGGAATTTCTTGGGAAATTCTGATCTTCTTTTAGAACCTGAGTTCTCAAGGAGTTTGAAAACTTTGTATTTAAGTGAAGGGGATTGCTATATACAGTGACACATGTAGTTATACTCTGTGTTGGGAGTGACTCTAAGTACAATAATATATGGTGCTGCTGTTTCTCAGAATGTGGATTTTGTGCTGACATTGCTCGTGTACACTGCCCACAGGTTGAAATATGTTTCACACTGAAGTGTGCTCACAGCCCTACTACAATCTGGAATTGAATGCTTGTGCAGCTCCTTTTGCTTCCATACTAGAGTATGTGCTTTTATGACAGCCTAACTGAGGTTGCTCCATTGGGAAGTGGGAACTGTTACCTTCACGGTGTCATTCATAGTGGTCCTGTGGCATTACTCCATTCTATATCCTAAATTAGTTTTCTAATAAAAGCATTGATCCACCCTTTAGAAAAACACTGTGCTAACAAGACTTGAGTTCTAATTGCAATTTTTGTAAATTTGTTTTTTAAAGTAAAAAGGAGCTTGACGTGCAGATCCCCCATGGAAAGATTTGTCTGTCCTGCAAACAATCCGAGAGCTGAAGGGTTGGAATGTGCCAAGACCTGCCAGAATTACGACTTGGAGTGCATCAGCCACGGCTGCATATCTGGATGCCTCTGTCCAAAAGGGATGGTAAGCAGGCTCCTCCTCATTTTCTTGCCTTCATTTTTTTCCTGCCAGCAGTCTTATGGAAATGCCTACTTATGAAATATTGACTCTGCCAATTTCTGGCTGGTTCAAATTATGTATATTAGTATATCTGCATTGAAGTTAAGCTTGTAATAATAATTGAGAATCAAAAAGCCAAACCCCACTGGTGTTTTTTTTTTTTTAAGACCAATTTATGTCTTCCTTCAACTCTCCTCCCAAACTCCTCCTCAGTCTTGCTGAGCTTCCCTAGTGTAGTAGTACTCAAGACAAGTAATCATGTACCTATATCCAACAACAAAATGACAATGAACAAAATGACAAAATGACAATGAGCCAGCAGTGTGCTCTTGTGGCCAGGAGGGCCAACGGAATCCTGGGCTGCGTAGGGTAGAGTGTGGCCAGCAGGTCAAGGGAGGTCATTCTCCCCCTCTGCTCTGCACTGGGGAGGCCACAACTGGAATCCTGCCTCCAGTTCTGGGCTCCCCAGTTCCAGAGGGACGACAGGGAACTGCCCAGGGAAGGGCAACAAAGATGATTCAAGGACTGGAGCATCTCCCTTATGAGGAAAGACTGAGAGAGCTGGGACTCTTTAGTCTGGAGAAGAGAAGGCTGGCAGAGGCTGCCCAGGGAGGGTGTGGAGTCCCCTTCTCTGGAGATTTTCAAGACCCGCCTGGATGCTCCTGAGTAAAGTGCTCTGACAAGCTCTAGGTGGTCCTGCTTCGGCAGGGGAGTTGGACTAGATGATCTCTATGGTCCCTTCCAACTCTAAAAATTCAGTGAAATTCAGTAAATTCAGTGAAATAACGACTCCACATCCAGCCAAACCCTCCAGCTGATGCTTGTTGCCTCCTTGTCAAGTCTCCATCTCTGCTGCTGCCTTCCTGTGCATTGCACCAACCCCATGAGATGGAATGTGGGGCATGAAACTTGCTAAGATGGTGCCAGAGGGTGTCCTGGAGTTGCAGATGGTGTGTTGAACATGCTTTTTTTTTTTCCACTGGTAAAATGCTTTTTGGGCTCCAAAGTTATGTTCCCCCGCAACCCTCAAATTTAATTGTTAGTTTAATCATTTTTAAATAGAGCAAATAGTTCTTTGCTAATCCAGTGACTGTGAAATCAGTATCAATCTAGAGCCCTGACAAAAAGCAGACAGAGTAGAACAGACAGCAGATTGCTGCTGGTGTTCTCTGAGCAATAGAAAACAGCCTCCGTGTTCAGTGCTGTGCAGCCTGGGAAGCAACAAGTCGTGCACAGGATCTCACTGGGGATATAGAATATATACATCAGACAAGTAGGATAAATAGTATACATGGTATACTCTTTATGAAGTTGAGTAAATGAGGTTTTTGAATTCTCTGTCCCAGAAAACTTCTGGGATTAAGAAGTTTGTTAAATTCAATGCATGAAACGCGGATGAAAATACCTGATAGATGCTGGGAAAATGGGTTGTGGCTGTGCCTTTATTTTGTTTGAGGGTTAAAATACTCTACAACTGTGAGACTTTATTTCATACCTGTGGTACTTAGAGATGTGCTGGTGCCATTTCCTAACTCAGAGGGGCATATGGTAAAGCAAGATGTTTTCAAATGCTACAACCCAGGAAGTCTAGAAATGAAAAAAAACTTCTATATTTTTACTCTTTTATACCTACTCAAGGTACCTAGGTTCATACCTGTGGTACCTGAGATGTGCTGGTGCAGTTTTCTAACTCAGAGAGGCATATGGTTAAGCAAGATGTTTGCAAATGCTACAACCCAGGAAGTCTAGAAATGAAAAAAACTTCTATATTTTTACTCTTTTATACCTACTCAAGGTACTCAGATTATTACTCCCCAGGTTGAGATGCATGTTTATGTTTAGGCTTCAGCTCTAATGAATTGACTTTATCCACTGCTTTAAATTCTATTTAAAAAATCATTTCCCTGGAAACATGCATTTTTTAAAAGATGTGTTGTTTTTTCTGCTTCTGTATGAATATGGGTGGGTTTTCCCTCAAAATTCCTTCCATTGTCTTACTAAAAACAAACAAAGCATTAATATTAATGCATTTTAACTTTGCTACCATATTTTGCTACTTTAAATTCTATTTAAACAACCATTTCCCTGGAAACATGTATTTTTAAAAAGATGTGTTGTTTTTTCTGCTTCTATATGAATATGGGTGGGTTTTCCCTCAAAATTCCTTCCATTGTCTTAGTAAAAACAAACAAACAAAGCATTAGTATTCATGCATTTTAACTTTGCTACCATATTTTGCTGATAAATACACTTTTATGTAAATAGATGATACTGCAGAATAAAATTCCAGCTGTTGATAAAATTTCAGACTCATGAAGTATCTTATAGGTCGGAAGTGGGAAAAATACAGAACGTAATTTAAAGGTATTCATATCAATATGGAGCAAATTTTCACCACAATTTTAAAACTAATGTTATTTCTTTTCACATTTAGGTTTTTCATGTCTTTCTTTTTAGAGAAGAATATTCCAAAATATCAGTGTGATATGTAAACTTACAGAAGTTTGTGTACTTGTAAAGTTCCGATACATCTTTCTCTGTATATACAGTCAGACCTCCTTGATTTGGTGAAGGGGCTTGAAATTTGCTTTGGGTTCCAGGATAATGGTAATAATACACTTTTGAGATATATCATAGAAAGCAAATTTTGGTAACTACTCAACAGGAAAGAAATAGTGATGCCTGGCCCACCCTGTCCCTTGCCTCGCTAAATCAACTTCTTAGTAATTAACCTTCATGTTTAGTATAAAATTTCATATTCCTTTTCAGTAGGTTGGAACTATCATTCGAGCAGTTATTTAATAAAATTTTTGCCAGGAGAAACAGTCCTTGGCATTCTGGAATTGAGAACTCCAGTTGACATTGAATTCAACAAGATGGTTTGTCGGGGTTGGGATAGAAGAATCGGGCCCAGCATTTTTTTAAAATAACTAGTAAAATAAGCTCTTTGTCCACTAGATGACAGTATGGTTCAATCTTCCAGTAAACTCAGTCTATAATTGCTTGTTCTCGTTGGTTTTCTATCTGGCTGGGAATAAAAATTGCGAGATTTGAGTTTCTCAAAGCCTCTATGGGAGAAGCCAGTACGTAGGTGATTTTGTTGAAACCATGGCCATGCAAAGGCAAGATCAAGATTGGTGCCTTCATTACATGGGTACCCTTGGCTGTGCAGTAGTCTCCTGACGTGTGGCTTCACAGGACCTGCCAGCTTGTTACCAAAGAGCAGTTTTGTCTTCATCTCCAGTAGGTACCTAACCAAGATGGTTTGGGGGAGGCTTTTTCCTTATTTTTGCATTCTGCAATGAGTCTTTGTGCTCCCAGGATTTGGGGTGATGATGAGGTTCTCCTTTCCATCCTGCCTCTCTCTCGCTTAAAGACTCTGGATATACTGAGGGAAAGCACTGCAAAGTCACCAAGTCTGTGTTTTCCAGACTTGTACCACCAGAGCTGAGCAATAAAGGGACCGGAAAAAAGATATTACTGTTTCTTTTACCAGTCAGTCTCCCTCGTTGGTGTTCTGTAATCCTGTTTAATTTACAAGCACTCATGGAGGTGAGCTACTGTTTGTAGGAATGACTGAGGAGAAACAGATTACTGAACAATTATAGGAATAAATATTTGCACGTATCATCACTGTGGAAGTACTTCTGCCTTTTTACTGAAGGGTTTTTTTTTTCTTTTGCATATTAAAATTGTAAATTATCCATGACCATTCATTAGCATAAACCCTCCCAATCTTCCTGCTTTTCTAAAATGGTTCATATGATCAGGGAAAAAAAACAAAGATATGTAGTTTACATAAAAACTCTCCAGTACTATTTGCAATTATATACACTTAACTTTACACTTAATTCCATATTATTCCAACGTATGTGAAGAGATGTTTACAGATAAGTTAGCAAAGTTACTAGTCTTAAACAGAGCAATGCATAGTCTGAAATCTGCATGCACAAATTGCCTGCCAATTTTGAATTTCATAGCTGAAAATAATTTCAGAAAAATCAAGGATTATTCATGAACGTGACGCTGCAGTCGGATAGATTTAATTGGAAACTTTGCTGGGGATAGAAATTGCCAATCAATCAATTATTTCCCTAATCAGAAAATGCAGATGAAATCTGATTTATTCCAACTGAAAAATAAATTTTCCAGTTCATCTTGATTTAATATTTTACCTTGTTTTGATTCCTTGAAAATAAAAAAGTTCACTATGTCATGAAAAGTAATTCTCCTTTTTCTGTCTTTGATCATCTGGAGGGTGGGAAATTCTCCATACTTGTCACCCTTTTGCAGAGCAGAAAAGATAAATCATAACATATGTGCAGAAGTGTGGGGAAAAATATGCTTTCTCAGATTAGTTTACTGCACTCCAGGTTTTTCCCATTGGAAAATATTAATAAATATACAAATGGAGTGTTAACCACCTTTCTGGGGAAAAAGAGGAGCAGAACAATCAGAAAGCACAAAATCCAGACACTCCAAAGCTAGAAAATTAATTTCTTTCAATTTCCAACAACTGAAGCAAACTAAAGTTTAAAGTTGAAATTAATTGTTTTATTGTATTGTGGCTGCTGAAATAAAACTATTTATAAAACTATGATCTGTTAGTATAAAAAGGAAAAAAAAAAAGTCCTAAACATATTAAATTGAAAAGTTTGAAAGGTTTTTTTTTTTTTCCCCCAGACTGTTTTCAACAGAAACTTAATAGAGCGCTATTTTGGTTTTCCTGCTAGCTCTGTTGTATATTCTTCAGTGTAGGCTTAGTCTCTGACAGAGTCTTCACAAGGAGGTGGGTACCAGCTTTTTGGTGTGTGCATCTACCCAAGGATAATGCTTCATAAAACAAATGTAAGAAGCATGCAGCTAACATAGGGAACAGAAACTTAATAGAGCGCTATTTTGGTTTTCCTGCTAGCTCTGTTGTATATTCTTCAGTGTAGGCTTAGTCTCTGACAGAGTCTTCACAAGGAGGTGGGTACCAGCTTTTTGGTGTGTGCATCTACCCAAGGATAATGCTTCATAAAACAAATGTAAGAAGCATGCAGCTAACATAGGGAAGAAAAGTCAAGCGTAAGACTACACATGTTGAGTGGTCTGTCCTAACATGTTTTTGACTTGTTTTTGCACAGAAATGGTGACAGGCTGGTTTAGTTAAAATTTAATGACTATTGGGTTCTAATCTCACCCACTTCTTTTACTTTATCCCTTACTCCTTTATACCCTTGGCTGACTTTCTGCTGAAGCCCTCAGGTGTATCAGGAGGAACAGAGTGAAAACCTGAGCTTCCCTTGACAGCGAGATACTCATCAAAATTGTGTTGAGCAAGAGATTAAAATTCAGCCTCACCATGGCAGAGTTCAGGGGAGAATAATCTTAATGTTCTGAAATCTGTAATACTGTCCTTCCTTTTGCAAGATTTGCCAAGGCTTAACAATTAATAAGACAGAGCAAGGAAATGATGGACATTTCTGTCAGGTCCCGGAGTAGGGACTGGGGGCGGGAATCATCAGCTATTCAACAATTTAGAATCCCCATGTATGTGGTCTCAGGAGCATCATCATGAGGGTGTGAGATGGTGCAAAGAGCAGCTGTTCTCGTTACAATCCTGTGTCTTGCCTTGTGGTTGCCTCTTCAACACTCATTGCCTCCCATCAGTGGTCCTCAGGCACTCGGGAGAGTTAGATCCTTCTGTATGAAATGGACTCTATTAATGGACTGACAGGCTTCCACAGAAAGTCTAGCTGTTTGTGAGTAATGCTGCTGGCATAGTAGTACCACGTGGTGTTGTGCTCAACGGGCTTGTAACACAGCATGGCATTGGGCTGACAGATACGCCAGCTTTTGGATATGGTTTAAGTATAACCAGGAGATTGGGTGTCGCTACTAACAAAATCATCATCTGCTAAATTTTGCAGCAAATCCATTGAGTTTTACAGCAATTAGTCTTGATTAGTCTCCTGGTCAAAGTCCACTTTGGGTATTTACGTCCTGCTTTCTAAATCCCACCAATTTACTCTGCGGTGTTCAGACAAGGTAGTTGTATGACTGGGTGGAGAATCAGCACCATTGAAGAGTCATATGGTTTGATTTTTGATTTGTGCGTTGACCTTTGAGCAAAGTGATTTCAAGCATTGTATTTTTAAACCGGTGGCACTGCTCCTAACTGGTCTAAGTTAGGCTTGGATATAAGGTTTTATGCTTCCATCTTTGATGCAATCCATCTTTGCCAGTGGATTAACAATTGCTGTGCTGCAGCTTCGTGGTGGCTGGACGTTTGTGATGGAAAAATTAATACCAGTCTATTAAGTTTTTAGAGTTGGGGGATAGACTAGCTTCATGTTAACGTGTGAGGGAGCAGGTAGAAGAGGTCCTAAACCTCCCTTTATGAACCACATGCCCAATCCCAAACTTTGTACCCAGAGGCTAGCCCTCAAGTCTATTGTAACTTGTGTTGCTGAACACCGTGGAAAAGTTGAGAAATGTAACCATGAGAGTGAAGTCACGTTGGTTTTTTTTCCTGAGCACCACCAGGAAGGAAGGAAGGAATTAAACACCCTTGGAAACATATGGTCTTCTCTGGCCTGTTTTCTCCCTGGTCTTTTTGGAGATTAAATCCGAGGCAGAGCCCCAGTTCTATCATCTAGAAAAGCATTTTTTTTTGTTTCCATCTTGCTTCTGTCAGTGTGAGTTTATTTGGCATAATATAGTGCTCCATAAGCCATAGCCCATGTGGAGCTGCATATGAATGGTCTCCAGGCTGTGAAATCCTTTTTATTAGTAGCTCCCTGTGGCAGTTCTAGACTCCCACAGGAAAAGGTAGAGCTCTTCTACTATATTAACCTGGCGTTCGGACTACATTGATCTCATTGGCCCATATTTAATGGTAAAAAAAAAACCCCAAAAACTATTTTAATGGTTTTATAGGAAGAGTTTAAAGTGGGAAGGTGATATTTTGTGACTTTTGAATGAGAGAGAGGGGAAGTGCTCTGCATTTCGGTATTCCATGAAGTAAGAGCCAAACCTACCCCTGACTTTGAAAAATCACATGCAAGTGAAAAACAGCACAGCCTTGGGTTTGTTTGAGTCTCTAAAACTGTCTTCTAAATGGAAAGGGAGTAATCACAGAAATAACAGAGAAAAGGAAGGAAAAAACAGAAACAGTCTAAAGGCATTACTGTCTGTTTGGGCTCTGTTGTTGTTGTCTTGTTTGTTGTTTTTTTTTTTTAAAGTGGGATAAGTGGTTTGTTTTCATACAAAGAGAAACTAAGATCAGGAAGGTAAAACTGAAAAAAAAAAAAAAAAGAAAAAATTGTCGACAACATAATGACCTATTCCCCAGCAAGAGAGCTTGTGAGAGTGGAAAGATGTCTCAAGTGGACTGATACTTATCCTGCCTTATAGAGAATAAGTGGGCATTCGGAAGAAAATGAATAACCACTCCAGTTTTCGGAGGCGAGCTGACAGGGGAGTAGGCTCTTTTTGTGGTGTGTTGTCTGACAAGGGAACCTTCATTTGCACTTGAATTCTTCTGGTACTGCAGTTCCTTGTCTCCTCCTCTGTAGCTGTCTTTCAGTTTTCATCCCAGCTGAGTTCTGCATCAGGTTGCTTTTCTGGTAGGCCATCCTTCAGGTGGTGTGTGAGAAGTATGTGCTATTCACCTGCTTCAGGTTAGCCTATTTTATCTTTGCCTCACCCTGGTTTTGGTCAAATTGAACTTTCTCATAATGAGCTTGTTCTAGAGACTAATTTATTCTCCCAGCAGCTTAAATTGGTGTTCACAAGACTGTGATTTATGTACCTATAGCTCTATTTCTGTTAATGGGAAAAAATATTAGCAATGCTGTACCTTTCTTACTTTAGATAGTCTTGAACCGTTTTCTCTGTCCTTTATTCCTTATCCACGTGTCCTTGTGCTTACTCCTCTGTGTGATGTTAATGGGGAAAAAATATTAGCAATGCTGTGCCTTTCTTACTTTAGATAGTCTTGAACCATTTTCTCTGTCCTTCATTCCTTACCCACGTGTCCTTGTGCTTACTCCTCTGTGTGCTGGCACACAGCAACAGGCCTGCATGCTCACAAACTGTGTCTTTTGCGTAGGTGCGACACGAAAACAAGTGTGTTGCTCCTGAGAGATGCCCATGTTTTCACAACGGAAGAGAATATGCCAAGGGAGAGACAGTGACTAACGACTGCAACACATGGTGAGCCACTGGAAATGCATTTTTCTCTTTTTCTCTAAGGCACCTATCAAGTTTCTAAGAAAACCAAACACTGTTTTCTAAACAGGTCTATTTTATATAAAGTCAGGTTTTCCAGTGTAGTAACACACATATTGCATACACCAGCCTATTCCCTTTGCATGTTGCATAAAGACCAGTGCAATATCAGGCAAACTCCACCTAGTACCTTACAAATAGGCAGTCTATGTGTCTGTGCAGGTCCTCCACTAGCTGGTGGATTTGCTCCTTGATCTTGCAGAGCAACATAACAATATAGGAGCTTCTCTAGGGGTGGGAGGAATGGAGCCTGCACTTTGTCACTAAGCTTTGCTTGCATCCTTCCTTTTTCTGCCCTTCACATAAGAGTCATAGAACGGTTTGGGTTGGAAGGGACCTCAAAGATCATCGAGTTCCAACCCCCTGCCCTGGGCAGGGACACCTCCCACCAGACCAGGTTGCTCAAAGCCCCATCCAGCCTGGCCTTGAACCCCTCCAGGGATGGGACAGACACAGCTTCTCTGGGCAACCTGTTCCAGTGTCTCACCACCCTCACAGCAAAGAATTTCTTCCTAATATCTAATCTAAATCTCCCCTCTTCCCATTTAAAACCATTACCCCTTCTCCTGTCACTACCCTTCCTGACAAAGAGTCCCTCCCCAGCTCTCCTGTAGCCCCTTCAGATATTGGGAGGCTGCTCTAAGGTCTCCCTGGAGCCTTCTCTTCTCCAGGCTGAACAACCCTAGCTCTCTCAGCCTGTCTTCACAGGGGAGGTGCTCCATCCTTGTGATCATCATGCATCAGCAGAAGGGCTGTGATATGCCAGCTATAATGACAGGAGATCTTAGGAAAATATTAAAGAACCAGGCAGAAAATGAGTTGACCTCTTTTACCTCAATGAGTGCTCAGTCCATTGATATATTAAAAAAAAAAAAGAGGGGACAAAAAAAAGGAAAAGGAGTTGGTGATATCTTCTTAAAAGAAAAGAATAACTGCTCCATGTCTTTCACCTGCATCCCTATTTATTCTCTTTAGTTCTTCTCAATGAGTGCTCAGTCCATTGATATATATATGTAAAAATAAGAGGGATAAAAAGAAGGAAAAGGAGTTGGTGATATCTTCTTAGAAGAAAAGAATAACTGCTCCATGTCTTTTACCTGCATCCCTATTTATTCTCTTTAGTTCTTGAAAAAATGTATAGGTTCAAAAGAAAGTGCTGGGCTGTGTGTGGAGGGAAACCCTTGGCACAGCTTTGGGTTAGGGGTGTTTGCCTGCTGGGCAGTTTGTGGCTCCTGCCTGCACAGCACACTTGCTGCATTGGAGAGGTGCTTTGGTCTGTGTGTGTGCCTGTGGAGGGAATGGTCACCCCTTCCTGCAGAGATCCAAGAGTCCGAGGTGTAGGACATCCAGCCACCAGCAGTGTGGAAACTATTTTCTTTGAACTTAGACTTCAGGATCTCTTCTACGTTTTACTTGAAATGTCCCTGCCCAGCTGTGTGGCACCCACAGGAGCAGTGTTTCTGTTACCCTCTGTATGACTGGGTGGAGAATCAGCACCATTGAAGAGTCATATGGTTTGATTTTTGTTTTGTGCATTGACCTTGATTGAAATCACTTTGAGTGATTTCAAGTGTTGTATTTTTAAACTGGTGGCACTGCTCCTAACTGGTCTAAGTTAGGCTTGGATATAAGGTTTTATGCTTTCATCTGGAAATATTGACCTTCCAATGTTTTGTGTAATTTTTTTTCCTTTGCAGTTACATATTGCATTGTGAATCATGTACTATAAGTAGGCCTGGGGAAAAGTTGGGTTGAAGGAAGGAAGATGGAGTAGAAGTTGATCTTTTTATATAGATAGATATACTATAACCTGCTTACGCTGCATCTAGGTAGAAGTGACTTGGCTGAAAAAGAAACACAATGAAAATTTTGTTGAAACAGTAACAGTAAGGTGTAAAACTCCTAGGTGGTGGTGTGAAATGTGCAAGATTCTTCACAAAGCCCTTGCACAGTCTCTTTATTTTCAGTCAGTCTTATAATCTCCAATCTTAAAATAGTCATAAACATGTTGCTTCATTCTTGTAACTGACCTTTTCTGGCCATGCCATTCTAAGTGAAATTTCCTCTAGTACGTAGCGGGTTTTTTTCAATATCAGGGTCAAGAAAAATGTTAGAAATCATGCTTTTTCTCATTGATAAAAAGTTCTTCCTCTCATTTGGGGTAAAATTGGAAATAAGGTCCGTTCAAATATGTCACTAGAGCTTTTTTGAACTATGTGACTTTGAAAAGCTTCATGATAGTTCTCAGCAAATATCAAGTCAAATGTCATTTAGAAAGTGATATAGGGAATTAGTATTGCTTTGAGAATTAATAAGAATGGAGAGTCTGCATTTTGGAGGTCAGATCTTCCTTTTCTTTTGTTTTTGCTTTTTGTACTGCTGTTGCAGGAGTTCTCATTCTCACTTGTTCTTAGCCAGATGTGAACACCTGCAAACGCAATATATGAGCCAGAGGTGTCAGATTTGGCTTTTATATTCGACTTGACATATGGGACACCCTAATTCATGAACAACGGAATGTCTCCAAGTCTAAGCTAGTGGCAAAACTTTTGTTATGCTATGTATTGGGAATTCATTGTACAGCTCAGTGAAAATTTTGGAATAACATTTATGAAGCAGTACACAGCAGAAACTTGCTAATCTGAATTTTGCTACACCGCATACTTTATAATCTGTCTGTGCACATAAATACAAAATTGTGGTCTTGCTCTACCTATTAGTAGAGATTTAATAGAACAGCGTGCAATAGGTTTTATGTTACAGATATTTCATTCTTTGAAGAAAATGTATTGTACAATATTTATTATACTGTGAAGTGTTATCAAGATTAAACAATGCTTATGCTTGAGTTAAGCCATTACTAGAGAGCTTGGTTCAGTACCTTTTTTTTTTTTTTTCCTTTGGTTAGCAATTTGATCTTGGGAAAGTACTTCAGGTTTTTTATCCCTGAGTTTTTGCATCTGTAAAGCAGGGATAGAGTTCCTCTTTCCCTGCCTTTATAGAGCTTGATTAGAAAATCCCTGGGGCAGTGATGGTGTCCATCTGTGTTCATATAGCGTTTAGTAGATGAATGTTTCTCCAACCTCAGGAAAGCTATTGCTTATTAGGTTATTAAATTATTATTATTAGATTATTAGGTAAGGTGTCAGATGCTATTCTAACTCCCCAGAATTGATAACAAACAAAAAGTGATCGGATTTTATGCTTCATTGGCCTTGTTTTTTATTTTGTTTGCTCAGTCTCTTGCTAGTTAGCAAATCAGTTTATTTCACTGATAAAAGTTTGTGGATGCCAAGGGAAAGATCCCTTTTCATACCTGCAGCTTCTGTTGCAAGGCATGTGGTTCTCCAGGATTCTTCTGGAAAAGGTCAAGAGGACTGTGTGGATCCTCTGAAGTCTTTTCTTATCCTTATTTATGTTTCCCTCTTTCTCTCATTTAAACATGAGGATACTGGTATTTACCTCCTTGAGCCTTATTTATCAGGGTAGCATGTGAATTTTAGATTATTATGTATCACAGCAATCAAAGGATACAAATGTTCTTGGAAACTCTCCTAAATCTAACAGTGATTGCTGTTGAATATGGCTGGTTTGATGTAATCATGAAGATCAGGAGCCCTGCTATTTTTCCTTCTGTCTGTTACACTGGCGTAATTAAACTGAAACTGATCAAGTTATATCAAGATAAGCAAATTGGCTTTCTTTGTATTTTGATTACGCACTTGCAAGATGGTCACCATGTGTTGTTTGGGTTTTTGTTGTTGTTTAGTTCTTTTGTGTTTTTTAAAACAAATGAAAAACCAAAACAACAGAAAGCCACAAAGGGTGAAAAGAGTCCAAAAGGAGGAGTGAAACAAAAAAGCTCTCTCCTTTTCCTCGTGGCATCACTGATTTTGTATGATAATGCCAGCGCAGTACAGCTGCTACAGCCGTGTGGGTATAATGATATCACGACCTCAACACCGCGTTTGATTGCTCTTCAGAATTCCCCTCCCCCTGAAAAAATAAGGCAGCACTTTGTTTTGCTTTGCATATGGGGATGTCTCTTTTTTTTTTCTTTTCCTTGCATATCCTGTGGTTGTGAGGAAGTCTAGGAGGTGTCCTCGACAACATCACTTGCAAGCTATACAGCCAGAGAACCACTGGTGTATCTCCTTTCATGATCAGGGGTCTTGTCACATCTCTTGTCACATAAGCTGGGGTTTAGCTTGGAGTCCTACTTGCATGTTTCCAAACTTGAATTCTCCTGTAGGGCAGATGTTCTGGTTTGATCACCACAAGAGACCTCAGGGGACAGTATCAGACCATAGGACTTTCCTCAGAGAGTGTATGTATTTATGTACCTATGAAAGAAAAATAAATATTTCTATCCACGTGTGTGTTCTTGTCAGGCTTTGAGGTAATGTCTGCAATTTCTAGGTCATCAGACCATAGGACTTTACTCAGAGAGTGTATGTATTTATGTACATATGAAAGAAAAATAAATATTTCTATCCACATTGTGTGTTCTTGTCAGACTTTGAGGTAATGTCTGCAATTTCTAGGTCAGATAAACTATTACAAAGAATGAATTTAATTGAAGAACAGAGAGACGTCTATGGAGAAAGGGTAGTATTATACTCAAGTATATAATCTGAACAAAAGCCACTGGGCAGACTGAATTACAGCCCTGGTTACTTGGTCCCAGAGGCTGATCACTAAAATAAACACATGTCCTTTGGCATCAGCTGGATATTAAATTTACTACTATTTTAGGTTTCAATGAGGGGAAAAAATGGACAGTACTGCAAGTAAAAACAGGGTTGCTGATATACTTCATATTTAACCTGTAGTGGTCCTTAGAGGGTAATCAATCTGTTTTTCTTAAGGGTTACTCAGAGCAGAGCAGGATATCCAAAATAAAATACTAATAGTATTACTAAATATTCTAGCAGGCTTTATCCAGGCCTTTTTTTCTGTAATAGGGAAGTTCAAAAAGCATGCACTCTTACATGCAGCTTATAAGAAAAAAGGAAACATATTCCTTATTCACTTAACATGTTAAATCCAAATATTGTATTATGGATCCAATAGTAATGTATGTTAATTTATGTTAATAAGAGAGATTGTCATCTGGTGCACGATGGTGTAACATAGTTATGGAAGTCCATCTAGAGAAGGATTCCAGCAGTCCAGTCATGGAGCCCTTTAAGAGTAATTTCTCAAAGCCAAACATATAAAGGATCTGCTGGGGACATACCTGAGAACAGATTGCAGGACAGAGAACTGCAAAGCATCCTCACAGAGCTGCAATTGATGGCTGGGTTAAGACACAGGGGAGCAATGCTCCTGTTTGGTCTGCAGTAGGTTGATCCTTTACCCAGGCCCAGGAAAAAGAGCAGAATGAGGAAAAATAGTAGCTTATGACCACTTGTGTGTCTTTTGGAGAGTCTTCAGATCGTGAGCTCCCGGAGGCAGAAACTTTTGCTCTTTCACTTTGCCTATAGTACCTTGCTTTCTCTTGCTTATTAATATACATTGGAAATAATGACGACAGTCACTGACTCATTTTCCCTTTACAGTGTGTGCCGTGGTCGAAAGTGGGAATGCACCAAAAATACCTGTGATGGCACCTGCACTGTCATTGGTACAGCTCATTATTTGACATTTGATGGATTGAAATACAAGTTTCCAGGAAGCTGTCAATATGTATTAGTCCAGGTAAGAACATGTCAAATGCTGAAGCTGTCTGATAATACACCTGTATTACACCAGGAGACAAGTCCAACATTTGGACAAATCACAGTAAAGTATTCTTTATTATTAAGCCAGATGTACGGTAGAGAAGAGAAGAGCTTATTAATGACTTCTAAGATGCCTTGAGAACTTTGAAGATGGCATTGTGTTCTATAGAAATGAGTTAGGTTGTCATGTGTCAACCTGGCAGTTATAAAACATATGATAGCAGAATGGTACAGAGAGAAGCTGTCCGAATCTCATCTTTACCAAGGAATTGTAGATACCCATAAATCAATCTTTCCTCATTTCCCACCAGCCTCTTCATCCTGTAGTGCTGGCTTACTGTCTGACTGAGACAGACAAGAAGTGCTCAGTGAACCTCCTCAATGCATCAGCAGCACAGACTCTGCTTCTTCATTTTGGCCAAGACACTGTTCTGTTCCAGACACCAACCTATTTGGAGTACATTGACAATAGCCATTTTCTTCATAGCAGAGAGAAGAGTTTAATAAAGATATAGGACACTAACATCAGCTGGAGGTTTGTGGGAGCAGCCAGAAATTGACCCCCACAAATATCAACACTAAGCCCAAAGTAAATGAATATGGGAACAGTTGACATGCCAACATCTATCTTACTGGTCACAGAGTACACAGGGTATTATCTGAGCCTTCCTTTTACTCCATAGATCTGTATGTGTTTTTTAAATGTTCTACATTAATGATTCATTCATTTATTTTTCTCTGATAGGATTTCTGCAAGGATGACTCTGGGACATTCCGGATATTAATTTCAAATGAAGGTTGTGGCTTCACTGGAGAAAAGTGCACCAAAAGGGTTGTCATTCTGTATGAAAGTGGGGAAATCGAGTTGCTTAATGGAAACGTATGTATGCTTCTTTTCTCTTTCCCTCTTTGGGGGAAAAGAATTTCAGGTTGATTAGTAAGGTAAGGCATGAATGGCCTTATGCTCAGCGGTTCTTGAAAATTAGAACATAAAATGAACAGATTGCCAGGATTAGAGTTATCTAATTTGTTCCCAGAGGTATAATGCCATTGTGGTATTTCTGTCTGATACCAAAAAATTTATCAAGGCAAGAAGGCAATTCAATGCAAGCCTCTTATGAGGAATGCCCTTTCTAAACATGGGGGGTCTATCTCAAGCAAGGTTAAGTGGAAAGAAGAGAGTGACTACCCATGACTAGTGAAACTTCTGACTTAATTTAGCCATCTGAAAAACTGAGAACACAGGAAAAAGTAGTAGTCATGGCTGAAAGAAGTTAATACTGCAGCAGCAAATATCACTGTCCTTTCCCTTGTTAAACTGTCAGGTGGAAAATCCAGATGACTGGGTTGTCTGTCTTTTTTTTTTTTTTTTTTTTTTTTTCTTTTTTTTCCTTCCAGTTTCCTACTAACAGACACTGAAGAATTAACCAAGAATCACTTCCACATCCCTCCGTTGCAGGAAACAAGCTTTTTCAAAGGGCAGAGTTCAGTTCTTTGCCTTGGGCGCTGTAACGAGACCGGCTGTGTGTTCAAACATTACAGAGCTCCAGTGGGTTATAGTATTTCAATTGCTCAGTTTTCAGGAATACTGTGCTCTGAACTGGCATCTGGACCAGAGATCTGCAAAAATGTTCCCAGTGAAATGTGAAACCACTCTTCTTTTTACCTTGTTTTGGGTTAGGGGACAGAGCTGAACCAGCTTTTGCGTAGCCTGCGAATTGCCTGCAAATTGCTGCGTGCCACTGATGCTTCACAGGAACAATGTGAGAAGTGGCCATTATTAATAGCCTCTGTGCAGTGCATCTTGACAGCATGTGATACCTGTAGGCTTTTGGTTGCTGGAGAAAGGAACATAGGTCCTATTGGTTGCCCAATCAATTCTTTATTTCTACTACCAAAGATCTCCCTACCAGGGTGAGGGTGAGCAGTGGTGCAGGGATCATCAGTCCATAGAACCAGGCCTTGTCTGAAAAGTTCTTCAGGGGACGTATTTTTCAGAAGAGCTGTGATTCTGTTTGAACACCTAAAGAAGGGTCAGAAAAGACAGGAGGTGATGAGGCATGCAGCAGCTCCAGCAGCAGACGGTGTTGGGTTCCTAAGAGAATATGTCCTTGCAAGGACATACAGACAAGGTCTGTATCACAAGACTGTCCACATGACCTTGCCTGAATTTCTAGCTGTCTTTCTAGAGAGTTGAAGGCTCAATGTAATATCTAGAGAAGGTTTTCTTAGAAATAACAGCAACCAAAGGAGAGATTAAGGAAAAATAACTGATATGAAGACTCTTAGGCAAATTCTCACGCAGTGATGACTTCCTACACTCTTTTTTTCCACAAGAATCCTTAGAAGCAAGCAGGAGAATCAAATGGGTTTTTGCCGTTAAAATGTTTCCAAGAAATATTGTTTTAAGATTATATTGTTTTGGGATCTGCCTCTAGTTTTAATTAAATGGCAGCTTAATTGAAGTATTTGCATGTTACAGTTCTGGTTTGCATTAAAAAAAATTTATCATGAAATCATTTTTTCTCTTCTGAAACAAATCCACCAGTTTGCAAGGTCAAAAGTTTATGACTTCATGGTTGGGCAAAAAGCCTCCGTAAACATAGAAATTCTGTAATTTAAATTGATCTCCCAACTCAGCTTTGTCCTCTGTTTTTTGCCCGAGTTTGGAAAGACAGAGACTACTATATACAGAAGATAAGTGACCAGGTGTGACTAGACTGTATAGTAATACATTGGGCATAGGTGAAGATGAAAAAGCTTCCAGTTCCTGAAATATGTTTTAACGTCTTCGTCCCTAAAGACACAGAATGCCCTCTTCAGGAGGTCCTTGAAGGGTGTGAACTATCTTCTCTGGGGATAAAGGTTGCTGATAATAACCCAGAGATGATGAGTATTGAATTATGGTGCTGAGCTTTTACTGAACTGAGCAAGGAGAATAGTGGGATAAGGAAATATTTTGCCCTCAAACTAGAGAGTGGGTGAATGGTTTGTAGGCTCCTCTTTCTCCCTTGCTTTAATCACTATTTGTACGGATTGAAAGCTTTCATCTGCCTCTTCCAGAATTAAGCAGTTTTCAGTTAATGCATTAGTGGTGCTTAAAGTAACAGCCGTGCCAGACCTCTCTCTCCAAATGTGGTCAATAATCCTATTAGTGTTCCCATTGAAAGGGGATTATGGTGTGAAAGAAAGTATTTGAAATTAATCTCCTAAACTCTTAGTAGCTGGAGGCGATGAATTTGCAGCCAGATGGAAAGAGGCACAGAGGGGAAGTAAAAGTGATGGAAAAATGAAGAGACTGAAAGGTATCTCTTAGGACTTTTCCTCTTGGTGTAGCTGGTTGGGAAGAAAGTCCTTCCTGACTTCAGAATCGGACTCTGGTCCTTCAGAGGCCACCGATGCATGTGATTCTCCCAGTTCACATTACTCTTAAACTTAGCCAGCCCTTCTGTCACTACCTGCTTCAGAGCACAGAATTGTTAGTTTCCAAAAAAGATGAAATAAAAATAAAGTGCCATTGTTCAGTGAACCATTACCTGAAGACTAAACTGTTAGTTGGGTATACCCTGTTCTCCTTATCACCTATTCTTCTGTTTAGCAATCATTGCTTTGTGTGTCAGCATTTGTGGCAAGTTTATATATATCCTATATATATATATTATATATTATGTGGAACTTGCCTCATTCAGAATTATAGAAACATGATGCAATTGAAATACCATACTTGTATCCTGATTTGCTGTTCAGAAGTATTGTTTCTAAGGCAATAATTTATCGACAGCAACTTCTCTGTGTAGAGACAAGCCTGTAATCAGTCCCTTAGCCATGCCTTGCTTCTCTATTCTCTGGAGAAGAGCACGTTTGAAAATAGTTTGAACCTATGAGCACGTGTCCTACTGCATCATATCAGAGTTAGAGACACAGTCAATAGCACAATGTGCTTTTCTTGTTCAGGTAAACATCAAGGTGCCTCCTAAAGATGACAGTGATTTAGAAGTCATGAAGTCTGGCCGTTATTACATCATTTTGCTGGGCAAAAGCATCAGTGTGACCTGGGATCTGGCCATGGGAGTCTCAGTTATCTTAAAAGGCAATTTCAAAGTAAGTGGTTTTTGCTTTACTGTTTTATTCTCACTAAAGAGTCCACTTACCCTGTCTCATGGGGAGTAGCATTTTTTAAATTCAGACGTGCTGATAGAGTTCCATGGGGGATCAGGCACTTGCTTGAAAATGAAGGGATTTTTTTTGTAATACTGTAAGGATTGCTTACTTTCCTGGCAGTTCAAGTGTAACGGGTACATTCTGGGTCACTGGAGATGAGCAATGACAGAAAGGATGACTATGAATAACTATGCCTTGAGTGATTTCTTCTGTATTTAAGAAAAGCGGTATAAGGAGCCAGATTTACTAGAGATGGCGATAGGGCAAGATAGGGCGATAGGGCCCAAGATTATTGGTTTGTGGTGGGATGTTGTGTGGGTGGGTGATGGTTTTTTGGTTTGGTGGTGGTTGTTGTGTGTTTAGGGGATGGGTGGTAGTGTTTTCTTTTTTCTTTTTTTCTTTTTTTTTTTTTTTGTGGTTGGACTCGATGATCTCTGAGGTCCCTTCCAACCACTACAGTTCTGTGATTCTGTAAAATGGGATTGTAGGGACATACTCTAAACAGAGCCAACGGGCACCTCAGAGTCATCACCTTGCTTCCTGGGGCCTTTAGAGACAGTATAGTCCTGCTTTCAGCAGAATAGAATGGGAATAGGAACTACACTTTCTCTGTGAGAGACTGTCTATTTCAGTGAACTTGGCAAGGCCAGGGATAATTCAGTTTTTAAGCCATTAAAGCACTAGGCTAAAAAAGACTTCTTAACAAAACCCTGAGCTGGTCTACAGATGTAAGTTTTATGTATTTTGTGTTTCTTTCCCTGCAAGGATCAAGTGTGTGGTCTGTGTGGAAATTTTGATGGAATCCAAAACAATGATTTGACCAGCAGCAATGAACATCTTGAAGTTGATCCAGTTGACTTTGGGAACTCTTGGAAAGTTAATCCATACTGTGCTGATGTTGAAAAGGTGATTGCAAATGAGCTGTGAAAATGAATTAATACAGGTTACAGTATCACTTAAGAGCAAGCAAAGAGGTTTGAAAGCATAAAAATAAATGGAAACGAACTCCTTCCCCCATATTTTTGCCAAATAATATTATTTCTTGAAATCTGATAAAAGATCAATTAACTTATTTAAGGCCTCTGTGCTGCCTGGCTTCAGATGAACATTAAAATAGCCAATCCATACAGTAGAGGCTGTTCATAAAGTTTGCCAGCCCAGATGCTTGAAATCCAGGTATAACTGGAAATCTCATTTTAGAGCTTAATCTAAAAAAACCCGCTGTAATCTTCAGGCAAAGGCAGTTCAAATAAAAATTTTGTATTTCCCTATCCAAAATTCTATATCCCAAATTTTAGTCTGTCAATTTATGAACAACTGAATGTACAGAATAATTTCTTTCTATATGCTTCTTTTAAAGAGCATTCAGTTATTATTTTCAGATTGGAGAGGTTTGAAGGGGAAAAGCAAGGTACAGGAGGGGATGAAGACCTTATTGACATGCTGTCACTGCTTCTGAATGTTGAGGAGGTTACCTGCTCTCTCAAAGTGTTATCTACCTCCTGTTGCCAGAAATTAGGTGATTTAATGGGGTACTAGTTATGCTACACATGAGACTGTACTTTCTGTCTAAAAGCAGAATTTTGAAAGAATGAAATTGAATAATAAATTTGTCTTGACCTGACAATAATTATGACCAAAAGTATTTCCAGATCAAAAAGTGAGGGGAAACAACTTGAAGACAACTTGTGCTGACGTTTATAATATGAAGCATTTCGTTCAGATGATGCTTTTAAGGCTGAAAACTTTCTCTTGAAAATTCGTCTAATTTTTTCAAAGAGAGAGGGGGGTAAAAAAAAGGCCTTATTTAGATATTACCCTTAAAAGATTTAAATTATCAAAAAACAGAATGAAGCATTTGTTTTTGATCACATGAAATCTTTTTGGGTTAGTTTCATAAATCACCTGCAAGTGTGACATAGCCAACAGCGTTATCTTGCTGAATGTCACTTTTTAGCTACAACTTGATTGGAGCACTACAAGAAGTTGCAATAATGAGGAGTGAGAACTGCAGGGTGAGGCTGAGAAGGAGCAGCTTCTCGTTTCAGTGTTAATAGGCCCAGGACAGGGCCTGCAGACTGTCCATAAAGGCTGTGTCAGTACTAGTGCTCCTTCCTCTTAGATAAATTAAATGGGAGAGGGGAAGACTGCTGAGCAGTGGCTATGGGTATTGTCTGCTGAAGATTGATCATATTTGTGAGTCTCGTGGGCCTTCTGTAGAGCTGTGACTGATTGATTGTTTCTCAGGGTGGATGTTTGGTACAGTGGGACTTCTTGTCATCAAAAGATCTATGTTAAAAATTGCAATGTACAAGTAAGAGCTGTAGAAAATGCAGGTCTACTCCGTGTTCTGCCGTTTGTCATCAAAAGATCTATGTTAAAAATGCAATGTACAAGTAAAAGCTGAAGAAAATGCAGGTCTACTCCGTGTTCTGCCGTGGCAGGATTTGTCCTGACGATTTCCTTTGTCATGGAAATATGTCTAGTGCTAATGAATCTTTTCAATTTGAAGAGTCCCGAGGTCCTGAAGGCAAGGCTAATCCAACGTGTGTTTCTCTCTTACATTATTAAGCCCAACCGGGAACAGACCTCGATATCTCCACTGTGTAATGGAAACGTAGTGAAGCAGGTGATGGTAGAAACGTCATGCAGCATTTTGTCTGGGGATCTCTTTCAAGAATGCAAAAAACTTGTGAGTATCGTGTCACGTGTTTCACATTCTTCAATTCTGCATGATCTGTGCTGACACTGATTGCAGTTGAGGGGAAAAATATGGTTGTGCTGACAGCGTACAGGGCTTGGAGGAGATTGATTAATTGGCATTCTTGTCTCTGAGCCTGTCCTGTAGCTGATGCTTCATGGGAAAAGGCAGGATACCCCTTGCAAAAAGCTATAGAATAACTTCTTCTTGAAGACCTGCACTGATTTATGTGGCACCTCATCTCTTGGTGAATGGAGCAGGCAGACCATCTGAAGGTTAAATGTGTCTAGAAGAAGGAGATGAGGGGCATCAGTGACTGTACCCTGTATTTCTCTTTTGTAGGTGAATCCTGAGCCCTACATAGATATTTGCATGTATGACACTTGTGCTTGCGAATCTATTGGGGACTGTGCTTGCTTCTGTGATGCTATAGCAGCCTATGCACACGTCTGTGCACAGAAGGGTGTTGCTGTGCACTGGAGATCACCAGCTCTGTGCCGTAAGTACAGGGTAGATGAAGTATTGGGTGAAAAGGTTCACCCAATTTTAATCAGTAAGCTGTTGAGTTGGATAGACTGTTCTCGTCCAGCTCTACTCCCACTGACGTCTGGAGAAATTCACTTTAATGGGGCTGGGCTAGCAGCTTATGGTGACATTTCCTCTCCCTTTTCTATTTATGTTCATAGCCATACCTGGAAAAAACATTCCCTCAATAAGGGGATATAATAGCCTGAACTGCAAACAAATGTAGACAAAGAAAAGGTTTCTGTACCTCTTTTTTTTCTTTTTAAATTAAAATTTCAGGATAATTTTTTGCAGTTTATATATTAAAAAAAAACACCCCAAAATCTCTGATCTACTTCATTATGTGAAAAGAAATTAAGTGTGAAGAAGTGCCCTCTTCTAGTTGTAGTGAAATATTTTTATTTAAAGATGGAAGCCTTTCTTTATCTGTGTGTATGTGATCTATTTTGTACCGAGTTTGGTGTAGTAGTTTTGAGAGGTGTGGTGAACATGCTCTGGTTTGATTTTCTTGCCTCCGATTCTTTCACCCTGCAGCACAAAGCTGTGAGCACCTGAATAAACCAGAATTAGATTATCAGTGTGAATGGCGATATAATAGCTGTGGGCCTGCTTGTCCTGCAACGTGCCAGCACCCACAACCTTTGGAGTGCCCTCTGCAGTGTGTGGAAGGATGCCATGTACACTGTCCTGCAGGTAAGCCCACCTTTGCTTTAAGCAGTGACTTCCCTTTTTCTGCTATTCTCCTGGTAACTTGTAGGTATTGCTGTAGAGTCTGTGGAGTTTTGGTTGGTTTGTTGGGGTTTTTTTGGGTTTTTTTTTACCCCTAAGTGTTCCTATTGCATAGTTTTGGTTGGTTTGTTGGGGTTTTTTGGGGGTTTTTTTTACCCCTAAGTGTTCCTATTGCATGGAAAGTTGTCTTACAGTCCAAAAATATCCAAAGATTAGTAAGGCTGGAGATCTCAAAAGACTTAGATGTAGCAGTTAATTCCTTAACAGGCTTACTGGTGTGTTTTCACCATGATTTCTTACTGCCTAAGGAGGAAGGTGGTTAGACATCCTGGTTGGAGTTTGTGAAATGGCTTTTCACCATGATTTCTTACGTCTTTTCTTAGACATCCTGGTTGGAGTTTGTGAAATGGGCACAGGTTGTGGAGGGCATGAAGTGGTGCCTAGAAGAGGAGAATGAAACACTGCCAGTAAAAATGAGAGAGGATGGAAATGTGTTGATAAGAAAGGAGGATTAGGGGCTGTGTAGCAACGGAGATTGTTGACTATGTGGTTAAAAGTAGGGTATGAGTTTCTCCTGGACACTCATAAAATGCTCTCCTTCAGAGCAACTACTGCAGTGGGAGAAACCTATTGCCTTATTCTGCTTACTGCCTCCCAGGCTCTGATGCTCTTGAGAGTGCCCAGCAAGCAGGCATCCTCCTGAGAGCCTGAGCTTTCAGTTTAACTCTTCCCAACAACTATTTTGTAGGAAGAAGAAAGGAAGAAATATGGGTAATGTGGGATGGGGATAGGAAAGACAGACAGAAAGGGAAAAAGTGAAAGACAAGCAAGATCTGAAAGGAGACTGAAAACTCAGATGAATAAATAGCTTCTCAAGGCAGAGCAAGAAGACATGAAGGCAAAGAAAAAAGGTATTTTAAGTCCCAAAGTATCTATTCTGGGCCCTGGTATCTCTGATCAGAGTAAGGTAGGGGATAGCAGGAGAAATAAATAATACATGTGTGAAAAGGAAAATGCCATTTTCTCCTGTCATCTTCAATGCTTTCTTCTAAAGATATATTCACCTTCTTTATGGTACTGGCTGTTGCAGATTTTACACTGGGTTAAGTACTTCCAATATCTAAATAAAAGTGGTCATGAAAGAAGGAAGTACTTTTCTGTGGCCGTAACACAAAGCACGGTATTTGGAATGGTTGAGCCCAACTCTGCTAAATGCAATGATAAGTTTTGCAATTCATGAAAATTGGCATCTTTATACTAATGTGCTATTTTGAAACAGGGAAAATACTTGATGAACTGTCGCTGGATTGTGTCAGTCCAGAAGACTGTCCCGTGTGTGCAGTTGGAGATGTCAAGATCTTGCATGGAAGGAGAATAGTTTTGAACAGAGATGATCCACGGCGCTGCCAGTCTTGGTATGATGGGTTTATGCAGTGAAATCACATGCCTGTTGAGTAGGGTGAAGAGAGAGAGAGAAAAGCACATCCTCATGAATAATTTTTTGGATGTAACTTTTAATATACCACTGAAGATGAAGGTTAGAAACCACCTTTTATGTCGATATCCCTTCACATACTATCTGAAGCTGAAGTAGGGATTATAGGATGTCAGCTGAATTTAAGCAAGTGAAATTCATAAATTCCTTTCAAAAAAGGCCTTCTCCCATATGTAGGTGGTCCTGCTGGCTTCAGATGTTCCACTTCTTTTCGTGTAAGGTGTGATTCAACATCAATAAAGCCATCAGACTCTTTTCTTCTGCCAGAACTCAAAAAATCCTACATGTTACGCAAGATCTACATGTGCATTCAGCCTGGAACTCGATGAGGTTATTAGGAGTTGGAATTGTGTACTATTATGGGAAAACCAATTTCTCCATGATTTTAAGATGATGTCCCATGGCCTGATCCTGCATGCATGTATTTTATGGAGGTGTGCACAATGCTGTGGATCATGCGGAATGAGGGCCTTCAGCTGCAGCACAGCAGAGTAGGATTTTCATTCTGTACCACTGCCCAGTGGCATATTATGCCATGGCCTTGTGATATCTGAAAGTTTTACATTCTCTGGATGTCTAGACCCTTGAATACTTTCACTAGTCACTTATATTGCTGTGAATACAGGAGTTTTCCATCTTGCAATTTGGCCATATTTAATAGAAACTGAGTTGTAAAACTGCAGCAGCTATTAGCCCAGACTAACACCTGAGCTCAAAATGGCCTGAACCTCACAGAAGCTCTGAATGGGTAAGGACTTTGAATTCCTGGCCTCTTGCCAGGGCTAGCGTATGCCTGTTATAAACCCAGAACATGAAACCGTTGGACTAATCAATTAAATACATATTTTAACAGTATAAACAAAAAAACCCTTGAATTCCATCAAAAGGTCAAAAAAGAGTCTTCATAAATGAGTCTCTGTTCCCTAATTTTCTTAATCCTTAATAATAATTTATCTTAAACGTTGATACACTGGCCGCTGCTCACAAAAGATTTCAGAACATTAGGAAAACTTACCTCACTAGGGAAACATCCTTTTGCATAGCTGTCACCTAATTTAGATGCCTACACCATCTGTACAAACAATAGAAAATATTGCACAAAAATGAATTTTATAGCAAATATCCAAAGGAAATTGGAAACTAGAAGAGGATTAAAATAATAAATCTTCTGTTACTAAGTTAATGCCAAAAGTAGCTGTGCATTCTTCAATTAGGAAGACACTGAAAGCAGCTTGAAAAGAACCTAGTGCTTTAACTAAGAGAACTTGAACTAAGATGCCACGTGTGAAGTGAAGTCTTTTCCTGGAAAATGGCACCTTCTACCAGTATTGACTCATTTAGTTTGTACATCCTGGATTTTCTCTGGCAGTGAAAACAAATTTTTTTTTTTTTTTTTGGTCCTTGCTCTTTCATAAACTTTTCCTATTCTGTTTCTTGGACTGTCCAGTAAGAAAAGGAATATATACATATATATATATATTGATTGAGTTTGTACCACCCTGTGCCTGAGTATATATATAGATTGAGTTTGTACCACCCTGTGCCTGAGTACAGTCATGTTCTTAGCTCTGATAAGTGAAGTAAAGAGAGTCCTACAACCAGGAATTAGAAGGGCAGAAGTATAAAGCCTTGCTAAAGATAGAAAGAGTTGAATTATAAACAAGTTCCTAAAAGGTGGAGGGTGACAGAGGTGAAAAATCTCACAGTGGTACAGAAGGATGGATAGTGGAAAAGGCAGAGATGGGGGGAAAAAGAAAAATGGGAGCTGAGATGGAAAGGGCAGTAGAAAAACGCAGTAATGGAGGTGAGTAGAAATTGTGAGGGAAGACAAAGGACTAAAAAAAAGATAAGTTATATATGAAATACGTCATTTAATATGAGAAAAGGGACTGAAAAAGAGAACATGGCAAATAAGAGGAAGATAAGAGACATAAAAAAATCTGGAGGACAAACATATGCCAAAGGCATATTCAAAACAAGAGGAAGTCAGGAAAAAGAAAAAGAATGTAGTGCACTTTAGAGGTAAAAAAAAAAAAAAAAAAGCTATTCTTTATTTTCACTAAGGTTAAAATCTAGATAAACCTAACCTTCTCATTAAGGTTAAAATCTAGATAAACCTAACCTTCATATGCCAAAGGCATATTCAAAACAAGAGGAAGTCAGGAAAAAGAAAAAGAATGTAGTGCACTTTAGAGGTAAAAAAAAAAAAAAAAGCTGTTCTTTACTTTCATTAAGGTTAAAATCTAGATAAACCTAACCTTCTCATGGAGTCTGCTAAGTCATATCAGAGCTAAAAGCATCTTTCCTACTCTGGGATTTTACTTTGTGTTAGCTGCCTCCTGTTTGCCTCATGTTTTGCTTCCTTGTGAAGCCAAGTACACCAGTGGCTTGTGGTAGTCATATTGCTGAAGCTCAGTGGGTTTCTAGACAGATTCCAGACACAGATTTTACACGTTCTGCCAAAGGCTGTTATAAGGAGAGTTTCCTCTGACAAACACATCATATAGTTAGTCATATGTTTCCTGGATCTAAACAAACAGGCATGAACATATAGGATTTAGCTGTAGAATACTTTGTGGGGGAAAAAAGCATTCATATAATGTTTTGGTTTTGGTGTGGCTTATTTAACTGTTTCTGTATGAATGTTCTTTTATTATATGTGGGTGATGTGTTATTATAAGCATTGATTTTTTACAGTTAAATTTGATTATTTTTGTAGTGTGTGCGAAGAGAAGAACTTAACCTGTGTAGCATGTGAACCAGTGGAGGACACCCTGACACTGACAACACCTGCTCCAGAGGAGGACATTGAACTACCAGCCAGTGAATACTCATGTAGCAAGATGATGGACTTGGCATTCCTAATGGATGGCTCCAATAAACTGTCAGAGGAGGACTTTGAGCTGCTGAAAACTTTCATAATTGGCATGATGAAGAAGCTCCACATCTCCCAGAAGAAAATCCGAGTGTCAATTCTAGTGTATAGGGCTGGTCCCACGATCTATCTTGGCCTTAAAGATATCAAAACACAGTCCCAGATGAGAAAAATTGTCCAAAGCATAAAATACACAGGTGATGAAGTAGCGTCCGCCGCTGAAGTCCTTAAATACTCTGTGTTTCATGTGTTTGGAAAAGCAGAAAGGACCAATGCTGCCAGAATTGCAGTGCTATTTATAGCAAGCAAGTCTCCAGGAAAACTCCGCAGCATCCTCACAGCTTTGAAGACTAGAAAAATTGCAGTGATACCTGTGGGGATTGGACCCTATGTTAACGTGGAGCAAATCAGGTACATTGAAAAGCAGTCACCGGATAATAAAGCCTTCCTAATGAACAATGTGTTAGAGCTAATGGATAATATGGAACTCTTCATTGATCATCTATGTGATCTTGGACCTGAAGAAGGTCCTCTCTTACCAGCCACGTCCACTCCAACAGCATCCAGCATCTTACTTCCCTCTCTCACAGTGCCACCAGCCTTTTCAGAAAAGCCCACTCGCAAAAAGCTGGACATTGCTTTTATTGTGGAAGGATCTGACAACGTAGGAGAGGAAAACTTCAATATCGTCAAGAAGTTCCTTGAGAAGGTGATCACAGGAATGAATGTGGGACAGGAAGATATTCATGTTACAGTCATGCAGTATTCAGAGACTGTCACTCTGGAGTATTCCTTTAGGGAAATGCAGTCAAAGGAAAGTATTATTGAGAAGGTGAAGAGCATACCCTACCAAGGAGGGAAGGCTACAAACACTGGGAATGCCCTCGACTATATTTCCAAGCACACGTTTACACCGGTGAATGGGGGCAGGCAAGATGTTCCTCACTTGGTATATATGGTGTCATCCAGTCCTTCCACTGATGTTATCACACGACCTCCCAGGAGCATAAATGTTATTCCCATAGGCATAACCCCCAGTGCAAATATCCAAGAGCTCAAAGAGATCAGTCAGCCTAATGACCCGATTATCTTGCATAGTTATAGCACACTTATTGAAGAAGCACCTAAATTAGTGCTGCAGTCCTGCTGCTCTCGTAAACTTTGGACAGAAATTCCAGGTAAAGTTGGATGCATTTTCTGTGTAATTTGTTCTTTCCTCTGTCCTGCCTCCTTCATTTCCCCCTCACATCACTGCAATTTGAAGGATTCCCATATCTCATACGGTATCTTGTTGTCCAAAGGACCATTTATCTTCATTGGAGGCTGAGGATGCTGCCCCAGTTTGGCACTAGGGAGCACAGACCTGCAGCCAGCCTTCTGTTGGCTCAGAAGTCCTTTGCTCCATTTGTCAGTAAAATACAGTAGCTTTCAAATAGGTTGGAGGGTGACAGAAGAAAAAAAGTTGTCATTTGCCTGCCTTAACCAAGTTAAAAATTATACTTCCTCTTTCCTGAAGAGACTTCATTGGTTTTGTGACTTTTATTTTTGGGGGTTTTTTTTGGGCGAGGGTGTGTGTGTGTGTAATATTTTGTGGTTGTTTTGGTTTTGTTTTGGTTTTATTTGTTTGCTGTTTCTTTTTTACAACTCTGAGAGCAAAACAGCATTAGTAGAAAAAGAGGAATTGAAATACCCATGTATCCTGCTGAACACAAATCTCAAGGTTTTCATTAAAGGGTTATCACTTATTGTTTCAACTGGTCATTATCCTGCTTTGTTTTCCCAAATTGCAGGTGTCTCTGCCATTTAGAAGATGCTACTTCTGGTTAGCATGTATAAATAACCTTTTCTTTTTCTTTTTAATTTTTTTCCCCTTCTCAGAGTTATGCAACAAACCAATGGATGTCATGTTTCTTCTGGATGGAAGCTCCAATATTGGAGCATCAGAGTTTGAGGAAATGAAAAACTTTGTTCGGGAATTTATTGAAAGTGCTGAAATCAGTATGTATCTGTGTTTTAATGTAAACACATAAAGATATTTTTTTATTCTTATGCAGGATGAAACAGCTCCTCTGTATACTTTTTGTAAAGAAAATAATTTTTAAATTACTTATTCCAATCCCTTATATTGGGGAAATTGGGCTAGTAAAGCTTTTAGTTCAGATGTCAGTTTCTTCCCAAACCAAGCTGTTCTAGTTCAGACAAATAAAGGTTTGATAACCAATTCAGGGAATTGTGTGATGAGAACAGCTCGGGCAGCAGTTCTGATGAGCTTCCCTTCATACCGTACTGGACGTAGGAAATGTGTGTGCCACACAGCCAAAGAAGTCCCTGTCACAGGATGGAGATTTAGCTGAACTGTTATTCTATGGCAGAAGAGAATTGTGTGATGAGAATAGCCCAGGCAGTAGTTCTGATGAATACTTCCCTTCATACCGTACTGGACATAGGAAGTGTGTGTGCCAAACAGCCAAAGAAGTCCCTGTCACAGGATGGAGATTTAGCTGAACTGTTATTCTATGGCAGAAGAGCAAAAATACATGTTTGGTTTTGGTTCAGTTCTGGATTACGTTCAACAAGTAGGTTTTTCAATTCAGCATTAAACCACTTCCATGAAGCAACTGCTGTTGCTCCTGCTGGTGTTTCCTACTGGGTGTTGACATGTTTGTATTATGCCTGTGCTTCCAAAAGAGGTGATTACCAGCATTTGTACTAATTTGAGAGCTCATAGAGGAAAAGTATAGCATTTCTCTGTGTCTGGAATAATTTAGATTTATTTTTTTTTTTAGAGATTGTACATGGAAGATGCTGTTTCTGAAAATTGTGTATTTGCATGGTATAGAGAAGCAAGCCAAGTGAAATAAGCACAAGCTAACACAAACCGAACAAATAAACTAACAGACAGTTTATTTTAGCCTAGCTATTTTCCTTGTCTTTGAAATCTGGAATAGCAAATGTTACATCATTAACAACAGGACAATAATCATAAAGCTATAAAATGACTCCTCACTACAGCTTTGATTTTAAAATCTCTAAGATGACCATGGAAAAGTTATAAAGTGCAGTGAGTAGACAATATTCAGATCAATATAGGGCTGTAATGTTTGGGTACGTGAAATTGCAATTATTATTGACTTTATTCCTAAATGTTTAACCAAGCATTGATAAAGAATAGTATGCTACATATAAAAGTATCCAGTAGAAGTCCTTCTAAGATCATGAAGAGAGGTAAAGCCAATCACTAGAAACTGTGTGTTGCCCAATTCAATTCGGCAAGTCTGATATTAATTATCTATCTATATCAACCCTCTGTCAATAGTTTTATTCATACTTCTTACATAATGTATAAGCAGAACCAGGTCAGAGAATAGCAGAGCTTGGAATTTGTCTTCATTCCCCTTTGCAGGTCATGCTCCCTGGGTGCACCATGTCCCATGCTGCAGCCTGATGCATGACACTCAAGTGATCTGTGACAGGGAAATGTGCAGGAAATGTAGTCAACCAGGAAATATGGCCCATCAGAAAAATTTGGGGCATCAAGCTACCTCTCTTGCAAAACAATGTGCACATAAAAAAGAAAACAATTTTAAAATGGAAAAGAAATAATATTTGGAGATCAATAAAGTGACATTCTCCAAACGTGATCAAACTGATCTGAGGTATAATACTGCATGCAGATTCCTGACAGAAAAGCAACTGTTTCGAGCAGTACTTGCATATTTTTTCACCTGGGAATAGCTCAGTTTTGATCTTTTGATTGAAAATGCAGCTTTCACACTCTGGAAAATCGCCGTCTAGTTGTGCTTAATGTAAAACACAACCATAATGTATCCTTTAGATTTATTTTAAGACATCCGTATGCACTGCTTAAAATGTTTATTTTCTGCTTCAGGCAATACTTCAATTCATGTGTCAGTTCTCCAGTATGCCAGGGAAAACAATATAGAAATTTCATGGAACATGCCTCAAGAGACCGGAAAGCTTGTAGAGATGGTGCACTCAATTCAACAAAGGGAGCAAGGTCCTACCAGACTGGGTGAGTGATTACGTGGATCTTGATGTTTAAACAAGAGGGGGGAAAAAAAAAACTAAACCAGAAATGCTAAATATAGCCTGGCCCCAAGTCACCGATTTATGTCAGTGCTGTTGTGGTAGTCTTCTGCAGTAGGAGTCCCAGGTTATTTTTTAGTTCAGTCATATCTTTCCTATATGTGCATTTCTTGGTAAAGGTTCAATTTTCGTTATTAAAATATATCCGTAGGATACTTGAATTGGGGTTTATCTTAGTGCGTTTGGGAAAGAAGAAGACCTGCTTCTTTTTAGCCTTGAAGTCATTCTCAAGATTTGCATTCATTATCTTCCAAGCAAGCAAAACGTAATTAAGAAGTAAAGACTTTGATCACTAACCTTTCAGCATCAATTAGTTGATTAGACGTTTAGCAGCAGAACTGCTTATGCTGACTTCAATAGCTGCCCTCTCCAGATGTTTGTTACTCTGTGCTAGAGCCAGTGTAACCGAGGTAGTTGGAAAATAACTCAGCAAAACAGTAGTTATATTCTGGGTGGTTCAGTTCCCCCAAGGACTTGGTCCTGGGGGCAAGGGGATGGTGCCAGGGAGCAAGGATTGCCTGAGGTGGCACCTTAGCTGAAGAGTTACTTGTGAAGCATCATCAACTGCATCCTGAAAAAACATGTCCACTTCAGTTTTCACGTGCTAAAACATAACACAGATTTCCCACTGGGTCTGTGGAAATTCAGTACACACACATGTATCAGTTGTAGGGTTCAGCAAAAAATGATTCTCCTACAGCATGTCTGATCTTTCACCAGATACCCTGAGAATTTTGTCCTTCTGGACTAGAACCACATTTGCTCTGGCAGCCACCTAGCATTTGGGTCCTATAAGAGTTGAGGAATACACAGATTTTTAGGGTCTTTGGCCTACTTAAGACTGTAAAGAGTTATTGGTACAGAAAAGTGAGAAATAAAACCTGACTTCCATAGTTCGCAGGAGGATTAGCCATGATTGCTTTCTCAGCCTGGAGAAATAAAAATACCAGATGGCTGATGAGACTTCTATAGGCTCGTTGTGGGATAAATTGTTACGTACAAATAGATAAGTTTCGTGAAGCCTTCCATGTAATGTGCATAGTAAGCCACACTGAATTACAGGATAAACAGAGAAAACATGGCCTTTGGGAAATGAAATGGGAGAGGCAGCCACATGACATACTCGTTAGTGATTTGTTTATGTCTCATTGGAAAATGCTCAGAGACCACAATGAGGGATGTGGTATAATGAACCAAAATGGAATAGAGCAGAAGTAGTTCCTCCCAAATGAAGTAATGAAAATAAGTCACTGTGGTCCTCTCCTGCACCTTGTAATGTGTGTGAATTGGGCTGACTGTGTAAGGAGACTCGGCATCCATGGGAAACGCATGGTCATTCATGTCATCCTGTCTGTGCTCGGGCCTCTCAAAATGCAGGGGCTGCTTAAAAAGTGTAGGTGGCTCAGTCTGGATGCTGCACCTCCCTAGGTAGCTTTGGAAATCTTTTCTAGCCTATGAAGGGTTTGATCAGGATTTACCTATCAAAAATATTGTGACCAACACTGTTGTTTCCCATTTTGTGCTGGCTTCCCTGTTGTAGAAACACAATCCTGGTGTAGCCCTTATTCAATCTTTTCTGATCCAAATCATCCTATTTCAGTCAAAAAAAGCTATTATGTGCAGAGAGCACCTGTAGGGTCTGTTGCCATTGCCACAGAAGTCTTACTGCAGAAAGCATTCCCTTTTCTGTTTCATTTAACCATAAGGAAACTCCAGGAGAGTTTTATGAGTAAGAAATAATTAAAAACTACAAAGTACTTGAGGGTGTAGGCAGAACAAAAAAGAGCAGCCTATACCACAAAGCTTTCCCATGCTTATGCAATATGATAACATCAGGCAAATTTTGGCTCAAGTAACCTATGGAGGAGCTCTGGGGATATTCCAACATCATGAAATTGTGTGCAACTTTACACAAGAAATAACTGAAGAAAATAAAAAAAAACAAAGCAAAACCACAAAACACTAACTGCAACCAAGAGCTGGCCATATAATCCTTCGTTCATCCAGATTCAGTGATCTATGCAAGAGAACTGAGAATCACATAAACATGCCTCCGTTCAGCATTCATAGGTATTTAGGAGAGTCATAGGGAGCACGTTGAGCAATCCCTACAGTAAATACCGCTTAACACTTTATAAAAACATGATTTTGCTTGCTTAGACCATTAGTAAAAGTAGCTCATTTGGGCTGATGTTTTCCGTGCCCACTGCCTGCCTCTGACTCAAAATGTGGAGGAAGCAGGATCTATGTGTCTCAACTGTATTAAAAACATTATCAGGGAAAGAAATGTGTGTTTCTCCCCCCACCTTAGGAAAAAAATCTTAAATATTTTAAATATTTTTTGCTGAAACTGTCTATAATTATTAACGCATTTGAATGGAAACATCCAGCTTTGCCTGTCATGATTAAGAAGGTATAAATATATCCTTTCTAACCATCCACTGTGGTTTGGGAAGCAAAGGCCCACCATAGCACTTTTCTTTATTTGGATCTCTGTCCTGAGTGATGCATTCTATGCATTTTTCAAAATCTTGCCCCAAATGCCCACCCATGCCAGCAGCTGCCTTGATCTAAGAGCTCCCATCCACTGAAAGAGAGAAGTCTTCCTCACTTGCTCCCCCACTGCTGTTTCTGAATTGGTGGTGAAAAGCTCCTTTCTGAAGCCAACTTTGTGTGCCTACTAGTCTCTTCCCTGAGCTGTTTTAATTCACTGTCCTGCCAGGTTTTTTTGTTTGCTTGCTTGTTTTTTTAGTTCTTTTCTTACAAGGTTTGTGAGTTGGATGTAGTCCTGGTGGAGAACCGGGATCATCAGAACCCCTTGGTGGTAAGAGAAATGCAGGATTTGTGACCTGCAGAGCCAGGAAAGCAGAGGGGAGAGGGTCTGGGGCCTCATAGCCTGCTCCTTTCAGTGGTGGTGGACTGTTGGATTGACAGATCTGTGCTGTTCATGAAGAGTTGAGCCATTCCGTTAATTGGCACAGGTTAATGCCAGAATATCAGTGTGGTAAGAATTGACCCAGAATTATTAAAACATCCATTTGTGGGATCAGTTTGAAATAGCTAATTTGTTTCAAAATTAAAACAATCTGCTATGTTCAGTTTAAAAAACCCAATTCAATGTCAAGTCAAGACCCTAAATTTAGATATAAAGACCAGCTTAAGAAACAATCATGGTGGACTCCTGATTAGACAAGTCCTTGATTAAATAAATGCAACCTGCACTATCCACAGTCCAGGTAGTGTTGTCTTTTTCTGTAGCAATTTAAGTACAAAGGAGCCGTTTCTTTTTCACTTCTTTCCCAGGCAGCTTTCAGTATTTGTGGGTGATTAAGACCTCTTGTGGTACTTTTTCTTTTTTTGGTTGAGATGTTGCAGAAGTGTTAGTGAAACCATTGAGGCCACTTAAGGCGCTGATTCACAAGTTCCCGGCAGGAACCTCCGCCTAACTGGAATCCCCTGTCTGTCACAACTCCACAGACCCTCGTGGGGGCTTTATGTTTTACTCCTCGTTTCAGACAAAATTAAAGAAAATAATTGCAAAGGGTTGCTTTTAAGCAGTTTCTGCCTTCCCTGAGGCACCTACCAAATCCATTAAATGTCTGTGCGTTGGTTTATTTTCCTCCAGATTGTCTAATTCTGGGATGAATCTTGCTTTTTTTTTTTATTTCTTGGATGTATTTCAAATGTTTCTAGGGCACCTTGTGTTCTTTCAGTTCATTCCGTGATGTTCAAAATTGCTCCCAGTCTAATATCTGTGATTCAGATTAGCGTGCGTTTTGACACATTTGTCTTCCTTTATCCAAAACATTAATGAAATTATTCAATAAGGCAGAATCTAGTATAATTCCCTGTAGATCCAAGTAAACACCTCCAACCCAATTCAAGAGATTGTCTTTTGTCCTTAAAGCTTGCTTATGTCCATTTAATCAGCCTTTAGTCCTTGCAGGATCCTCTACGTGAACTATTTTGAATTATTACTTCAGAATACAAGTCTGGCTGGTCTTGTATAAGGCAACCAGAAAAAAGGTTCTTACAAAGCCTTTCCTGACTATCAGAAACTCAGCATCAAATGTTCCTGGTCTTAGCTGAGAGGAGAAGACCATGCAGTGATGCCATCCCTTCTCCATTTCTCCCCCCATCTCTGTAGGATATCTTCTGTTGGTTTTGCTTTAATGATTATTCCAAACATGACTTTTGTTTCGTACTCTATAGTGTAGTGAGGAGTGTATCAGCACTGAAAGATGGGGAGAAGGTGCTGTGCTGTAGTGGCAGCCTTTGGAGTGACCTGCCCTTTCTAAAGTAGTCTATTAGATAATTTTATTTTTTTTTAATTTTATTTATTTATTTGTATATTTCTCTGGACATGCCCTATGACTAACAATGATGCCCCACCGACTGAACTGAAAGGCTGCTTGCTCCTGCAAGCTAGGACTTTTGTTATCCAGATAGTCAAATTTGGGAAGGGGGTGTATGTGTGCATGTGTGAAATTAATTGTGGCCGTTAAAATCTGTCAGGGCCAGCATAAGCCTAACGTGTCAGGAGGCAGTAGGAGAAGAGGAGGCAGGAGGTCAGGGACAGACAACCAGACACACATTCCTCATCCCATCCACTGCCTTTGGGAGCAGATTGTTTTATTGTATGTCACGCTGCGCTCAGCTCTGTTATTCTACTGTATGCGATGAAGACTTTTGGCTTTGAGACTTCCATCTTGATTTCTCATGGGTTGTATGCCTAATGCCTAAAATACACCTGAGTATAGAAGTCATTCTGCTTCCAAAGTCCATTTCTTGCCCTTTTTTTTTTTTTTTTTGATCGTGCATTGTGTATGTGAGAAACAGAAACCATTTGTAACAATAATACACTTGACTAACATAATTTACTCCTCTGTTCAGCATGCGGGAACATGTTGACTGCTATTTTGGACTTGGGGTCACGTGCACACACAGTGAAAATCCTTAAAAGTGCATAACCCTTAAGGGTCGTAACAAACCTCCCATTCACTTCACTGGGGTTTGTATAATACCCCTTGTCAATGCTAGCAAATGATGTTTTGGCCACTGTCAGATTTGCTTTAAAGACAAAAAAAAATTGTTTTGTTGCTTTATGGAGCAGGATTTAGGGTATTTTCTATTAGCATTTGTTTTCCTCTAGGGTCCATCACTGAAATAAATGGGTGATGGTGTGGTCCCATACAACTGAAGAGATTTAAGAGCGAGCTACCTCAGAAGGGCCTGGCCCCCTGCGACCTCGGTGCTGCACACTTGCCCTGCCTTCCTTCTGTGGGGAAGGGGCACACACTGGGCCTTCAGCAAGCTGAGGGGAAGGGCAAAAATGGCTGAGAATGATGCACTTTTTTGGGGAATGGTGATTTTTCAGACAGGGTGAGTTGCCTGAGGTAGCTGGCTGGGTGGCCAGGTGGGCAGTAGTCCTGGCTGCAGGGGACTGGGCCCACATGGAGAAGGGGATCCTTCCTTCTGCCAGCAGCTCACTGTGGTACTCACACAGCCAGAAATGCATCTACAGTGTTTGTAGGTATCATAGAATGGTTAGAGTTGGAAAGGACTTTAAAGATCATCTAGTTCCAACCCCCCTGCCCTGGACAGGGACACCTCCCACCAGAGCAGGTTGCTCCAAGCCCCATCCAGCCTGGCCTTGAACCCCTCCAGGGATGGGGCAGCCACAGCTTCTCTGGGCAACCTGTTCCAGTGTCTCACCACCCTCACAGCAAAGGATTTCTTCCTGAGATCTAATCTAAATCTCCCCTCTTCCCATTTAAAACCGTTACCCCTTGACCTGTCACTACCCTTCCTGACAAAGAGTCCCTCCCCAGCTCTCCTGTAGCTCCCTTCAGATATTGGAAGGCTGCTCTAAGGTCTCCCTGGAGCCTTCTCTTCTCCAGGCTGAACAACCCCAGCTCTCTCAGCCTGTCCTCATAGCAGAGGTGCTCCATCCTTCTGATCCTCTTTGTGGCCCTCTGCTGGACCCACTCCAACAGGTCCATGTCCTTTCTATGTTGAGGACTCCAGAGCTGGACACAGTACTCCAGGTTGGGTCTCATGAGCGCAGAGTAGAGGGGTAGAATCACCTTCCACGACCTGTCAGAGCAAGCTGGAGTGGAGCTGGCAGTGGCTCAGATGTCAGCCAGTGAAGGGGTGTACAAGACAAGTGGTATCATAAAGGCAGAAGAATGTGTGGCTCAGACCTAGTAATTGTAAACCTACTTTAATTGTGACCAAGATGTGTGCACACTTTCCAATCTTAATATAGCTTGGTGATATTTATTTCAGTGTAAACATTTTAGGTTTCTTTTACTGGTATGAAAATTGCAGATTACTGTTCCATTGCAGCCCAGTAGTAAGAAAATGTTCAAGTTGGTTGGTTTATCAGCAGTCAATACTTTTTTATTGTGACCTCTGAGGATTTTGGTATTACCCTCCCTGGTGAGATGTAGAGAGGCATAGCTGAGAAGGGACAGCCATCCAGCTCGGAATGGTGACTTTCTGAATCCCTCTAGCAGGGCAAAAGTGTTCATTTGATCATCTCTTCAGACACCTGGCTCTTTTCTCTTGGGCTGGCTTCAAAATATGGGGAGAAATCCAAAGAGTTTTTAGTACACTAAAACAAATTTTCCATGCTTTAAATTGAGTAATTGTTTTTGGGGGACTTTGAAATAGTCCTTGGTTCTATTACAAAGGAACTTGATTTCTTTATTAGAAATTATGAAAATAATGGATTTTCCAGTTTACAGGTATGTATGGAAGTTTCTGAAAATTTTCAGAATTAATGGGAGAAAGATGGAGCTGGAGCAGCTGGTGACCACACCAACCACACAAAAGTCAAAGGGTCATTAAAGAAAGACAAACACAGAAATTCCAAGTACTTTTCAAAAATGAATGAAAAATCATTTGTGATTCTTACTGTGCAAAAGTTTAAGCTACAATATTTGGAGGTTAAAACCTGAAATACTTTTTTTTTTTTTTTTTTTAGCAATTATTTATAGGACAAAAGGGAAATGAGTCAATTTTCTGGCACAGTGACCATCCTGAAGCAATCTTAGAGACTGCAATATAGTCATATTAATTTTTTTTTTTTAATCCCTTAGTTATTTATAGGTAACATGCCATTCTGCATCTAACATGTATCTCTGCAGACATACAGAGCAACTACTGGAAAGCAAAACCATTTGTGGCAATGATTGTGAGACAGCTGTATAGGACGTGAGTTATTCCTGGGGTTAGTTAAATTTTTCTGGTCAGGAAAAATTTGTGAAATGGAATTGCCATCACCCAACTAGTAATGATTTGAGATAGATATCTATATATATATACAAATTTATTTTTTTTTTACCTTCTGATAGTAATTGACATTTCCAAAGATCATTTGATTTAAACAAACATGCATCTTTCAATTTGAATAGGTAACATGCCATTCTGCATCTAACATGTATCTCTGCAGACATACAGAGTAACTACTGGAAAGCAAAACCCTTTGTAGCAATGATTGTGAGAGAGCTGTATAGGACGTGAGTTATTCCTGGGGTTAGTTAAATTTTTCTGGTCAGGAAAAATTTGTGAAATGGAATTGCCATCACCCAACTAGTAATGATTTGAGATAGATATCTATATATATATATACAAATTTATTTTTTTTTTACCTTCTGATAGTAATTGACATTTCCAAAGATCATTTGATTTAAACAAACATGCATCTTTCAATTTGAAAACTATTCCTTAGAGAAATACGTGACCCTGTCTAGACAGAAGATTGTTAGTGGAGGTTAACGGTGCATGATGGATGGAAGCTCATAGGGGGAAAAGCTGATGTGAATCCTGTTCCTCCGGTGGGTATGAGAGGGCCTGGTCGCAGTTCCTGGTGGGTCTTAGGTCTTCTCTTTAGCTGTGGACGTCTGTGTGGAGAGATGACACATGAAGATGAGACTAAGGCTCTGGGGAGGAAATAGTGATAATGGGCCAATGAGGAAGAAGAGGTCTCTGGATAAGGTGGGAAGGGGATATGAGACAGTTGGGGGCTATAAGGCCTATGAGACAACAGTAAAGGACAGGGAAGCAATGGTAACTGAGAAGGGAACGGGACCTTCAAACCAGTACTGTGGCAAAGGAAACATCTGGGCTTTTTTCAGATACCTATTCTGGGCTAGATTCTTCCAAGGAATAAATTCTTCCTGAAAGCCTAATTAAAGCCTTCCAGAATATCCAGTTGCTGTAGCCATGTTATCACTTGTGAATGTGCTGAGGGAGCTTCCTGGAGGTGGTCCATGCTTGTAGCAGCTTGAGAAAAGGATCTTTGCTTTTCCAATGAAAAGGGGTGAGTGTTGAAAGAAGACATGAGGTGCAAAATGCTCAGGTCTGCTAAGGTATTTTGGCAGTGTGCTGGTGAATTGTCTACAATCTGACTCCCACTGTTTTACAAATGTGTTTGTTATTTAAAATTACTCAGTGAATTTCTCAGGCAAGCACATTTCTGCTCCACAGGCCTTGCAGGTTACTCAGAGGAACTAGTTTTTCAGGTATTTGTTATTCACCATTTACTGTTTGCCCTGAATATCACATCAGTCACATGGTATCATTGCTGCTTCCTGACCTGATAACTTCCAAGTCCAAAAGAGCTTTTAAGAAAGCTCCCTATCATCATTCCCAGGATAAATATTTGTGCAAATACATATCTAAGTGCAAGTAATAGCAAATAGCTCTCTTGCTGAGGTCATGATTTTGAACAAAAATTTGCCTGAGTGCTCACAGATGTTAAATAAAAGGGCAGCAGCTACCCATTCAAGCCAGTCTGTGATTTGATTCATGTATTTTATGGGGTTTGATGGGTTTTCTTGGTTGTTGGGGTTTATTGTTTGACTGGTTGTGTTGTTTTGTTGTTTTTTTTTTTTAAATTGTGATTTGATTCATGTGTTTTATGGGGTTTGATGGTTGTTGGGGTTTATTGTTTGGCTGGTTGTGTTGTTTTGTTGGGATTTTTTTTTTTAAATATGGATCACCCTGTTATAGTGTGGGTTAGTCCGAGTCTAGATTTGAGAGAAGTTGCTGGTAGCAGGGAGGGACAAGATACCTTCATACCCATAGAAAAAGTTGACCGAATGATGGAAGGACTAGATCTTCTCTGGGAGCTGAGCAACTTGTGTGTACAATTCAACGGTGTGAAGTTGTAGATCATATAACCACTGGATGTCACTGTTGTTCTGCAATTGGGAAATAAGTACATATTCTTCTACAATATCATCTTTCCTTTTGTGTAGCCAGTGGTAATACTTCAGAGAAGGTAACTGCTAAAGTAAGGAGCATAACTATCCTCGTGGCTAAGGAAAGGCAGTAAAATTCCCATTACTTCAGAGTATTAATAGTATTGGTAGGTTCTTAATAGCTGAGACCTTTTGTGAGGCAGCAATAAAGCGGACGCTAAAACTCCTTTAAGAAGTATTTTCCAGTACTGATAACTTACTAATATAAAGTAAGAGTTAGTTTTAAAGCCTTGCATGAGTTTCCTGTCATAACTTTCATTTATCTATTCATTGCTTCTTAGGAAAAGCCATTGATTTTGTAGTTCAGAACGCGATGTCAGAATCCCATGGAGGGAGGCCCAGCGCCTCGAAGGTCGCCATAGTCATCGTGTCTGGGAGATCAGAAGACACTGTGGAGGCAGCTGCACTTTCTGCAAGGATGAACAGTAAATCTTGTTTCCCTGTCGCTATTTTTTAAGCAGAGTTGTTGCTTTTTAAGTAATACACTAGAACAAACGATGAGAAATTAAGGCACTGGTATGTTCCTATAAGTTCACCGGTATGGACTTACTGTGTGTCATGTTCTGGTAAGAAACAGACCTGAGCAAAATCTGCCTGATGAAGATGCCTCTGAAATACTGGTAAATTCAGGACCAATCTACAATTTAAGCTGAACAGCTTCCATAGGCTTCACAAATTAGTGGCATTTCATTTTCCCAGTTCTTGTGAATAGATGAGGATGCCAGAAACGTGATCTAATGTTATAAATTCAACACTGTTGCAGTACAGTGAATCCTGAAAGGTCCACTGTAATAATAATAAACAGACAGAAGATTTGATCGGATTCTGCACTGACAGCAATATGCTTTTGGTATCAATGTGCACCGTGTTATATTTTTTTCTTTTCTGGCTGTAGTCTCTGTACCTCAGCTTCCTCAGGGTTTCAGCCGAGGTACTTCCTTTGCAGGCTGCTTTGGGAGCTATCGAATAAGGCATGAACTAAATAACAACTATTATTTTTTAATTAAATGACTTGAAAATAATCCAATTGCCACGTAAGTGAAGAAAGCCCCCAACATACTGAGATTTTTTTTTTTTTACATTTAAAAAAAAAAGTGAAGATGCTGTCATTAAATCTTCAGCTGCATTTTGTTGACCATACATGATCATATTATGCTTGGGACTAATAGAGCTCATTGAAGCTAACACTGTGATTAGAGAATCTGCATTTCTGCTCTTAATTGACTTTAGCCTAGGGAGGGAGTAATGCAAGTAAAATATGGAAATTAAATGTTGGAAAACAACTTTTCCTAATTCTTTTTTTTTTTAAGAAGCAAATGAAAAAAAAAAATACAACAAAGACCTCATTCTCCTGTTCATTGCCCATTTAAAACCCTTTCTTTTCTTTTGCTAGGGGTATCCCTGTTTCCAATTGGAATTGGGGACAGGTATGATGAAGAGCAACTAAGGACTTTGACTGGGCCATCAGCTGCTAACAGAATCATGAAGCTTCAGAATTTTGAAGACTTAACCACTATGGTCACACTAAATAGTGAATTTATCAAAAAAGTGTGCATGGGTAAGTTATGTTACGTTATTATGTGAATATCTACACAGAATTCAATGAAAGTGTAAGGAAGAAAAATAAGAATAGAAAAGAATAAGAAAGAATTAACTTTTCCAGGATAACAAATACTGGGGGAAAAAAATGTGTAAGATGTTTTAAACGAACATTTATTTATTTGTAGATAGCAAGGACCCATATCTAAGGAAACTTACTTCAACTCCAGACAGTGTTTTACTACTTTTGCCTCCTTGATCTGTGTGTATGTAAACTTATTGCTCATATTGTTGTTGTTATTTCTATTACAATAGTATCTACGTGTTCTCTCAACAAACCACTGTCTCATCATGTTAGTCATTGCACAGGTTTTTACCAGCTTTACTAGGGCTTAGTTATGTCTCCATTAAAATAAGTGGACTTTTTTTCAGAGCCAAGTACCACTAAGAATGAGGAAGTTGCAGAGTGTGCACAGTCCAGCTTAGAGATATCCGATCAGTCTCCACTGGGATCACTTCTGGCATTTTAAATCTCTCCAGAGCATCAAACAGCTGCCATTTTCTAGATTTAAACAGCTGCCATTTTCTTTCTTTTCTTTTAAAATAAGCTTTTAAAGATGCATTTCCTCTCCTCACACTGTAAAATATGTGATTTTTCTTGCCCTAAATTACATTGATCCAAGATATAGGATGGGGAGCAGGAATTTGAAACCAGTAACTATTTTCTTATTGCAATCTGTGCTATAACCTATTGGTACTAGAGGTGAAAGCTCTGTATTTTTATGAAAGCTTTTCCAACAACAAAAGAAAAGAGTATGCTCAAAAACTTGAATGATAGGTGTCTTATGTTAGACACCTAAAACTGAAAAATTTAGCTCTCCCTTTTGCTGATAGTAAAGCCTTTTCTACAGGGTGGGAAACTACGTTCTTTTTTGTGTGTGTGTGTTTTGTTTTGTTTTATTTAAGTTTCTTACAATCTGTAAAGTATAATTTTCCCCTCCAGACTCATACAGTTGGATTTCTTGTACGGAGGGAGTCTTACTTTATGTATGGAAATGTACCAAAAATAATACTATTAAAAAGGTTTAAAAGATTTCCTAAATGCTTTCAAAATGCATTACTTGAACTGGAAAAGACAGAACACATAGCCCATATATACTAGCATAGTACAGTATTATATAAAGAGTTTGCTAGTCAGAGTTTTAATTTCCTAGACGGTGCTTATCACATTGTGATACCATAGTACTTATATGAAATTACTTTCCATATACCTTTAGGTGTGTTATGAGAGCACGTAAAAATAGAAACTGCAATTCAGTGGGTGCCTTGTGACCATCTAGCTGATCATATAAAAAACTGCCCATCATAGTAATGCCTGAACATTAATGAAACTGAATTGGGGTATTCTTATTGCAGCTATTTTCATACTTAGGCTAGTTGCTGACAAATCTCATCTTACAAATACTCGCTGTATTTATCTTTCTGCATTTAATAAATGGGTGTGTGCATGGGTGTGCAAATCCTCATTGCCTGCTAATTACCAGATATATTCATCACAATTCATCACAAGATTCAGCAGTAAGGCTGGAACCTGCCTCAGAGCTAAAAGCTTCTTTTAAGTACCATCTGGGCAGAGCTGTATGTCAGTACCAGGAGTGCTGTGGAATTACAGCCTGCCTATTGCTCACAGTGTATTTTGGGACCAACATCATTGCAGAAGTCAGGTAATGCTAGCAGAATTTCACTTAAACTTGTACACTTTGGACAAATTCCTGCAGTCTTCAGGTGGGGATTCTCACATTCTAACACCAAAAAAAAACTTTCTTACCTCCTATGTCACATTTTTAAGCAAGCAATTCTGCGTTTTCGTGACCACCACTTACTGAAAAGGCTGCATAAGGGATTGAGATGGCTAAAAGATACCCGTTTCTCTTTCAGACCCTGTCAGAGAATGTATAGATGAGGATGGAAACAAAAAGAAAGTAAGTATATTGCCTGGGTCATTAATTTGGATTTCAAACTACAAAATTCATGCAGGACCTTCTTAGATAACCAGAAAGAAAAGGTGTTGGACAATATTAAATATTAAGAATTATTTTATTTTGGAGGATGAAAATATTGGCTTTTGAACTGATGGGATAACTTTGCACACAAAGGAGACTTCCCCTAATCACATCTGATCTTACAGTGTGTTGAATACTATTGAAGGCAGTGCAGAGCCAAAACTTGTGACAGTGTGTGTCTTCCCTGACAAAGAAAAATGCATTTTTATCTCCTGGTAAAAGAACTTTGGCAAAGCTAGACATGGCTGGAATAAAGGTGCATATATAGGGGGGGAGGCAATGTCATTGTCCGGATCCTTTCCTTCTGCTAAGATACAAGTACCTTGTCCCTGTGAAAACTTCATAGGAAGATAAGTATTGTGTGATAGTCATCTCTGTAGGGAAAGCCATCTCAAGTAATGAAATTAAATTTCTTAGTGTTTGTTTGCAGAAAATCTTTTATTAATCCCTAGAAAATGCTCAGAAATGTTAGTAAACCTATCTGATCTCTCAGAAGTGAACTGCTCTCAGAAAGGAATGATGTAGATGTTATAAGTGGTTCAGTTCCTTCATCTCAGGTGAAATGCCAAGGTTTTTGGTTGTATATGATTCTTCATGAATTTAAAAATATTAGCATAAGCTTGTTGCATATTTTCTAGTAGGGGTGACTTCCTTAATTTGCGTGTTTTCTAGTAGGGGTCATTCTCTTACTTTAAAACAAAAAATAATCAGATCCTTGTTGTTTATTCATTTGAATTGCATGTGTCCAGGCCTCTGGGCTACTAGAAGCAGACACAGGTACACGTAGATAAGTGCTGGGAAGTCTCGTCCTGAATTTCAGACATGTCAGGTTTCATTTTGTTGGTGATAAACTTAAAGCACAATTTCCGTTCTGGCTAAAATGCTTTTGGAAGAAAAGAGACCAAGCTCCATTCCATATTAAAAATGAACCACGTTTTCAAATTCAGGTGGATTTTATGTTACCTCTTCTGTCAGCCAGAAAAAATGGGTTTTAGAAGACACTGCCAACATGGTAGATATTACCTTTTGTGGCAGGCTGTTGTGCATCCTGTGGTGCCTACAGGACACCATGGAAATACTCTGCTGCTGGTGTTGAGCATCCACACTCTGAATTACTCTGCCAACTCCCGGTCAGTAACGTGCCATCTTTGAGCTGGTACCCTCTTCCAGCATAGTCCACAATCCAAGGGATGAAGAATCAAGGCTCTTTCCTGATTCAGAAAACACAGGCTCTGATATCAGTTCCATAATATTTCAGGCGTTACTCGGAGTTACGGCAGGAGGCTCAGTTCCCCAAGTGGGATGTCTGTCATGCACCTGGAGATTGTGGGAACTGATCTCTTGCAGTTTGCGAGGAAATCAGAGTTCTCAGGATCAAAAAACTCAGCCTAAATCCTGTCTAATATCAGGAGTAATGTGATTCATTACTTTTTGTTGTTGTTGTTATTACTTCTACCCTCAAAATGACTGTTGAAGGCAGATTCGTGGCTAAGGTTAGTAGCACAAGGACAGAAGATCACACGTGCTAGGTCAGGCCAAAAATCCATCCAACCCCTTCTATTATAAGGCCAAAAATAGAAATCGGGGAAGAATGTAAGTAAGCACATATGATACTTCCCTGAACTTTCTTAGCCCTGAACAATTTGTGACTCAGGGACACCCTGAGCTGCGAGTGGCATCTCCTTGTGTTTCATAGTGCTCAATATTTTTCTCTTCCATTAATTTGTTCAGTCATTCTTTGAATCCATGTAAGTTTTTAGCACTGGTTCCATCCAGTACTATAAGTTATCATATCCGGTAACTAAATTAGAAGGTGCCAGCTGGTGAACCCAGCTGAGGTACATGGTGCTCTCTCCTGCAGATGCACAGTAAGAGGAAGACTGTGCAAGTCCAGGTCCGTAGGTTCAGAGGTCCCTCAGAGAGGAAGTCTGAGGCTTCCTCCGGTGTTCTGGCAGGCTCATCGGTTTCAGCAGACTTATCCTTCACAATTTAGAAAACTCTGCTTTTGCTTTCCTTTCTCTCTTATTCCTACTCCTACGATTTCATATCAATTGGGATTTAGGTTTTCTTTGTCTTCAGAGTCCCTGCGTTTTCCTTTGCACCAGGATTCTTGGCTTTGTTTGGATCATTCAGTTGATTTTTTTCTTTTAATGTGCTGCACTTCTCTTGTCCAGCTCTTAGATGTTTTCCAATAGATGTCCTGTAAAGGAGTGAAATAAAAACAATTATGTATGGAAGTTAAAGGGTTCTTTGCCAGACTTGCACAGCTGTATATATACCCTTCCAGGTGCTCCGATTTCAGTGAGTTGTAGGCGAGACAACTCTAATTAAAAAACATTCAATTTCTTCCTATCTAAATATTTTTTCCATACTAAAAGCTCCTTATGTTACTGTTTCACAGCTTCCTCTAGGCTCACAAGCCTTAAAAGTATTAAGCCACTTCCGGGACAAGTTCCCTTCTCACTGTCCTGAAAGATACAAAGCAGTATCTAACTAGTAAAATTAAAGCAGTAAATTAACTTGTCTTAAGATGAAAATTTTTATGGCTGAAAATCTGGCAGCTCTCTTTTAGACCTGACAGTATCACCTAGCTCAGAGATACAGAGTAGTACTTTTACATCACTATTCTTGGTTTGCACATCAGTGCCAAAAATAGTCTGTGAACGATGCTGTGTTTACCTAGACATTTTGCCACTTTGCTTTTCTCTTTCATGGGAATGATGAGTAAGCTGAAGAGGAGAGGATGGGACATAACCTTGCCCAACAGCAATTACTTATTTTTTTTTTTTCCCCGTATGTTTCTGCTTGTGAATATCAAGGTGTGTTACCCAGCTCATAGAACCACTGTCTCACTTGTTATTAGTGCTTCTGGACCCACCTCTGAAGAGACAGGTCTGGAAAAGGCTGTTTCCCACATTTGGGGATATTCTTGGGAATGCAGACCTCAGGGCTGAACACTCTGTTTTGAAATTCATTGAGCCTATTTATTGACTTTAGAGCTCTGTGGGATTGGGGCCAGAGAGTTCAGCCTTTTGCCGATATGAATCTTGAGATATTCCAGATTGTGACCACATCTATTTCTCTGTCCTTTAGTAGTATGTAATCGTGGTGCCTTAAAATTTAGGATGTCCTTTAGAAAATGAGAATACAGTTTATATTTTATTTTTAATTTTACAAAACCACTGTGTATGTCTAATAATATTAGTCTGGTAAATGACCAATTTCCCTTCTGGAAGGGAGGAAGTGTTTTGAAATTTTGGAGATGCGGATAAAATAACTAGAGTATTCCACGCCTTTCCAGCTTGGAACAGATATTGTTAATTCCTGCTGTGCCATGACCATCTGTGCACAGAGCTTTTTCTAAAAGTTTTATGGCTTATGAAAACTAAAGGCTTCGACATTTAAAGAAAAGCTGAGGGGAATTCTTTATTGACAACGCTATCCATGCATGCTGTAGGATGGCTAAGCCAACAATAGATGGAGTACCAGATAATTCATTCTGCTGTGACAAAACATCTCCTATTCTAGACTATTATCTTTTGCTTGGAACTGCGTTGCCAGCAGGTCCAGAGAGGTGATTCTGCCACTTT
>NW_015090809.1:1424204-1465302 GCF_001431845.1 Calidris pugnax
GGACATGGACCTGATGGAGAGGGTCCAGAGGAGGGCCACAAGGATGATCAGGGGGATGGAGCACCTCTGCTACGAGGACAGGCTGAGGGAGCTGGGGTTGTTCAGCCTGGAGAAGAGGAGGCTCCGGGGAGACCTAATAGCAGCCTTCCAGTACCTGAAGGGAGCCTACAGGAAGGCTGGGGAGAACCTGTTTAGAAAGGCCTGCAGTGACAGGACGAGGGGCAATGGCTTCAAGCTGGAGGGGAACAGATTTAGACTGGAGATGAGGAGAGGGTTCTTCACTGTGAGGGTGGTGGAGCACTGGAACAGGTTGCCCAGGGAGGTGGTTGAGGCCCCTTCCCTGGAGATATTCAAGGTGAGGCTCGACGAGGCCCTGGGCAACCTGGTCTAGTTGGGGGTGTCCCTGCTGACTGCGGGGAGGTCGGACTAGATGACCCTTGGAGGTCCCTTCCGGCCTGGGAAATTCTATGATTCTATGATTCTATGATTCAGAGTCTATTTCTTACAGTGCTACTAATTTAAACTTTCTCATCTTCATGAAGTCCTTAACGTGCTGCATTCTATTATTTAATTACCCAAGGCTAATTTGAGCAGCACTGCTGTCAGTGTCACTTTACTTCCTCGCTGTAGGAGCGTGGCAGCAGCCAAGTTTTGCATTTTTCTCCCCTCTGCCCATGTTCTTTTCAATGGCTAAATATCCGTGTCTCCCCATCTAGCCTGGTGACAAATGGACATTACCAGACCAGTGCCACACTGTGACATGCTTCCCAGGAGATTACACAGTTCTGGAGAGTCACCAAATTAACTGTGAAAGGATGCCAAAACCGGTATGTCACAGCAATCTTCCTGCTGTGAAGGTTGAAGAAACTTGTGGCTGCCGATGGATGTGTCCCTGTGAGTATCTCTCTTTGCATGTACGACCTTCCTCCCCATCACCTGAAAGGTTTATCAAAAATGTAATGCTGAATGGAGCTGTGCAGTCACTGTACACATCAAAGGTGGCTGAGGTGGGGGGAATTAACGCTGTACACGGCTTAAATAAACTCTTAAATCAGAGTCTCACTGATGCCTGGAATGTGTGATGCAAGTTCAGGGCCACTGCGAGCTTATTTCTTACATTAACATAACTACATTGTTTTATCAGAGAATCTCACGCCCAATTTCCAAAGCTGTGTGAAGGGGGAATGATAGTGCATGGAAGAAAACAGAAATTTATCTCGGCATGCTGTAAACAAGTGCTGTGTTCTTGGTCCATCTCTAGGCTTTAGGGTTTGGCGCATCAGGTGTGTGTATTAAAGAAACAACAACAACAACAAATATTCCCTGCCTCCAGAAAACCTCACACTGGGTATTTGAGTGGAAATGGTGAAAACTATGTTGTCTTGGGTGAGGTGACAGGAACAGAAATTAAGTGCACCTATACACATTTACAAGGTGAAGGGATTCAGCCCTGAGACTGGTGATTCTTTAGGAAAATCCCATATATGTGAAAGGAATACTTGAGGGAGGAAAATAAGAATGATGATTTCAAGCAAAAAAAATTAGCCTGAGCTTCTGGATGGCCTCAGTGCCCGGAGAGATGCTCTGACAACAGTGAAATGGTGGCAGTCCAGGATAAAGGAGGCGGTGATGCCTGCCTGAGCCTCACCTTCTCTCTGTGCCAAACGCACCGTAGTCGTATGCTCGATTTCCATAAAAACTAGTCAAGATGCTTATTTTGAATCAAACGTTCCAAAGTTCAGATATACATGATTGAGCTCTGCTATTACAGCTAAAATTTACAGAAATCTCCAAAATAGGAGATTTAGGTAGTATTTTTAATAGTTTAAATCTTTTTCAGCACCTGAATGTCATTGGCTTTAATGAAGTTTAGAGGACTGTACTCCCCAATGCAATTCTGAAAATTTGGCTTACACCAAAAAGTAATCACATGATTACTTTTTAAAGTCACAACCCTATATATATCTTCTCTTTATAATCTATAATCTCAATTTAAAATCTCCCCTGCTGAACTGTCTGTTTAAAGAAAAATTTCTTTAAGGCACTCCTTGAAATACCTAAGCTAGGTAGCTAGATATTCAATTCCTGAACTGTTAGACATCCAAAATTTTAACATCCCAACTTTTAACATTTCCTAAAAGTGCATTCAAGGATTCGAACCCTTTAACATTTCTGTTTTGATATGAATATTTCAAAAAGACAAAGATTTTAGTTGAATAGTCATAAATATTTTATAAAGTTTAAAAGATACTCTTAGCGATATCTACCCATAGAATGTGCATCTGTAATAATTTTCTTCATCCTAAATACAATGATAACAATGTGAAGGCATTACTTTTGGCATACATTTTGTTGTACATTGGGCAAAATATGTTGTCATAAACATTTTCTGACAGGATGAAATGAAAAATGCCAGTCATACCATTAGTTGGTTATCATAAAAAAACCTATGGTTGACTTGATGTTGCTGCTGTTTAACGTGAATTAACATTTGTTTACCTCTTTATGAATTTAGTATTCATAGTATGCAAAATTTAACTTTTTTTTTTTCCCTGAACTAATATAATTTGTGATGAGGTGGAGTAAGTTTTCATATGTTAGAAGGCAAAAATCCCAACCCCACCCAGTTGATCAAAAGTCCATGGGTAAAGTAGCCTCATTTCAATGGCTACTTAGCAAAATCAGGGTGATGCTGTGTCAACCAAGGCTTAGGAGGCAGGAAGGCTGATTCTGATGCTGTAAGTGTTGAAGTCAGAGTCGAAACTCACAGCAATCAGTAAACTTTAGAGATGGGCATAGCAAAGTAGGTGCTCAGCAGGAGGTCAGTGTGTTTCAGCATCTCTTTGTTGTTATGGATGGAGGCTGGTTAGGTGATCTGCACTGCAGGAGCCTGGCAGTGCATGCTTCATTTCACTCATGATTCAGCAAAGTAGTGTTCAGTTATTTACCAGAGGCCTTTCAAATGATTGGTTGGCAGTGCAGATGATGTGAAAAAGCAAAGAGGAAGTACTTGAAAAAGTGTTCTTCCCATGTTGTATAACTGATTTCGGAGAATAGATCGGGAGTTAAACCACGAAGGTGTTTGCTTGCTGAACTAGTTACCCATTTCATAGCAATATGAAACCGGTCTGGTGGGAGGTGTCCCTGCCCATGGCAGGGGGGTTGGAACTAGATGATCTTTCAGGTCTCTTCCCACTCTAACCATTCTATGATTTGCAACGTGATTCGTGGCTCTTGAGAGTTTGTGGACTATTCAGTTGATTTAAATAGAATCATAGAATCATAGAATCATTTGGGTTGGAAGAGACCCTTGGGATCATCTAGTCCAACCATCTCCCCTACTCTACAAAGTCCTCCCCTACACCATATCCCTCAGTACCCCATCTAAACGGCCCTTAAACACATCCAGGGATGGTGACTCAACCACCTCCCTGGGCAGCCTGTTCCAATGCCCGACCACTCTCTCTCTGTTAAAAATTCTTTCCTAATGTTCAGTCTAAACCTACCCTGTTGGAGCTTGAAGCCATTCCCTCTTGTTCTGTCGTTAATTACCTGTGAGAAGAGACCAGCACCAACCTCTCTACAGTGTCCTTTCACGTAGTTGTAGAGAGTGATGAGGTCTCCCCTCAGCCTCCTCTTCCTCATACTAAACAGTCCCAAAATAGATTGCATTAATTCATTCTGTGCTACAGAAGCTATGAGAAATTTAAAAGGATTCTCTTTATCCTTAGAATTTTTTTAATGTCCACAAATAAAATAAAGGTTGAGAAACATTGTTTTATTGCTAACTTGTTTCATTGTTGTTTAGACATGAACTTTATAAGAAGGTACGGTAGAATATCTGAAGATGCTCCAGTGCTCCAAAAGGATGTACCTTTTGACAATTCAGTGCTTGACAGCACACAAGATAGGCCTTTTTTTTTTTTTTTAGGCACAAGTTGCTGTGTCAATGAATGGGAAAGAGGTTATTCTCAAATCTCAATTAGAATCCAAGTAGCTGAATTATTCACAATGAGAATTTTCTTCCTATATGTTTAGCTGGCATTGCTTTTATTATCTTTAAGCAAAAGATTTGAAAACACAAATTCCAATATGTTTAGCTGACATTGCTTTTATCTTTAAGCAAAAGATTTGAAAACACAAGTCAGAAGGATCCTTTTGCTCAGTTTTAGTTTTGGTACTTGTGAGATTATAATCCTTCTTGTTTTCCAGTTTGTGAAGACAACAAAGTGTTTATAATCTAATGATCAGGGCACTGAGCTATCAGTTGACCATTGGTTTATCCTGTGCACGTTGTATCTCTGCCCTTTTCCTGCTTCCCATCTGGAAAAAAAATAAAAATAAAAATGTTCCCAGGTATAGCCTTGTGATGTGTTTGATAAGAATGAAGTAATGTTGTTTTGTTTCAGATGTAATACTGTACGGAATAAAATGCAATACCATAATAAAAATGCAATGCAAAATTTAAAAAATGTTACAGTTTTTCTACAGATAGGGAAGGGATATGTTTTCCCTGCTTTCATTTTTCATATAGAATTTATTAATAAGTGACATTCAATGTGAATAAAATTCATGGTAAGAGATTTTCTATGAGTTTATCCAAATCCTTTTTAGTGCTAATTGCTACAAAGATACTTCAAAAAAAACCTCAAACCATGTGATGAAGTATTTAACAGAGTTTCTTGTAAATTATTTTCTACAGCACTTGCAATTCATTACCTTCCTAGCTTTCTCAATTAATTGATTCCACATGCTCATAAAAACTGTGAAGAAATAGTCTAATTTAAACAAAAACAAATGTCTATATGGCTTTTTTCTTTTTTTTTTTCACTGATGTGCAGGTGTGTGTATAGGAAGTTCATCTCGACATATTGTCACTTTTGATGGGCTGAATTTTAAGCTGACTGGGAATTGCTCCTACACCTTGTTTCAAGACATGCAACATGACGTTGAAATTCTCCTCCATGAAGGACCATGCAGAGCAACACCGAAGATGAACTGTATGGACTCTATTGAAGTGAAACATCGTGGTGTATCTGTTCAGCTCTTCAGTGACATGGCAGTAAGCTAAATGCAACGAAGTGACCTGTGTGTTATCTGCTCTTGCTATGGAATTTCAGGTTGTGGGGACCAATTTGTTCCCTTTAGCCAGTTTCTTTTCCCCTTGCAGTCTATTCTTAGGCTTCTGAGCAAGTGCTCATTTTAATTTCATGATACAATCTACATTCACATAATAAGCCAGACATGTTTCGTTTCTTGTTCTCCCTGCTGTGCTGGTATGACAACGTCAAGATTATGGGATTTGGCAATGTCTCCCTGACACTTCTGCCAGAAAAGCAGGGATTATAGACAGGACATAACTGCACTCTGATTCTCCTCTGTTGGCAGAGGTCCTTTTACACGGTGTTATAATCTGGTGCATGGTAGAGCAGCCTCTGTTCTTCACAAACACCTATGTGTGACTGGTTAGTTGAAGAGCTAGAGAGTTGGTTCTTACCTTGTCTGCAGGTGGACCTCAGCATTAGATGGAAGGCCATCTTAGTATTTATTATGTCTGTTATATAGTCACAGAAGCATTCAAATTCAATATGAAACATTTTCCATCTCTGGGTTCCTCAGACACACAGGAGTCAGTGAGCAAAGGTGACCTCATCTGACTCATGCAGCAAAATAGGATGGACCAAACACCTGCACCCAGTTGGGCATGGTGGTTCAGCCTTGACTTTCACTGAGGTTTATTGATAATCATAGTCTGTAGGTGTCATTTTAACTTCATGGCATTGGATTGCTAGTCTGTGTATACATGATGCTGAAGGAATGCACTCGTGGGGAAATGTTGAAAGAGTTGTACATACGATACACAGAATGAAGGTCAATTAGTTCTGTACGTTTTTAGACTCCTTAGAAATTTTCAGCTTGCAAAATTGATTCTTATGTCCAGATTCAGTTGGATCTTCTATTACTTGTGAAGTCAAAAGGTGTTTCAACTGTAAGATTGGGTTGATTGTAGCTCTTGCTAGAACTGATGTGATGATCTTGCCTTTTTGGAAAGAGGTGTTTCAACTGTAAGATTGGGTAACTCTTGCTAAAACTGATGTGATGATCTTGCCTTTTTGGAAACAGGTGGCTGTTAATGGTGAAAGGGTTCATATCCCCTATTCTAGCAGTTTGTTTGAAGTCACCGTCTATGGAGCAATCATGCACGAAATCAAGTTCTCCCATCTTGGACATAATCTCACATTTACTCCAAGAAACAATGAATTTCTTCTTAAGCTTAATTCAAAGAGCTTTTCTTCAGGAACACAAGGGCTTTGTGGTAAGTTTGAAAACTGGTAATTTTAACAGCTTCCTACTTGGGCTTGAGCTGCTATTTATGTTATTGTAATTTGTGTGGCCCTGTACCCTTAAACTCTCTGGCTGAACTGATTCCCCTATTGTTGGCACTTTGCTAACCTATGTAGGTTTTTCTACTATGGACAACAGCATAACAGCTCATTGATGTAATACCTTGGAAAGAATGAGCTAGACATCTCGCATGTTTTACTCATTTCACATCTTTTCAAGGAGATTTTTTTTTTTTGGAAGAGAGTCTATGTAGATTTTTCTACTATGGACATAACATAACATAAGCATGACAGCTCATTGATGTAATACCTTGGAAAGAATGAGCTAGACATCTCGCATGTTTTACTCATTTCACATCTTTTCAAGGAGATTTTTTTTTTTTGGAAGAGAGTTTAACTTTAGGTTTTTATGTATACATTTATGTGTTTTACTTATTTCACATTTTCTTTCAAGGAGATGTTTTTTTTTTTTAAGAGGGTTTAACTTTAGGTTTTTATGTATACATTTATGTGATGAAACATGACCTGTGCTTGCAGTGACGGCAGAAGGTTTGTGAGGGGTACTACTACCTGAATTAATTCTATGGTATCCTCAGTGGTATAATCTATTGTATAGCTTATACCTCCTGTGATAAGGGACCAAGGGGTTTTATGCCTCTATTGATACTAGCTGTAAGGAATATCATTCATTCCTCTTCCCCTTGGCATTCACTGAGCAGCCCCAAACAGCTCTGTCTGTCCTGTGCCTGTTTCCTCTAGGTTTATTTTACTGCTGACTGTGTTCAGACTCTTCCTTTTACTCACCTTCCTAGGGGTGTGTGACCAGAACCACGTCAACGACTTCACGTTACGTGATGGCTCTGTCACTCCTGAGAGCAGCGTGTTTGTTCAAGACTGGGTGGTAGAAGAGCCAGGGAAGATCTGTGAAATCCGGAGAGAAGACAGATGCTCTGAGCATGCAACAAGCCACTGCCACCTTCTGCTCTCCAATCAGTTTGCAGAGTGCCACAGTATGATCTCCCCCAACATGTTCTATGAGGCCTGCATGGAGACCAGCTGCTATGAGGATGAAGCCTGCGAGATGATAAATTCCTACGTTCACATCTGCAGGGAAAACGGGGTCTGCGTAGACTGGAGAACACCCGAGATTTGTCGTAAGGGGTTTAAGATACCTTAAAACCTGATATAGAAACTGCCTAACTTGGTGGCAGGGGTGACAATGATGGTCGGTGTAATACTAGTTTTTGAGTACCGTGCAATGGGGCAGAAGTTCCAAATCAAGTTTCCCATATGAGTGATTTTTGCAGGTCTGATGACTGGTTTGCTGTCCGCTAAGTCAGGCTGGATATTAGGAAAAATTTTTTCACTGAAAGGGTTCTCAGCCATTGGAATGGGCTGCCCAGGGAGGTGGTTGAGGCACCATCCCTGGAGGTGTTCAAAAGACGGGTTGATGTAGTGCTGGGAGGTCTGGTTTAGTGATGATGCTCCTTGTTTGCTGTGTGGGTGACTATTTTTGTCAGTTGGGTTGACGGTTGGACAAGATGATCTTTAAGGTCCCTTCCAACCTAGAAGATTCTGTGATTCTGTAAGTTGCACGTTATGGAAAATGCGTTTCTTATGTGATGAAACATGACCTGTGCTTGCAGTGACGGCAGAAGGTTTGTGAGGGGTACTACTACCTGAATTAATTCTATGGTATCCTCAGTGGTATAATCTATTGTATAGCTTATACCTCCTGTGATAAGGGACCAAGGGGTTTTATGCCTCTATTGATACTAGCTGTAAGGAATATCATTCATTCCTCTTCCCCTTGGCATTCACTGAGCAGCCCCAAACAGCTCTGTCTGTCCTGTGCCTGTTTCCTCTAGGTTTATTTTACTGCTGACTGTGTTCAGACTCTTCCTTTTACTCACCTTCCTAGGGGTGTGTGACCAGAACCACGTCAACGACTTCACGTTACGTGATGGCTCTGTCACTCCTGAGAGCAGCGTGTTTGTTCAAGACTGGGTGGTAGAAGAGCCAGGGAAGATCTGTGAAATCCGGAGAGAAGACAGATGCTCTGAGCATGCAACAAGCCACTGCCACCTTCTGCTCTCCAATCAGTTTGCAGAGTGCCACAGTATGATCTCCCCCAACATGTTCTATGAGGCCTGCATGGAGACCAGCTGCTATGAGGATGAAGCCTGCGAGATGATAAATTCCTACGTTCACATCTGCAGGGAAAACGGGGTCTGCGTAGACTGGAGAACACCCGAGATTTGTCGTAAGGGGTTTAAGATACCTTAAAACCTGATATAGAAACTGCCTAACTTGGTGGCAGGGGTGACAATGATGGTCGGTGTAATACTAGTTTTTGAGCACCGTGCAATGGGGCAGAAGTTCCAAATCAAGTTTCCCATATGAGTGATTTTTGCAGGTCTGATGACTGGTTTGCTGTCCGCTAAGTCAGGCTGGATATTAGGAAAAATTTTTTCACTGAAAGGGTTCTCAGCCATTGGAATGGGCTGCCCAGGGAGGTGGTTGAGGCACCATCCCTGGAGGTGTTCAAAAGCCGGGTTGATGTAGTGCTGGGAGGTATGGTTTAGTGATGATGCTCCTTGTTTGCTGTGTGGGTGACTGTTTTTGTCAGTTGGGTTGACGGTTGGACAAGATGATCTTTAAGGTCCCTTCCAACCTAGAAGATTCTGTGATTCTGTAAGTTGCACGTTATGGAAAATGCGTTTCTCGGTGAACTGTTGACTGGTAAAACGCAGAGTAGTTTTGCAAGGCTGGAGGGGTAACCTGTGAAATGAAAACACTACAAAAGCCACGCAAAGGCAAACGCAGCTGTGTGACAGTACCTGACCCTGCAGGCAGTGAGCCACCCTGAACTGAAATTCTGCCCTGATCCTGCTCAGCAGTTGTTTTGGCTGCAGATACTGCTTTCGTACAGACACTGGAGGTGCAGATGCTGGAGGACAGGGGAACTTGTAGAGTAGTGGAACTGCTCACCAGCCTGTCATTGTCATAACTACCTGCCAATGACATAAAATAAGACTTTTCTGAAGTCTCTGTAATATTTTCTGCAAATTCCCCACATTCCAACCAAAGCCTACACCTTTCAGACTGTGGTGGAAGAGCCAAGTGTGATTTTAAGTTTCTACTGCACTGATCAAACCAGCTGTGCTTTGCTTTGCAAATCTGGTTCTCCTTCTGGCTGCCTTTTGCTTGTGTTTTGGAGGCAAAGAGTTTGGGCTGTGAGAGAGCAGTATAGCAGGATCTGAGCCTTGCATATTGCCTGGAGCCCAAAATAAACAAGAGAAGCATGCTGGTGCTAAGTTCACATGGTTGTATAAACAAGTAACTCTTGAGGTGGGTTATTCCACACCTGCTGTTAGTCTGTCTGCAGTGGTGGTTACAGGCATTCAGATATTCACTCACAGTGTTTCTGGTGGTACCCAGTACCCAGTACCTTGAGTACTGTGTCCAGTTTTGGGCCCCCTACCATAAAAAAGACATAAAGGTGCTGGAGCGGGTCCAGAGAAGGGCGACAAAGATGGTGAGGGGTCTGGAGCACAAGTCTTATGAGGAGAGGCTGAGGGAACTGGGGGTGTTCAGCCTGGAGAAGAGGAGGCTGAGGGGAGACCTTATTGCTCTCTCCAACTCCCTGAAAGGAGGGTGTAGAGAGGTGGGGGGCGGTCTCTTTTCTCAAGTCCCAGGTGACAGGACGAGAGGAAATGGCCTCAAGTTGCGCCAGGGGAGGTTCAGGCTGGATATTAGGAAAAAAATTTTTACTGAAAGGGTTATCAGACATTGGAATGGGCTGCCCAGGGAGGGGGTTGAGGCCCCATCCCTGGAGGAGTTCAAAAGACGGGTTGATGTAGTGCTGGGAGGTATGGTTTAGTGATGATGCTCCTTGTTTGTTGTGCGGGTGTCTATTTTTGTCAGTGAGGTTGACGGTTGGACAAGATGATCTTTAAGGTCCCTTCCAACCTAGAAGATTCTGTGATTCTGTGGTTTAGTCAGGTATCTAAGATGTGTGTGTGTGTGTGTGTGTATGTAGGCATTTTCTTTCCCAGCTGGCCCCTCAGGTATCAAACAACTTGTATCCCAGTTGTTTTTCACATCTCCTACTTCTCTAGTTTAGTCAGTTCTTGTTGCCTTGCCTTCTTTCCCTCTTGCTGCCCGGGTACTTTTCATTTCTGAATTGAAGAGTCAGCATCCTAAAGGCATGATACAGCAAGAACTCAGTACGTGTGTTGTTTTGTTTGTGTTTTAACCTCAGACTGAGGGAATGATGGGATAGGAAGTCAAAAACATGAATTTTGAATTTGTTTTGAGCCTCCAGTTAGTGTCTTAAATATCTTTCCAGGATGGGTTATTGAAGAACCTGTTGCTGTTGCACACTAAATCTTTTAAAAAACAATGCAGTCTGTTTGGAATATAGTCCTAGAAAACAGGGAGAATACTGGCAGCCATTTTCTAAATTTAGTGCTTCAGTCAGACTTTGCAAATTGTAACGTTCAAGGCTGAATGTCAGCAGAGTACCTTAATAACTCTCTGCAGTTTTCAAATTCCCATCCTGTTACTCAGCATGTACAAGGATAGCTGAAGAGTTGCCCATTTTAACACTAGTTGCATAAAACAAGCTTTAATGTCCTAACAATAGCATCAGCTTCTTCCTTCAAAGAAGGCAGTTGCATGTGTGCAACTGCCAAAAAAATAATTGCTAATTACAGGAGCATTAGAAAGGTTATATTAATGACTAGACACTGCAGAATAATTACTCTACCACTACATGTTTAATAACAATGGCACGGTTCTGGAGTACCTTGCTTTGCCCCCCTGTAGTGAATTCCTGTCATGTTTTGGGGGTTTTTGTCATGCCATATTGGGACATTTCAAGCAGTACAAATCCTTCCTAACTGGCCTGCCTGGGTGGGTAAATATACTTGATGGAATATCTGATCAAGAGAGAGCTTGTTCTCCATCCTGTGTTCATTCAGTTCCTCTGCCTGAGCTTTCCTTGCTCCTTTTTGGGAAGATGCATGTGTTGAGTGCTACCTGGTAGACTTCCAGCTTTGTGTCAATGGATGGAAGGAAACTTTACTTCAAAGTGGGAATGCATAGTGAGCGAGATATATATATTTTTATTTTATTTTATTTTTTTTCTCTAGACCCTGCACTTAGTAGACTTGTGCTGCAGAAACCTGTAGCTTCCAGTGATAGCCATGTCACCCTGACACATAGAACATGCACCCCTTGAGCTAGCTCACCCTTACAGTGATGGCTGCTGAATAGGGTTTCTACTCCAATGCCAGTACGAGCTCTATTTTAATGTGAAGATCATAGAGATTTCTGACAAAGCACCACATTGCTAATAGTGGCGTGTGTTGGGATCCAGCTTTGTGTGGAAAGGAAACTTTATCCACCTGAAAATAGGACTTATTTTTTATATAGTGATTAATGAATGGACCAAGATATAGTCATTCTGCAGTTACTACAGAGGTGACCAAGTCAGCTTTGAACTGTGTAGCTCGAGTAACAGTACCAGTTAGCAAATTTTGCTCAGAAAGCAGAAATACTCAGAAGATAAATGACAGCGGCAGCAGTAGCAGTTGTTAATCTTCATCTACTAATGTTTCCATGAGTGCTTCTCAGCAGCTCTTTACGCTCATTTATGTGCAATATGGACATGCCCTCTAGGTACTTGCCAATACCAGCTTGCAGATAAATTAAATTTAGATAGGTAGTTGATGCTGGCATGGTGTATGAAATAAACTGCTAATTGGTACTGGTCAGTAAAGCTGTGGCTCTTTGAGGAGGGTGCTGGTGGCACTCAGCACCTACAGGGATTCCTGGAAAAATATTTTGCTTAGAAACAATGTTTTTGATGAGCCCTTCTGGTTGTTGGAAGGTTTTGTGTTTTGCCTTTCACTGGGTTGTTTTGCAGGCCCAGGTTAGAAAGCAAATTCATAACAGACTGTGCCTGCTCAACTGAGGGTCAGTGACATCTGGCTGAGAAGCAAGAACGAGGGTCAGTAGGAGGAGAGAGAAGCAATGGGATACAAGAAACCTTTAAACCATCTCTGTTAATGAAGGATTTGTGCAGTGGAGCTACACTGAAATTATCCGCTGCTCTTCATTCACTGTTCAAGCAAGGCATGCTGGTAAGGACCATAACAGCTGAAGGACTTAAACAATGAAGAAAACTCAGTAGTATGAGGGGAGATTTATGGCTGCCTTCAACTGATGTGGGACAGTTTTTCTTCTTCCATCTCCAGCCATGTGTTCCCACTCCTTTTGCTATGCTGGCAGTATCCTCACATGCTGCTTGGTTAGCTCCTAAAATTAGCTGTGAAAGGGGAAAAAGTGCCAGCAGGAAAGAGCAGCCGAGGTGAAGAGATTAAAAGGGAACTACCCTTTTTTGATGGCAGCACTGATCTAAGTTGGTTTAATGTGGCCTTGAAACCACTCACCAAAACACTGGAAAAACCCTTCTAAACATATTCCTTCGGATAAAGAAGACCTGTTAGGGGGAGGGTTAAGAAAACTCTTCCTGAACAGTGTGGGGAGGTTGGCTGGCAGCTGTTGAGGTGTTGACCTTGGTGCATTATTCACTCCAGCTTCATCAGCACGGGGGTTTTAGCTGTCCTTTTGGCTGCACGTGACAGTACAGTGAGGCAAAAGGCAAGTTTTGTGTATAAGCAGTATGTGACCTGGGGAGCTAGGTAGCTGCTACTTTATACTTCATACTACTTATAAGAAAGGAGTGGCATTGTCATCTGAAAGGACGTGGGCCTTTCCCCACGTATCACTTGCTTGAAAAACATCCCTTCCCTAAATATCCATTTAGTATTTGAACCAAGGATGTTCTGTTTCGTCTTATCCATTTGAGCCACAAAGTCAGAATGAATCCCAGTGCAAACTGTCAGAATACAATATCAACACGTAATCATAGTAGTATCATACAGGCTAGTATTTGAGGTAGATTTCTTTAGAAACTAATTTGGCAGAAGAATTACTTTTCTATTACTTGGTTTTCAGCCTTATTTTCTCCTTTTGGCAATACCCAGAGTCTTTTCCTTTTCATTCAGAAACAACAAACCTTTGAGGTGAGCACTGAAACAGCCATCTGGGAGGGTGGCTTGTTGAAATACTTGTTTCTGAGGCTGCCTGTGGGGAGTCCTTCATGCCTTCTCACCTTCCGTACCTCAGGCAGAAGTTTCTATACAGAAATCTGAATTAACTGTAAGTCATGTAGGACCTGGCCAAATCTCTGGAACGTAAGGGCAGTGATGTGTCTGAGGTGGCTTTCTACCCTTGCCTAGTTGTCATTGTGCCAGTAGGATGAAAGGATGGTTAGGATGATTTTCCAGACATGAATGGAGCTTCCCCTGTCTCTGACACTGCTTATGCACATCTCACTCCTATGCCCCCAAGGACAGAGGTGACTTCAAAACAAGGGCATTCTTGTGAGCTCATTTATTTTCCCTATTTCTTCCTTTGTTGAATAAACATTGCCATTTTACACAGGCTTTTTGATAGCATATCTGGAGTCCAGGGCATGGTTCTTCATTGCATTTTTCACACATCTGGCTCCTAAACACCAGCCAAAGAGGAGGAAGGAGAAGGGGCTATGATATGTGAAATACATTAGAGGTTATAGCATTGGTAGTCATTCTGCTTGAGAGCTGTCCAGGTTCTATGCTGATGGGCATTGGCATTAAACTCTAAAATAAATTAATCTAATTACGAGACCTGCTGTAGGGCTACTGGTAGTTAAGCAAGATGAAAGCCAGCATGCTAGTGTGCTTATTAGCACTGGAATGAAAAAGTAAATAACACGCTACCTTAATATGTGCTGTGGGATGTATTTTCACAAATTAATCAGAGCTGACGTGAGACCACGACAGGAGATAAACCTTGGTGCTTACTCTAGCCACCTTGTTTACAGAAGTGTTTCTGGAAACCGACACACTACCTTAATACGTGCTGTGGATGTATTTTCACAAATTCATCAGAGCTGACATGAGACCACAACATGAGATAAACATTGGTGCTTATTCTAGGCACCTTGTTTACAGAAGTGTTTCTGGAAACAAGATTTTCTGGAAAATGGAGTATAGTCTAGGTAGCTGCTAGTACAGGTTTATAAACAGGTGATTTCTCCTATTTCAGAATCCAGCCAAAGCATTTCATAGTGAGATTGGAGGACAGGTGATTTCTCCTATTTTACTTGAATAGAACTCTTTGTGTTTTCAGAATCCAGCCAAAGCATTTCATAGTGAGATTGGAGTCCACACCAAGTTTCTGTGCCTTTTCAAGTTCCTCTGTGTCTCCTGAACTATCCACACATACGACCATGGAGTCCAGCACACCAAGATTAATTTGATTTAGCATGGCTCGAAACAGAAAAGGGTTAATATTAAAAGACATTTCTTTTGTGTTGCCTTTGGCTGCTAAGAATGTTGTGTGTAGGCATGTCAGCTGATGAATGCTGGCTTGATTGGGAGCTCAGGTCTTCATTCAGTAATTTTCTTTCAGTATTTTTTGTCAGGGGACTGAAAAAAAGTTTTATAAACCTCACAACAGTTACAAACTAGGAAATAAGAAAGACTTTTGCAAACTGGAGCTGTAGTGAAAAATAAGTAGACTTGAGGGAATACACAGCATGGAAGGTGTGTCCATAGGTTTCTTGAATAGATGTAGCCTTGGTTTTGTGTTTGCTTTTAGAAACAATACCCTCAGTGCTGTGAACTCAACAGTAAAAATGTTACGTGTTGGCCTAGGGGGGAATGCAACTTTCATTGATTCTGTTAATTTTTTTAATAAGGCAATTCAGTTAATAAGGTGCAGAAATCAAACATGTTCAGTTTTGAAGTATCAAAATTTTCTGTTTATTAGCTTTTTCAGTTGCTTGGGAACACTGCCACTTATCAACTTGTAAAAAAATCTTTGTTCAACACTTTCATCTGTCCTGGATATCTTCTGACCTGCACTGTTACCAGTGCTTCTCTAGTACATGTGAAAGTGGTTCTAAATTCTTATGTTTCTTGCCAGTGTTGAAAACAAAATTTGGCAAGATGTTCAGCTCATGTAAGCTGTTGTATCATTATTAGGGTAAGTCATACTTCACTGGTGCTTGTAGTCTGAAAATATGGCTTGATGTTTTCTGCACGGACTGTAACTTAACAAAGTGCCTTCAATCACTTTCCACTGTGGATTTTGTTAATTTAAAAATGTATTTTCAAAGATTTTAGTGGCTGCAGAGGGCAAAAATACGTTCATCAGATGATGGCTTTAAAAAACCTGAACAGAATTCTAAAGAAAGTGTGAGTGGAAACATTTATCTCCATTTCAGATCTCTTTATCTAAATTGTTTTTTTTTTTCTGTCTTCCTCAGCAATGAAATGTCCCACATATTTGACATACGATCACTGCCACACAGCCTGCGTAAAGCACTGTGATAATAGCACCAAACTCAGTGTCTGCAAGGATTATCCCACAGAAGGCTGCTTCTGTCCAGACAGACAGGTGATTTTTAATGACAGCTGTGTTGATGAAGAAGTCTGCACACAATGTGTCAGTGAAGATGGCACACGCCATCAGGTAACTATATACTTAGCAGCTTACCTTTACACGTGGTTGGGGTTTGTACTTTTGCAAGTAAATCAGTCTTATACTAAGTCTGACTGTTTTCCCCTTCGGATTCTTTATTTTCTAGCTCAGTTCCTCATAACCAGCCGGCTGTCAGCCCCATGTAGCTCCCCTAGTGTGAAATTGGCTGGGATGGATATAAAATTCACAGCTGGGACTGTCCAGACCCGGAAATGCATGACAAATTCGTGTGGAGGGAGGTCTAGAGGGAAGAGAGGAGGGATGGCATAAGTCAACGTTTACCAAGATAAAAAACCTCCATTCCACAGAATTTTACCAGTAATGACAATTTAATTGTAAATCTGGAAACTTTGCTTTGAAATATATTGTATTGTCTTTGCAAAGCTTACTGAAATATTTTCAGTGAGACCTAGACAACTTCCTCTTTTTTTATGAGAATCATTCCTCAGATGAAATTCACAATTTTACTTTTACTGAAAATCCACTTTCCCCAGTTAAGTCAGACCTCTCTGTGGCAGGATGGGATTAGGAAGAGCTGTGAGTGCTGGGTGCCAGACTGCAGTGTTGATTTGCCTTTCAGCTTCACACAGTGTCTGCTCAAGCTCCTCCATGTCCCCTGTTCCAAGTAGCAGGGGTTGTTCCTCTTCACCCCCAGCTGCTCAACCCTGAGAGTTTTCACCTAAGTCAGCCAGTCCTCTTCAATCAGCAATTTTGTTACAGGACTTTAAGAAGAAGGGGCTTTAATTTAAAAATTAATTTATGAGCTTTAGATGCTTAATGAGATTTTTGGATGGTCTGATCGTACTCGCTAAGCCTGCGGTCAAAGACATAATCGTTTTTGTAACATAGATCTTCTGTAAATAACAGAAGTCTGTGTGTGTATGTAGTATATTCTTTAGAAATCCTGTGGGTTTCCTACTGCTGGGCAAGGGGGTGGTACAGGAGCCTCACAGCATTAACCCCCCTTCTTATACATACATACCCTGTGGATGTTGGCAGTGAGAGGGGAGATGCAGGGAAGGGTGTCCTTTTGTTCCACAACTGCATCATCTGAATGACGTTTTTCAAAACAAAAGCTTAGAGTTTCCTGAAGAATTGAGCATGTGTACTTCATATTAGCTTTTATTTTAAGGTTACAGTATATCCATACATATGGCTGTGATTTTTTTTCTTTTGGATCTTTGCTTTAAATACAATATCATTGGATTTGCGTAGTGCTTCTGGAATTGGTAAAAAAGAAGTGGGGAAAAAAAAGCCCAAACATTAATTTTTGTAACAAAAGGAATAGAAAAAAGTCTCATTATTTCTCTAGAAGGAAAAAAAAAATAGCTTGCAATGTATATAATCACTGCCTGAAATACAGATCAGTTGTGCACAACTCTCGTTGAACCTGACAGTTCTAGTTATTGTATTATGATTCTATTTGAAATGGTTATTGCAAATGCATATTAAAGTCTAGGATCTGTGTGTCTTAAATCCCTGAATCCTCAGGCAATGCATTGCATTTCCCATTTAAATAATTGTTTCAAGCCCTCGTGGAGAAAAGCTCAGCGCACATCTTGGGAATAATGTCTGCAGTATTGTCTACTTGTTTCTGCAGGAGTTCTGAAAGTCATGAGTTGTTGCATGCCCCATCATGGGGTTTTAATTCTGAAACCTCTTGTCTGTACCCCAATGGCAAGGCTTAGACGCAGCTGCTGTGTGGATGGGGAGGTGGAGGGCAGGGGAGGATCAACTCACACAGCCGTTTTGCGTCTCCACCATTGCAGGATTAGCTGTGTGAGCAATACAGCAGGCAGGGCCAGTGGTGGTGGGGTACGATTTCCTTAACCCCCTTCTTTCCCTCTGGTGTTCATTCCTCTGCTCCTTTCTACCTCAGGTCACGCTTGGGCTTACACGATTCTCAGTACCAACACCCATATAGACCTCTACTAACACCATGCTATCTCTCTCTTGCCATTTCTTCTGGTATTTGAAAGAGAGTCCTACTTATGCTGAAGAAAACCTGTGTGAAAATCAAGGCTGCTGAAAATGCTAGAGCAGATGTTGTGATTCTCTTTCTCTGTGTCTTGAAATGTCCACGTGCTTTTCACATCACCACCTGCAAACGTAGGCATTCTCTATCAGCTGCCTTCTCAGGACTTTTTAACCCTGAGGCCATTGAATGCTCTGGCAGAGGGCTCCGAGTTATCATAGAATCATAGAATCATTCAGGTTGGAAGAGACCCTTGGGATGATCGAGTCCAACCATCTCCCCTACTCTACAAAGTCCTCCCCTACACCATGTCCCTCAGCACTGCATCTAAACGGCCCTTAAACACATCCAGGGATGGTGACTCAACCACCTCCCTGGGCAGCCTGTTCCAATGCCCTGTCACTCTTTCGGTGAAAAATTCTTTCCTAATGTTCAATCTAAACCTAGGCTATTCCGGTTAGCCTAGGCTAAACCCTAGGCTATTCCGGTGTCTGACCACTCTCTCTGTGAAAAATTCTTTCCTAATGTTCAATCTAAACCTCCCCTGTTGGAGCTTGAAGCCGTTCCCTCTCGTTCTGTCACTAATTACCTGTGAGAAGAGACCAGCCCCAACCTCTCTACAGTGTCCTTTCACGTAGTTGTAGAGGGCGATGAGGTCTCCCCTCAGCCTCCTCTTCCTCAAACTAAACAGTCCCAGCTCCTTCAGCTGCTCTTCATAAGATTTGTTCTCCAGGCCCTTCACTAGTTTCGTTGCCCTCCTCTGCACTCGCTCCAGCACCTCCAGATCTCTCTTGTATTGAGGTGCCCAGAACTGGACACAATACTCGAGGTGTGGCCTCACCAGTGCTGAGTACAGGGGCACAATCACCTCCCTACTTCTGCTGGTCACACTATTTTTGATACAAGCCAGGATGCCATTGGCTTTCTTGCCCCCCTGGGCACACGGCCGGCTCATATTCAGCCCTTTGTCAACTAGAACCCCCAGGTCTCTTTCCTCCAGGCAGCTCCAGCCACACTTCCCCCAGCCTGTAGCGCTGCAGGGGGTTGTTGTGGCCCAAGTGCAGGACCTGGCACTTGCCCTTGTTGAAACGCATTCCATTGGCATTGGCCCAGTGATCCAATCTGTCTAGATCCTCTTGCAAAGCTTATTTTTCCAAGCCCTGAGATAATGTTCTTTACTAGCATCGATGCAAGCTTTCTTTGACTGAAATAGATTTCCTATGGATTAACCGACCCTATGTCATTTGTTTCCTAAGCTTTGCTAAACCTTTGCTTGGCTTGTTCTAGCATGTCTGGTGCCTTATGCTTGCCACGCTGTTAACCTTTGAAAGTAAACTGTCCTTTCAAGACTCCAGTGATGGCTTAAAATACATAGATATCTCTGGGTACAGGTTGAAGTATGCTTAGATATTTCCTTCCTTTCTTCTTATGACTAAAGGCCTTGGCAGACTGTTATTTTTAAACTGCACTCCAGGGTTTTCTGGATGACACCTTTTCCCTTTGTGGCATCCTAACCTACTCTACGTGTTCTCACCCAGAACCTGGATCAATGGTGCAAATTAACTTTATTGTCCCATAGTGCCTCTTTTCACTTGTACCTCCCTATTCACATGAGTGTTAAATGTGGGTAGTTCTTTATAGGTAATTGCATCTTAAACTTCCAAGATTTCCCCCTCTCTCATCAGAAGGAGCAGTGGTTGAATAATGATACAATTTACTGGCAGTTTCTGAATGTGCTTGTTACGTTCAAGTAATCACCACTGTGATGGTTTCAAATTTGAGGTTACTTATAGTGCTTTTCCAGTCTTCAGTCCAATGGGAAATCAAGTGATGACACCCCACATAGTCTTAGTAAAAAAAAAATATGCACTGATTATTTCTTTGTGTTTAAGTACTACTAATTTGGGAAAGCAGCCATTTCTATGTATTTCCCAACATATTGATGTTTCCTTTTTTACCACTGAACATCCAGTCGTGGTATGTAGTTGCACGAGTCCACTGTCACTCACAATAGCCTGAGATTACATTTATAACATATGAGCATTTTTCATGCTTAAAACAATAGTTCTTCATCCCATCTATGCATTCTTTACATCTTTTGCTAAATTGATACACAACAGTCATGTCAGAATCATGTGTCTCCTTAGGTTCTTACTGTTAACAGAGCAACCAACCAATCCTGCATGGAGTCTGCTGGTTTTCCAAATAATTGTTACTCACCCTCACCCATTCCCATTGCTAAGATACCAGTGACCCAAATATTTGATTTCTTTCTGACAATCAGTTTGGCTTTACTCCATGCAGCACATGGAAACATGGATTCCTGAAAATGAGCCTTGTGAGATCTGCACGTGTCTTGATAACAGGACAGTGAACTGCACGGTCCGACCTTGCCCTACTGCCAGATGTAAGTTGGTTTACCTCTAAGTATGATTGGACTTACCTGATATTTTTGTTACCTAGTTCTTATCCACACTTTTTTAATGGATGTTTTCTTTCTACTACAGCTGTTCAGTGTGGTCCCTGTGAAGTCCCTCGTCTGCGCAGGGACCCTGGCCAGTGCTGCCCCGAGTATGAGTGTGGTAGGTTTTCATAGACTATTGGAATCTTCTTGGGCTGTATTTTTAACAGAAGCTTCAAAGGTATACAATCCCTTCATTTATTTAAAGCAATGCTTCATTTTTGAAACCACTGAATGACTCTATGATCATTCATGTGGAAAAATAAACAGCTCCTGAGGATGTGAGTGTCCATTCACTTCTAACTTGACTTTGTCCCTCCTTCTGTTAGAGGTGAGGAAGGGAATGGAGCAATTTGGTTTTGTCTACATGACATTAAAATGGTCTTTTTTCAAGTATCTATTTTTGCATGATCTATATTTGCACATTAAATATAGCATTAGAACCTTAATCCTCATAACCCAAGCTTGAACTGTTCCCTAAGCTATTTTGAAAACAAACTCTGACCTGCTGAGCTCTAATTTTCTTCATATTTTAGGATAGCAATGAGTGTAGGAAAAAAAAAGTTTAATAGGGACACATATGCATGTGTGCATCTTTTCTTGAGGACGAACTAGTCAGGCATGGTCTTAAACAATCTTTCAATTTTTCTTCTTAGTCTGTGATCTGGTTTCCTGTGATTTGCCTCCTGTCCCTGTCTGTGAGTTTGGCCTGCAGCTTGCTCTGACCAACCCTGGAGAATGCAGACCAAATTACACATGTGGTAAGATTTTTATTTTTTTTTTAGCAGGGAGTGACACTGGAACATTGCATGTGAGCAGCACTGACAATTTCCTTTAGACATTTTTTCCCTCTGAAAGGTCTAATTTTGGAGCCAATGGACATATAATGATGTCACAGACTTGGAAGAAGGGTATTGTTGGCCCTTTCTAAGTACACTTTCGAATTAAGGAAAAGAGAAACACTTTACTCTTGGATGTGTGTGCTCTGACAGTTATGTTTATTTTCTGAATCTTTTTGATTGTGTATGTGAAAAGAATATTTTGGCAGGGCGGGAGCTTTTCCTGAACCTGCAGCACAGTCTTTGACATGGGTCTTTTCTATCTGCATTACGACTTAGTCTTTAAGTAGATTTATGACTGTTTGTAGTAGCAATTAGTGCCTTGCTGCCAGAGAACTGTCTTGTTCACCTGCAGCACTGTGAAACGCCGTGTGCTTGACGTGGTACCTACCTTTTTCTGCTAGAGTGTAACAGAGAAGCCTGCAGCTTAGTCCAAAGACCTTCCTGCCCACCCCACCGAGAGCTGACTGTGAAGAAGACCGAGTGCTGTGATAAATACGAGTGTACCTGCAGCTGTACCAACTCAACACTGAGCTGCCCTCTGGGGTATCTCTCCAGGTCTCTCACCAACGACTGCGGCTGCGTATCTACCACCTGCATTCCAGGCAGGGTAAGAGGAATGAAGTGTCATTTCCACAGATGAGATTATCTTCTATACGTGGAGTGATAGCACCAAAGCCCAGCGGGTAGCCAGGTGTTAACAAACCCTCAACGAGACTACTGAATACTGATGGCAGGGTGTTTTTAATTTACATGTGTCTGAGAGAGATACACTGTTGCCTCACACTGTTGCTTGTTTTATTACAGTCATTTATTCTGACATAACCAACCCATTTTTTGTGACTTTGAGATAATCAGATTCTTTCATATATATCTATATCTATACGTATAAAACCCCAAAACATTTGAAACTTCAAGGTCATTCAAGCATGAAGAATTTCAGAGGTAATTTTAAATTTTTAATTTGTTTCTCAATAACAGAGTTACCTGCTTCTGGATCAGTGTAGTTACTATATATTCTATCAACCTTACAGTAACTTTATTGAAATACTTGGGACACCTAGACTCCTTGTGCCCATTGATTACTTTTGCTTCTGCCTGAGGGAGCATTGTATCTTATATACACTATATTTCCACTTTTAAATTTTTGCCAAATTAATACCTGAATCTGTTAAAGCTTCACCAGGATGTATTTTTTCTTATTTTGCCAACTTTTTATTAAGTTATTATATTATGTTAACCCTTAAGATAAGGTTACTAAGAGGAAAGGTTGCAGGACAATGTAGCCTTTTCATTGAAGCAATCTTACCTAACAGCTTAACAAAGGGTTATACTGTCTTGCAGCGGAGGAGATCTAGCCTTTCTTTTCTGTTGCTAAGCAGTTCATGACCTTGCAGAAGTCATTTTATGTTTCTGTGACTGTCTTGGCATATCTATAAAATTAAATGATGTTCATCTCTCCAATAACATGCTATAAAATTTACTAATAGAAAGCGTAGTGTAAGAGATGGCACTGCTTTTGTAGTAGCTTTGATGGCCTAAGGATACGAGAGAATGAATGCTTGTAGCTCAAAGCAGGATCTTTGCAGATCAGCTGGTTTAGCTGGGAGAAGTTTTGCATCCATGGCTCCTTTTACAGGACTATTTATTATCTCTAAATATTGGGTAAAATTATACTTCTAGGGAAACTGAGTCAGAGCCTGGACAATTCCACCGACCGCAGATAAAATTTTCCAATTTATTTTTAATGAAACAGTAGCTGTGGTTGCACTTATTTCCTTTACTTCGACAGAGTGGCCACAATTATAAGATGTGTAGCATTTCTACTGGGTTCAAAATATTCCATAAAATTTATAGAATCATAGAATGGTTAGAGTTGGAACAGAACTTAAAGATCATCTAGTTCCAATCCCCAGCTCTGGGCAGGGACACCTCCCACCAGACCAGGTTGCTCAAAGCCCCATCCAGCCTGGCCTTGAACCCCTCCAGGGATGGGGCAGCCACAGCTTCTCTGGGCAACCTGTTCCAGTGCCTCACCACCCTCGCAGTAAAGAATTTCTTCCTAATATCTAATCTAAATCTACCCTATGTATGGTAGGTTTCACATCTTTAAAAGCAGCCTTTTGGGGCCAGAAATGTGCCCTTACAGCAGCAGTGTGCTCTTTAATGTATTAATTGTTGCATTCAATAGGTGTGTGTGCACAACAACATAGTCTACCCCGTCGGGACAACCTGGGAAGATGGTTGCAGGGAATGCTCTTGCACTAGTATGAGGGATGGTGTTACAGGACTTCAGATGATGGAGTGTCGCGACAAAGCATGTAACACGTTCTGCTCTCGGGTGAGTAACTTTTAAATCAGTACATTAGCCAGCAGGACCCTGATGGGGATCTGAGATGATTACTTTTAAACCTGCATGTTTAGAGAAACCAGAGAAAAACAGAAAATAAGTGCTGTAGCAACGAATTACCTTGGGAACAGAGTCTAAAAGGGCCTGAGCATTACTGACTTTATTTTAGAGTTATTGTTTTAGGATCATGTCCTTCTGCCAAGGAAATCAGTGACAAGTTTATTTCATATTTCAATAAAAGAACTGTATCCTGAAGCATCTGTCGTTTACACCACTTCCTCAATAAGTGCTCATGATGTCTGAACTTCAATTTCAAATGACCGTTCTAGTTGAGGTTCACTTTCTGAAGAGAACAATTCTGACTATTGCTTAGCTCTGCCCATTATAGCAGTAAGAGCACCACATGCTGTGGCTTTTATTATGCTCGGACATCTGCTACATGCTATAAAATTATGTGGTCTACTTTTGGAAGCCCACAAAGGAAGTATGAGCTGCTTTGTTATATTGACATAGCTGGTCAAGTAGGAGGAGACAGATGCTTGGTACCAAAACTTGGTAGAAGAATTCTAAAAGAGTCAAAGGAATTGGTTACAAGTCAGCAGCACTTGCCAGTGTCATAGATTAGAAGACTTTGACCATAGCATGATTTCTGTAAACAAAAATTCAAAATGGTTTTTAGACTTCCTTTGGACTACCCAGTTTACATCCCTATCATTCCTCACATGAATATTATGTGGAGAATAAGAAGTAAAAATCACTGTAAAATTAAATGTGATGCCCCAGAGTTGCATTTTGCTCTGGTATCTAGCACCTTGTACCCATAATCCTTGGAAGTAGAAATCATTGTAAAATTAAATGTGATGCCCTAGACTTGCATTTTGCTCCGGTATCTAGCACCTTGTACCCATAATCCTTGAGCATTCCCATGTTGTTGCTTCATGAGGTTAGCACGGATGGGTCAGTCAGTGTGGACAGTGGAAATGCACAGCTTGGCTCTGCAGAAAAAGCAGATGGTAGAAGAGGTTGCCCAGCCAAGTGCTGACAACTCACACCTCTTACCAACTGCCATGTGGCCAGAGAAGTTGTGCTGCAAACATCAAAGGCTACCACAAATACGTTTTCCTCTTTGTAAAGCTTTCAGTGTATACATAGATTAATTGAGACTGTTTTTGATGGTATTGGCCAATTCCATTTGGGAAAAGGCACATCTGACTTGAAGCAGCTCCTCCTTAGTCCATGGTCTGGTGCATCCGCAATCTGCAAGTTCAGTAGGCTGTGTGGAGTCCATGTGGAGCAATTAGATGTGACTATCTGGGATTCAGAATATTGTTTGGGTTTTCCCCATGGGTTTTTTCTTCCCTGAACTGTGAAGTGAAGTCCAGAAGAAGCTTATTTGGTGTTTGTTTTTTTTTTCCCAATGCAGAAGCCAAGATGAGCTAGTTAATGCTTTTCAGATCGCCAAGTTGCTTTTAAAAATGTTTATTTTAGTCTATAGATTGCATTAGCCCACACAAAATTCAAACAGTTGACCAAGCAGCAAGTGGTTCCAGATGTCTGTTGCAACATCAATGCTTTAAGTGGTCCAGTAGCTTATAGAAGTCCACATATTAGCCTGGGACTCAACAGAGGTGTCATTACAGGTGACCAGCTGGAATTTGTCAGTGGAAAATGCAAAGGAGGTAATACTACAGAAGTAACTGCAAAATCCTTTAACTAAGAAGGACAGGTGCTGCTTCTGTGTTTGATTCAGTGTGATGATTGTGATGCTACTGTGATGTTGTGAGTTTTTCAGTGCCGCATGTGAAACAAGATTCACTTCCTTTTGTTTTCTCCAGGAGTAGGATTTTTTATTCTTGCTGGAAAGACAGTAAAACTCCAAAAAAATACATGATGCACATTCACCTATTTCCCACTGGTTTTCTGAAATCTTTCAACCAGTTTTAAGAAGTCTGGGTTTGGTTTGTGGTTGGGTTTTTTTTTTTGAATGAATCACATTTATGCAGTTGCATAAAAAAAATCAACACATGATCTCTCTGTTTTTGTTCGGTTTATATTTGGAAGAAAGCTCTTCATTAGCAAATATTCTGTATACAGCTATGAGAAGTTAAAGGTGTTCTTTTTGGTTCTGGAAAGACATCATTAATGATGTGCCTGGGAGAGAAAGACTGGCCCTGAGCATAGAGCATATTTATGCAGCACCTTACAGCTGAGTTGTTGTAGAAACCCTACTTTCTCTGACTACTTTTAAATTCTCACATTTGGATTTACACTAATGTGTATTTTAAAACAGTTAATCGTGCATTGAAATTTGACTAATACATTTCAGTTAGGAAAACCAACATTTGAAAAGCATTTCTCTCTTCTGAAATCTATTAAGCTAAATTGTGCCTTGGTTTTCAAAGGATTTCAAATGCCTTAATATCACTGTATTTCAACATCATTTAGCTTGCAGCCTCTGTAGCAGAACAAGGCTTGACAGCATATAGGTAGGTGCACTTGAGAGGATGTAAAAAAATATAAACTTTTTTGAATAATATTTTCTTCTGTTGTGTCTTAAGCACTGCTTAATTCCAGAACAAGAAACCAGTCCATTACAAAACCCCCAAAACAACACACAAAACTAGTGATCTTACTGTGAGTGTAGAGTTTGGTAAGAAAGTTTGAGGGTGCCCAGTGCAGTGAAAAACCATAAGGACAGATGTGAGACCTTTCAGCTTTTGCAAGAGAATCCCTTTGATTTCCATTTGTAGAAGACACTTGTTTCTGGTATGACAATTATGAAATATTACATCTAAAGTATCTGGCTGTCTTCAGGCTCACAGCCAAAAGTTTATCAATAATCTGTTATTCTAATAAAGTATCATTAATGCAGAGCTACAGTTTCTTGACAAATCAGCCTTAAGCATTACAGTTTCAAAAAGCTTTTTTAAAACAAACAAAAAAACGTCTTGGTGGAAACCATGCCAGTTCTTTTGGGGAATTTGCCATTTCTTCTGCTCTTTTAATGGTTATTGAAGTTGTACAACCAAAACTGTAGCTGATGGAAAATGTGGATAGCTCAGATTTTTCCTTTTTTCCTTTCCTTATTCCTGATATCAAACTGCAGAAATACTGTAATCCAGTTTGAATTGGCCTTAAAGCTTATTTTGCAGTTCAGATTAGATGACATTGGAAGTTGTATTGAGATTAAAGACATACTGTAATCATGGATCATTATGAAAATGATGTTCAAACTCTCTGCTTCTCATGGTTATTAATTCCATTGCCAGGTCTTAAAGTTGTGCAGTATCGTTGTTTACTCTGTCGTCTGACTTCTACAAAAACAGCTTATGGCTTTTGTCTATACAATAAGAGAAAAAAAACATAATACACGTATTAGCTCTTTCACCCTTATGAAAGAACAGTGCTACTGCTCTCAAGCCAAACTTAAACTCAAATCCTTTCTGTTGTTTAGAATGTAAATAAATGCTATGGAAAAAGAGTGGGTGAATCATTAAAATGAACCAATCCCATAGTTCTCTGAGGATGTTAACAGCAAATACTGACTTCTGACTTGCAAACCAGAGGTTGGTTTGCTTCGTTAGATGTTATCCTCCCTCCACTTTTTCTGTCGTCTCCTTTCTGTTATGAAAGTTTTGAGAAAACAAGCAAATTGCTGTAATTAGTGCATGTGCCACAAGGAGGAGTAGTGTATCCCTCATGGAGCTTCTTCAGAAATTATTTCTCTGAAAGTACAGCAGACTACATCCCTTCAGAGAATCGTGGTGATAAAATTGATAACAGCTTTCAAAACACCTTAAAATCGCGAGTATACTAATGTGAAGTGAGCACTTGCTTTGCTCAATTTCTGTCAATGTTCTTGGAATTAGGTACTTTGTAAGTGATATAAGAGAGTGTGGTTTAAAGCATTGGATAAATTAAAGTGTTCAATGATTATGAGAAGAATGAAGCATAATTTTCTGGGATAAGTGTTTAAGACAAAGCCATTTGGCTAAGTGTCTGTAAATTAATTAGGTTAGATTTTCAAGCCTCCTGATGACTGTGTTAAATTAAAATAAAGAACATTTACACCGTACGTGCAAAGGCATGATGAATAATGGTTGCAATAGATGCTGACTAGAAAATTTATGGCTTTAATCTCCAATATTTCAAACGGATATTTTCCTTTGAAGTAGCATGTAAAGCATGGTGGTAAATGGCTTAATAGTGTATATTGAGGAGGTCAAATAAATTAATGTAAAAGGAAGACTGTTGTTTGAATATTAGATGTGCAGGATCCCATTTAAAAACTGTGAAAGTCTTGGTGGGAGGTAATTTCAAACATCCTGCTTGCACTTTAAAGCATAATTTATTATGGAAATTAGGAAGTTATACCATAATGTTCTAGAGACTTGCAAATGGAGAAATAAGTCCTTACCTGGTGTAAATGAGTTGCAGCTCCAGGGAAATCTCTACAATTGTGCTGATTCGTCACCGCTGGAGATTCTGCTTTTAGCATTTCAGGTTGATTTATATCCATACTACTGTGTTCTTCTCAGTCTACTGTTGCCATTTTCATTCTCTTTCATTCCTCCAACCCTCTCTAGGTACTATCATTTCAATACATGGCAGGAAAATACTGGAGCCTTCTTAAAAATACTGCGTTGAGGGGTAATCTCTCTTCTTTCTTTCCTGCTTCGTTGTTCAAAAGGCAGCTGATGGAGTTTTCTGGCCAAAACCATAGCTCCCATGAAAAGATGTATGTATGTACCCTAAAATGAGAGGGGGAGTGCAGAAATATGTCAAGCCATAGCTTCCGTGGATCCCTCTGGTAGCCTGGAGTAGGCGATGAAACCAAAATGTGCCTTCTCTGAATGCCACGGAATTAATCTGCATTCCTCTCTTGCTTGTTGCAAGACAAGTGCCAGTTCAAAGGTGGGCAAAATTTATCCCCAAGTAGAACATCTCAGTCTGTAAGCTCTCACCCTCTGCATGGGGAGGTCGGCTTTATCTCAGTGTTAGATAAAACAGCCCGGTCTGGCAGAATATCTGAGCATTTGTCAGGTTCTCCATCCCAGCTGCTGATGATCACTCCCACGTCAGCCACCTGCACGTGTTCAAACACGAGGAGTGCCTTGTGTTGCCTTATCCCTCACCTCCCCAAAACATGGGGTTGGGTATTTTTTAAGTTCTGGAGACTGTCATCTGCCTCTCAGTGTGACAGACGGTCAGACACTTGCCAAGGACAACTTCTGCATTTTAATTCCCTATTTGAGGTGCTGTTTTGTTTTGTGTGGGTTTTTTGTTTGTTTGTTTTTTCTTTTTTTTTTCTTCTTTTTTTTTAAAAAAAAAAAAGGCAAGATGGGGAGGAGGAATAAAGCAACAGATCCAGTCCAGAAAAAGCAGGGGACAAGTAGAATATTAACTGCAAGTGGATCCCTGAACAACCCGTTACCCGTTGCAAACTGACATCTCTAAACGCCAGTGTCTATATGGTAGTAAATGAAAAATACTGAAGGAAGGGACAGATACTACTTACTCTGCCTAGTTCAATCTAATATTAACCTTCAACAGCCCAGTATCTGAAGCTAGTCAGATGTTCATATTCATGGATTGTGCAGCTCAGGAATAATCCTTGTAGCATATTCTCTTTGTACATAAGTCATCTATTGGAAAAAAAACCACTCCACAATACAAAAAAACCCACCTCAAAATAAACAATGCAGTTACTTTTTCTTAGATGTAACCGCTCTTTGTACATAAATCATCTACTGGAAAAAAAACAAAAACCAAACACTCCACAATAAAAAAAACCCACCTCAAAATGAACAATGCAGTTACTTTTTCTTAGATGTAACCTAAAACATTATCACCTTTAGAATGAAACATAAAATAAAGCTTTCTTTATTCCTGTGGGCCCAAATTTCCATGGTGTGAGGTACAAAAAGTGTGTTTTTCTGATGGTGACATATGGGAATTGCTGTCTACCTTACTCCTCAGTGGTGTGAGGTACAAAGTGTGTTTTTCTGATGGGAATATGGGAATTGCTGTCTACCTTACTCCTCAAGTACAGATAGATGCTTTTGTGTTTGAGAAGCTCATAGTCTGCTGCGGTCTGCAGGTTTGTCCTCTGAGTCAGGTCTGTAGTCTATGGTGGTTCAGGGGCTACGTTAGGAGAAGCTCAGCAGGTGCTGAGGTCGGAGCTCTGATCTCCTGTGTTTCTTCCCCTTAGGAGTCAGAGTTTTGAATGAACGAGTCACCAAAAGGGCCACTCAGTCAGGTTGAACTGTCCAAACCCAACATCTTTGTCAGTCCCTTAGGGGGCTGTAAATCACCCCTGGAGTCTCCTGCATAGCAAACACCTTTTTGTTTGCACTTTAGAGGGTTCCATTCAAACACACAGTGAAATTTGGGTCCTGCAGCTGGATTTTGCTGCTCCTGGGCACAAACAGCTCATGGATTTTTTAGTTCTCTGAGTTTGCCATCCAAGTGAAATGTTGTCTCCAATACTTGAGATGCTTCAGACATGTATTTAGCAGATAAAAGTCATGTAAAGCATGATGCTCAACAGCACAACTTTTTCCACAACACAAGGTCAGACTCTGGTATTATGTTTTATGACATTATACAAAACTCATTTTCATATGAATGTCTGCTGATTATTGAGGTTTGCTAACGTGCTTCATGTTGCAAATCAAGGACAGTTCATGAAGGGAGAGAGCAGTTGTTAATACTTCAGCAATTCAGTTCACAGAGGTTGACCAAAGTAAAACTATGCTGATTTTCATTGACATTTTTCACATGAACAATATTTTCTTTGACGGAACATCTTTCCTTCAACTTTGTGTTGAAATCAGAGTTATGTTTTGCCCCTTGGAGGCTGCCTAGCTATTAAATGCAGAATATGTTATTTCTAATTAGACTAAAGCTCCTTGCTTGCTTTCTCTTAGATACTCCAGTGTTTGAATATTTGGCTAGTTGCTTCCAGAGATGAAAAGATTAAATGATCAGTCAAAACTGGTCCCTGGACTACAAGTCTGACCAGTGTCTTCCCTCTGCTTCAGCAGGGCAGTCAGATGTCTGAATGTGCTTAGAATGATTCCTAACCTTGAATTCTCAGGGGTGGGGAGGGGAGTCATGAGTGCTGACTGACGTCCAAGATGCCACTAGAACAATTTTTACCTAATCTTTTCTTTTGTAAAATAGTATTATATATGCCTCAAAAAGATTTTTTTACAAAATTCTTGTAATTATATATGATGTGTATCTAAAAGCAGAGGTGATATAGTGATTTTTTTTAAATTGGATTCTTAACATCTATATAGAGTTTTCTCTCAAAAGCTACCAAATATCATGGCAATTCTGACAGTCACCCTTTAAAGTGAATTTATTTTTCCTTTTGCACTCCTCTGTAGGGCCTTTTTATTGGAAAAATTTGCTCTTTACCGTTTGCAAGTGTGTAAAAGAAACTGCTCACGTATGATAAACAAACATTTGGAAATGACTGCTGCTTAATGCTATTGAAATAGCTCAGTATCCTCTGAAAGCGTTTTTCTTTTATCTCTTCCCTTTCTATTTTGGCCTGTTTATGTCATTATTCTTTTCTGTCTTGTGGCAAATCTTTGTGCTGTTACATATTTGAGCAGATCTTAGCAAAAGGAAGATGTTTCTGGGTGATTTCAGATTCCTCCTCCTCCCTTTCCCTCTCTTTCTCCTTTTCCTCTTAGGCACCATCAACATGTTCTGTACTCCGAGAAGGGGTGCTCCATACCACACTACAGAAGCTGATACCCTTACAAAGCCTATTAGTTAATTGGCATAACCTGAGCAAGGATAGTACCTAGAGTTAGTCCATGTAACTGAAGTGAATATGTCTTCAAAAGTTACATTAAGCAGGAACTAATGAGATAAGAATTTCTGCTCCTAATGTTGTGCGCATTTTAATTTCTTTTTTTTTTTCTGACAGATAATGTTAACAATTTAACAGGAGGTTGAGCTGGGTGGACCACTTATTTGTTTTATAATGGCAGCGTGTGGCCTTACAGCTCTGTTTTCAAAGTCCCGTAGGGCCTTTTTATTGGAAAAATTTGCTCTTTACCGTTTGCAAGTGTGTAAAAGAAACTGCTCACGTATGATAAACAAACATTTGGAAATGACTGCTGCTTAATGCTATTGAAATAGCTCAGTATCCTCTGAAAGCGTTTTTCTTTTATCTCTTCCCTTTCTATTTTGGCCTGTTTATGTCATTATTCTTTTCTGTCTTGTGGCAAATCTTTGTGCTATTACATATTTGAGCAGATCTTAGCAAAAGGAAGATGTTTCTGGGTGATTTCAGATTCCTCCTCCTCCCTTTCCCTCTCTTTCTCCTTTTCCTCTTAGGCACCATCAACATGTTCTGTACTCCGAGAAGGGGTGCTCCATACCACACTACAGAAGCTGATACCCTTACAAAGCCTATTAGTTAATTGGCATAACCTGAGCAAGGATAGTACCTAGAGTTAGTCCATGTAACTGAAGTGAATATGTCTTCAAAAGTTACATTAAGCAGGAACTAATGAGATAAGAATTTCTGCTCCTAATGTTGTGCGCATTTTAATTTCTTTTTTTTTTTCTGACAGATAATGTTAACAATTTAACAGGAGGTTGAGCTGGGTGGACCACTTATTTGTTTTATAATGGCAGCGTGTGGCCTTACAGCTCTGTTTTCAAAGTCCCCTTGCAGTAAAAAATTGCTAACATTTATCCCAGTGTTTTCTTTTAGGGCTTAATCTTCTCATTTGTCTCCTATTTCTGAATCAGTCACTCCTTTTCTTTTTTACTACAGGGTTACAAGTATATTGTCCAAGAAGGGGAGTGTTGTGGGAGATGCCAGAGGACTGCCTGTGAGGAGCAGCTCTTCTGGTCTCGGGGTGATGCAAATCCTCGTTTGCATGAGGTGAGGTGACGATGGCACAGACACTTCCTCTTCTAGCAGATATTGCCCAGGAATTATTTTGTGTTCCATGCAAGGAGGTGAAGAAGATATGAGATATTTCTTCTATACATCAAGCAGCGCTGAAAAATAATGGTTTTTTGGCTGTGTGACTCACTTGGTTCTAACAAGAAAACCCTCCTCATCCTTTTCAGGCTCTAAGGAAGCAATATTTTTGTGTAAAATTAGTAATTTCACAAATGGTTACTCAAAAGAATGTTAACAGAACATGATGCTTCTCTGGCTGTAGGCTATTTGTTTAAATTATCCCAATTAATTTGTATTGCTCTATGGATAGCAGGCAGATGGGGTAGTGGATTGCTTGAATTTCAGAGTCCTATTCAAATAGGATATCCTATCTGGTACCTACTGAAATACCAGGAAGTAAATGAGAATAGAAATGTGAATTATTCTCTACTTGCTAAATCTGATTGCTACACATCAGATGAGGCTGCAGTGGTCCAGGCCACACTTGTTTTCTGCTCGAAATAACAGTTTATTTTCAGGACTGTGCCTCTTCCCTTAGGACTCAATAGCCCAATGGGAAGTGAGTGCATGAAACAGACATTTAAAATGTGCTGCGGGTACCCTGTGCTCTGGAAAGCTATGTGGATGTTTGTTTCTTTTCTTGCCTACATTTTTAATTTCTTCAGGCTATTCATAGAATCATAGAGTGGGCTGGACCAGAAGGGACCTCCAAAAGCCATCTAGTCCGACCTCCCCACAGTCAGCAGGGACACCCCCAACTAGACCAGGTTGCCCAGGGTCTTGTGGAGCCTCTCCTTGAATATCTCCAGGGATGGGGCCTCAACCACCTCCCTGGGCAACCTGTTCCAGTGCTCCACCACCCTCACAGTGAAGAACTTGTTCTTAATCTCATAGAGTGGTCTGGACTGGAAGGGACCTCCAAAGGCCATCTAATCCGACCCTCCCCACAGTCAGTAGGGACACCCCCAACTAGACCAGGTTGCCCAGGGCCTTGTGGAGCCTCTCCTTGAATATCTCCAGGGATGGGGCCTCAACCACCTCCCTGGGCAACCTGTTCCAGTGCTCCACCACCCTCACAGTGAAGAACTTGTTCTTAATCTCCAATCTAAATCTGCTCTTCCCCAGCTTAAAGCCGTTGCCCCTTGTCCTGTCACTGCAGGCCTTTGTAAACAGGTTCTCCCCAGCCTTCCTGTAGGCCCCCTTCAGATATTGGAAGGCTGCTATTAGGTCTCCCTGGAGCCTTTTCTTCTCCAGGCTGAACAACCCCAGCTCCCTCAGCCTGTCCTCGTAGCAGAGGTGCTCCAACCCCCTGATCATTTTCGTGGCCCTAACAAAATTCAGTTTGTTCTGTCCCTAACCCAACCACCATTGGCAACCCTTTGCCTGCCCCAGTAGCATTAAATTGCTTAATCCTATGTGGAGCTTTGGATTCAACAAAGGCAGGAACAGTAAGTTAAATATATGTAAAATAATAGACCTTCTCTCCATCTTTTCTTCCCTAAGTTTTGTTCTTTATAACGTGTCTGCATTTTCATCTACATCTCCTACGTCTCACATTCACATATTTAACATTAACTTCTTAATTGCTTCTTTTACAAAGGCAGTCTGCTGCTGTCTTTTACAAAAAAATGTTAATGTATCATTTTTCAGCCCGCTTCATCCCTGATTTTACCAAGGGCATTTCTTAATGTGGATCAATATTCTTCTCTGCTTCATAAAACATGCCTTCAGAAGGCCTATTTTAATATGCCACAGTGTCTTCCTGATTTCTGTTGTCCTTATACTTTGCTGTCTCTTGCTTGTTGTCTTTTCTTTCAAGTCTTTTGTCATTAACTAAGTATTTAACACACGAGAAAAAAGTATTCCCTAACTTTCTGAGCAAAGATGTTGGAATTTATGGGGAAATGAGCATTTGATCTTCACTTTCACAGTTCTTGAAGTGTTGTAAGAGTGTTACCAGTGGAGGCATGCTTCAAAGCAGTGGTCAACTCCTCCCTGCATTGAGCTGTGACGGCATTTTCTTTCTGCCCTGTGGTGATGTCTCTTCCCATAATAGCACTTGAAGTTCCCACCTTGTCTGATGCATGGGTGATTACAATTGGTAGGGCTGTCAGCTGGATCCAGTCTCTTCCACATTTGCAAGGTTTTTCAGGTCTAGAGCCTATTTCCAAAACCTCTTTTGGGCTTATCAGAGCTGACTTGCAGCAGGTTCCAGCAGAAAGAGGGCCAGGTCTGCTACAGCCCACTGCAGTGCAGCCAGCTGCCAGGTAATAAATGTAGATTTAAATCTAGCTAAGAGTGCTTTTTCTTCTTCATGTGTTATTTCACATGCCCCTTTATTTTTCACCTTAAGGATACTCCTGTACTCCATGAACCAAGCATGACTGTCCTAGAAACTGATTGTCGTGATAAGGATTTGTGCAGAACTGTTGAGTGACAGACTGCTCCTGAGTGCTTTGTCAAACCAGCATGTTGGCTGTGGTGGCCTTCGGTCTACCCAGTGGCACAAATACTTCTGCCTGTATTTAATCCTTTTACAATTTCCCATCAGGTTGGCACAGAGTGGCGATCCCCTTTCAACCGTTGCGTTATCAATGAGTGTGTCCAGGTGAACAACGAGGTGTTTGTGCAGCAAAAGAATCTTTCTTGCTCTCAAATGGATGTGCCCGACTGCCCAGAGGGAACTGAGCTGCGTTGTAACCAAATAATAGACTGCTGTCCTTCTTGCAGATGTGGTAAGGTTTTGTGTATGAGAAGCAGAATGAATCATCTCATGTGTTGATCTCCTGTTTGCCAACAGCCGAGAAGCGGAATGGAGAATGAATTGCCTCATGTGTTGATCTCCTGTTTGCCAACAGCAATTTCAAAAGCATGTTATGCAAGTATAGTACTGCTTTGAAGCACTCCAGTATGTTAGACATTGAGTACAATAGCACCTGCTACTATCACTTTATCTTTCCAACTGATGTCCCCTGTCTCCCTTTGAACTACTTACGGAATCATGGAATTGTCAGAGTTGGAAGGGACCTCTAGAGATCATCTGGTCCAACTCCCCTGCTAAAGCAGGAACGCGCAGAGCACATTACTCAGGACTGCATCCAGGTGGGTCTTGAAGATCTCCAGAGAAGGGGCCTCCACGACCTCCCTGGGCAGCCTCTTCCAGGGCTCCATCACCCTCCCCCACCGTAAAGAAGTTTTTTCTCATATTTGAATGGAACTTCCCATGTTCCAGCTTGAGCCCGTTGCCCCTTGTCGTATTGCTGGAAACCAGTGGAAAGAGTCCGGCTCCAACATCCTTCAACCCACCCTTTAGATACTTATAAACATAAATAAGGTCTCCCCTCAGCCTTCACTTGTCCAGGCTAAAGAGTCCCAGCTCCTTGAGCCTTTCCTTGTAAGGGAGATGCTCCAATCCCTCCATCATCTTTGTTGCCCTTCGCTGGACTCTCTCTAGCAGTTCCCTGTCCCTCTGGAACTGGGGGGCACAGAACTGGACGCAGGATTCCAGTTGTGGCCTCACCAGTGCAGAGCAGAGGGGGAGAATGACCTCCCTTGACCTGCTGGCCACACTCTTCCCTATGCAGCCCAGGATCCCATTGGCCCTCTTGGCCACAAGAGCACATTGCTGGTGCATGTGCCTTTGAAGCTGTTTTGCATTGCTTCAGAGAGACACACCAGGCTATGTCTTCACAGCTCTAGCCTGCATTGTTAAGCATTTAAAAGAGGTCTTGATGTGCTTTTGGCCTAGGAAGGTTCAACACTCTCCCAGGTGCCTCCTATGAACAGGGAGGTTACATGCAGCCATGCTGTCTTCTGTGTGTCTCTGAGCATTGTGGCTGTGCCCATTTCCTAGGCCAGAGGAGAAGGAGAAATACCCAATGTAACTTGCAGAAAATCTAAGTGCATCGTCAGACTCGAACTGGAAGGGAAAAATTTATATGGTGCTATGTACTTGTTAAAACAAAAATCAAAACAACGAACAACTTAGCAAGAGATATGTGGAGGTGGAATTCGGGATAATTCTGACAAATTGTTATAATGTAAGAGGGCTCAACCATGCCTCTACAGTGAAACTGGCTCTAAATATCCTTAATTGAAAATCTATTGTGTCAAAAAAAACATACTTGTGGTTTATTAAGTCTTGGTAATGTCATGATAGAGGTAACGCTAAACGGAATACTGTCTTCTTTTTCAGAACCCCTGAATGGTTGTCCTTTGAACGGCACTGTTATTGGGGTAAGACACTATTCCTTTTATTTGCTGTGATGATAAGACATTTATATGCACGCATCAGCTTTGAAGAACACAAACTTGCCAGAAAGCACATAAAGAACATAGGGCAGCTTTATTCAGACAGAATGTCTGCTAGAGAGACCTTGGAGTAAAAGCAGTGACAACGGGCTCAGCACATGTATGTCCAGTTGGTGACCCTGCTCCAGACTTCCTATATGACAATGAGTATCTCCGCAAAGTGGGGACAGTAAAGTTTCCTTATCTTGAAAAGATGATGAGAAAAGCACTTAGAAACTGTGGTAATCTGCTTTGTGTAATGACTTGCAGGCTACCAAACGCACAGGAAACTATCTGCAAGGGATAATCTCAAAAATGATCCTTGCCCACTTTGGGGAAGCAAAAACTTCCCGTATTCTACCTAGAGAATAAAGCAGATTAAAAAAGGATGGAGGCTCTTGCTCCACCTGTGTGGAAAGAGGGGGTATCCCTCCTTGGCTGTTAGCAGGGACAGGAAAGCTGAGCTTCCTCACTGTTTGACCTCTGTCCCCTTTCAAGATCCCTGCTGATATGCCCTCAGAGGAAATTTTTTCTCAACTGCATATTTAATGGATAGATTAAGACATGTTTAACCCAGCCCATGACAGTGGGAATGATGGGAGTTGAGCATCTGATCTCATTTATGCCGAATTTTTCTTTGGAGAGCTCTGTCAATTGTCCATTGTTTCCCTAAATCCATATTCTGGCAGCACCTCTGGTGTCAAAGAGCTCTAAATATTCTCATCATCCCCCAGGGAAACAGGTCCTCTTTAGTCATTTAACCTAACTTTTAACCTATGTATTCCTGCATTGTCAATGAATGACTTTCTTTTTCATTTATTTAAAAGGTAAGTTTACCGAAATCTCTTTGGACTTTTGAGAACCTTTCTACATCTATTTCTTTGGCTTTTGATTTTTTTCATAGTTGATAGGCATAAGTTTATCAGTTTATTAGAACTAAAGTGCTGTCATCAAGCATCCATCATTCTGCGTAGTGATTACTTCCCTGTAGAATTAAATCCCAGGAATAACTCTGCCTTTCTTCTCAGAAGACTGGAAGAAGGGTTTTAAAGTGGTAAAATCTGCAATAATCTGCTTCCTCATTGCTTCCTCTATTTTTACCCTCTAGTGTATGTTATCATAACTAGTTGTGGCATATTATAAAGACCATACTTCTAAAGAGTGCCATGCGGTTTAGTAATTGCTAGCTCTTGCCACCTTCTGTTGTATAATTATGCATATACATATTCTGGGTTGCAAAAAGAAGATGTCTTTCCAGTTGCATGCTGTTCTTTCATGAACAGCTATTTTTTTTTTTCTCTTCCAACAAAATGTTTGTCTGATCTATCAAGTAGAGTCTTTGTTCTATTTTCAAACAATTTAAAATATTTTAAAATACTTTAAAGCATAAGCAAATTTTGAAACAAAATGTCATGTTGAAGGTAAAATGAGAACTATCTGTACTTTGAAGACTTAAAATATTTCAGCTTCTGCAGTATTGAAAAAAAATCCTATCTTAAAAAAATGTTCCCAATTCGGAATGAATTCCTAAAGAGTTTCGGCTAATGCAAAACTACATTTTGATTCATTCTTATTTGCTCTCTGGCTATATAATAAAAGCTGTCTTTAAAAGGTTTTTCTTTTTTTTTTATTATTTTTTTTCTTTTAAGACAGCTTTTAAAATATGTTATTGTTCTTCCTGACAATTAGTCATTTTATCAAATATTGCCTGTGCAAGATTTTGAGGATGTAGGTAGGTCCCAGCTGTTACATTACTTCTGTGATCTTGCTGTTGCAAATGTCAAGCATTACTGAAGTTAGCATTCAGCAGTGCTGTTACCAAAATATTTTCTCAGGATGGAAAGTGTGAAATTCGAGTTGAGATATAATCTTGGAAGATTTCTTACACAAAGCGACCATTTTGATTTAAAAAAAAATAATCAGATAATTAAATTAAAAAACTTGTTTTAAATGGGTATTAGAAATTGTCTTAAATGAATGAACTATTCTTTGCAATTAAATCAGCTTCATTTAATGACTTACTGTAAGCTAATTAGGTATAGGTCTGAAAGGTTTTGAGCAGCTGGCGTTACTATAGTTTGTCTTACAGTATTCTGTACTTCAATGACTGTTCCAGAGTTCCAGTCAGGAAGGAAGATGTAGTGTCCACAGAAGTTTATACTTCCTGGATTTCAAAACCTTTATTCTGGGTCCTTTAAGAATAGGATTTAAATTTCATTTTATATCAAGGGAAAACTTTGCTCCATTAACTCATTCGCTGAATAGTTCCAAGTTTTGAATCTTTTACTGCAGTTCTGTTAACTGACTGTGTCCTTAATCCCTTTACATTTTTGTCTTGTATCTGGTTACCAATATTATATTCCAGTAATTTGGTGTATTGCATTCACTCCGCTGTTCTTAACAATGCTGTGGACTTTAACTGCAGACTTCCAAGCAGGTGGCTGTATTTACCAAAAGGATTATCTGTATCACTCATCTGTTTTCCCAGGCTTTTACTGAGTGACATTTTTGAAGCAGATCTGAGTCGATTTGGGCTTTATGCAGGTTATTTTGGTTGCACTGACTAACACTGGGTTAGCAGATGTTGGCATTTCATTCTAAGTTAGTCAAGAAAACACATGATAGGTGTATTATATAAAGGGAAAAAGCTTTATCAATCCATGATTTCACTCATTTCTGTCATGTTAAGCTGTGTTTGTTCACAGAAAGCCATTGTTAAAACCATTTGCATGCTGATCCCTAAATACATTAAATATCATAGAACTAAGCTGTAATGCAAACTTTGGATCAAGGTAAGACCTTCCCCAAAAGTTCAAGACACTTGTGTGTGAGGATTTTGTTTCAACATGTATCTAATAAGCCCTAAGTTCCCGCTCTTAGCTGATTTTAGTACAAACACAATTTTATCTTTGTTGCATTTAATTGGAATGTTAGGACTATTAAAAGATCCAATAAGGATAACAATTTTAATATCAATTGTGGCTTTATAGATGTTTTCTTCCTAGTGTGAAAGCACAGAGCTACTGAGACATTCTGTGATAAGCATTTACTTTTAGAGGGCCTAATTATGATAATAAACAGAACAAAACCGAATATATTTTGAAGTGAGTCACCACGATGAGGATATCTCCCAGATTTGCAAGGCTTTTGTACGTACAGGCATGCATGAAGCTGCTAATCAGTAGAGTAGTACTAGTGTCAGTGGATTGAATGCTGTTGTGGGGCCATGTAGCCTGTATTGAACTATCACTTTGGTGTCTGAATGGTTTCCAATGTTGAGAGTAAACAAGAAATCTTGGAGTTTCATGTAACATTTGCTATTCATCCCTTTCCCATATGAAAATGTGTCCTCATGCCTGCACCCATTGAGGTCTTTTAACTCTCCAGATTAATGACCTGATATTCACTATAAAAGGTTAAACCAAGAAAGCTCAAGGGTTCTGCACCGAGGTCTCTAACTGGGTTGTTAAAAGACAAGGGATGTCCTCATAGGTGTTACCACCCCATCATGTTGTTTGTGGAGGGTCTTTTTTATAGACCACCACAAACCAAGAAAAAAGTTCTTGTTGGTGCTTTATAGAAAACCACTGAGCTCTGAGGACTTCCGTTGTGCTGGGGTGCAGAGTAAGAATGCAATTAAAATTCTTTAATCAGAACATTTGTCCTTCAGTGGATATGTCAGAGTATTGGCGCTGAGCTATCCATAAACCTAGTACCCTTACAGTGTTACTCTGGCCAACTTCTTGGTTTTGCTCCATTTGTTCCATGAGTGTTTATTCAGTATGTAACAAGAAAAAATGGAATTTGAAGATATACACAGTATGTAGCAAGGGAAATTCCTGTTCCAAATGAAGTCAGTAGTGAAATTCCATTGACGCTTGAAGAACTACTCAAATCTTTTATAATGTAGTGATATTCAGTGTCTGTTTACTTTGTTATGTTTTAGAAGTTCTTTGTGAAAGTCTTTAATAGGCTTCTCCCATTTTTTCCTTTCAGCCATAGTGGTTTAATATTTTGAGGTTGAAATGAAAGGCTCCGCACTTGGAAAGCAGAAAGACCTTGTATTTAGAATTCCTTTCAGCACTAAGAATCCAATTGCTAACTCCACATCCTTTTGTTTCCTATTTAATAGTGTGGCATTTTAGTCTGTGCATTTAAAATGCCATTTTTGTTTGCTTTGAAAAGGTAATGGGATCCAGAAAACAAGGTGCTGGGGAAGAGCTCATGGAATTTTAATTGTGTGCCAGTTCAGCCACTGATTTGCTTGTAACTATGGACAAGTCCAGTTCTTCACTCAGTAA
>NW_015090809.1:1468253-1493502 GCF_001431845.1 Calidris pugnax
GTTTATACTTCCTGGATTTCAAAACCTTTATTCTGGGTCCTTTAAGAATAGGATTTAAATTTCATTTTATATCAAGGGAAAACTTTGCTCCATTAACTCATTCGCTGAATAGTTCCAAGTTTTGAATCTTTTACTGCAGTTCTGTTAACTGACTGTGTCCTTAATCCCTTTACATTTTTGTCTTGTATCTGGTTACCAATATTATATTCCAGTAATTTGGTGTATTGCATTCACTCCGCTGTTCTTAACAATGCTGTGGACTTTAACTGCAGACTTCCAAGCAGGTGGCTGTATTTACCAAAAGGATTATCTGTATCACTCATCTGTTTTCCCAGGCTTTTACTGAGTGACATTTTTGAAGCAGATCTGAGTCGATTTGGGCTTTATGCAGGTTATTTTGGTTGCACTGACTAACACTGGGTTAGCAGATGTTGGCATTTCATTCTAAGTTAGTCAAGAAAACACATGATAGGTGTATTATATAAAGGGAAAAAGCTTTATCAATCCATGATTTCACTCATTTCTGTCATGTTAAGCTGTGTTTGTTCACAGAAAGCCATTGTTAAAACCATTTGCATGCTGATCCCTAAATACATTAAATATCATAGAACTAAGCTGTAATGCAAACTTTGGATCAAGGTAAGACCTTCCCCAAAAGTTCAAGACACTTGTGTGTGAGGATTTTGTTTCAACATGTATCTAATAAGCCCTAAGTTCCCGCTCTTAGCTGATTTTAGTACAAACACAATTTTATCTTTGTTGCATTTAATTGGAATGTTAGGACTATTAAAAGATCCAATAAGGATAACAATTTTAATATCAATTGTGGCTTTATAGATGTTTTCTTCCTAGTGTGAAAGCACAGAGCTACTGAGACATTCTGTGATAAGCATTTACTTTTAGAGGGCCTAATTATGATAATAAACAGAACAAAACCGAATATATTTTGAAGTGAGTCACCACGATGAGGATATCTCCCAGATTTGCAAGGCTTTTGTATGCACAGGCATGCATGAAGCTGCTAATCAGTAGAGTAGTACTAGTGTCAGTGGATTGAATGCTGTTGTGGGGCCATGTAGCCTGTATTGAACTATCACTTTGGTGTCTGAATGGTTTCCAATGTTGAGAGTAAACAAGAAATCTTGGAGTTTCATGTAACATTTGCTATTCATCCCTTTCCCATATGAAAATGTGTCCTCATGCCTGCACCCATTGAGGTCTTTTAACTCTCCAGATTAATGACCTGATATTCACTATAAAAGGTTAAACCAAGAAAGCTCAAGGGTTCTGCACCGAGGTCTCTAACTGGGTTGTTAAAAGACAAGGGATGTCCTCATAGGTGTTACCACCCCATCATGTTGTTTGTGGAGGGTCTTTTTTATAGACCACCACAAACCAAGAAAAAAGTTCTTGTTGGTGCTTTATAGAAAACCACTGAGCTCTGAGGACTTCCGTTGTGCTGGGGTGCAGAGTAAGAATGCAATTAAAATTCTTTAATCAGAACATTTGTCCTTCAGTGGATATGTCAGACTATTGGCTCTGAGCTACCCATAAACCTAGTACCTTTACAGTGTTACTCTGGCCAACTTCTTGGTTTTGCTCCATTTGTTCCATGAGTGTTTATTCAGTATGTAACAAGAAAAAATGGAATTTGAAGATATACACAGTATGTAGCAAGGGAAATTCCTGTTCCAAATGAAGTCAGTAGTGAAATTCCATTGACGCTTGAAGAACTACTCAAATCTTTTATAATGTAGTGATATTCAGTGTCTGTTTACTTTGTTATGTTTTAGAAGTTCTTTGTGAAAGTCTTTAATAGGCTTCTCCCATTTTTTCCTTTCAGCCATAGTGGTTTAATATTTTGAGGTTGAAATGAAAGGCTCCGCACTTGGAAAGCAGAAAGACCTTGTATTTAGAATTCCTTTCAGCACTAAGAATCCAATTGCTAACTCCACATCCTTTTGTTTCCTATTTAATAGTGTGGCATTTTAGTCTGTGCATTTAAAATGCCATTTTTGTTTGCTTTGAAAAGGTAATGGGATCCAGAAAACAAGGTGCTGGGGAAGAGCTCATGGAATTTTAATTGTGTGCCAGTTCAGCCACTGATTTGCTTGTAACTATGGACAAGTCCAGTTCTTCACTCAGTAATTCTGTTTCTGGACTGTTTGGCTGTGTATTTTTTTCTTTCTCCTTTCTCAATTTTTCACTTTTTGGCCTCTAAAGATTCTAACCAGTGTTATTACAAGAACAATAACAATTACTTTCTGCCCATGATCTGCGGGTTGCGATGGCTCAAGAACTGGTAAACCAGTTCACTATACTCATGAAAAATGAACTGGTAGCAGCCACCCTTACACATAGTCAAGATAGATCATGACAAAATCTTCCTCACCTCTTTCAAAGATTCATTTCTTGCTTGCTAGCTTTGTAAAGAACAAAATCAGAAATGTCAATGTCATTTCACAGATTAAGGAATTCTAGAGGCCTTACTTGAAAAATGGCTTCATGCGATGTTGCTTGTTGTGGAATTACAAATGCAAAAATTTGGGTCTCTGGAAAATGGGGCCATCAGTTTTCTGTTTTCTCTTGCAAAGAATTGCAATGCAAGATTTAATGGAAGAGATTTAACCTGGATGAAATTGCTCATTTATGTGCTTTGTTGAAGAGACAGTCACTGACTTGCAAACTGTTTCCAATGTTTCAGCCATGGAGACGCCTGATGGTGGATCAATGCACGACGTGTGTCTGCTCCCTCCAGTCAACATCTTCTCAGAGATATACTCTGAAATGTACAAAATTAAGCTGTGAACCATGCCCAGCAGTAAGTGCAAGCGATCTGGATATTCTGGTTGAGAATGTGTCTGATGAGAAGGTCATGTTCTTCATTGTATATACCAGTTTATGTTCTGTGCAACTATGGGATCTGTTGCCTTTATTGAAGTTAATTTTATATACCATTTTTATGTTCTGTGAAACTATGGGATCTGTTGCCTTTATTGAAGTTTTTCTGAGAAGTATCCCTGTATTCTTCTTTACCTGAATTAGATTAAGTGTACCAAATGTAATCTTAATCCACAGTGTAGGAAAGGTAACTTTTCATAGTACTCAGGTGCACAGGCACATTTTTATTGTGTATTTTAAACTACTCACCTTTAGGGAAAAATAAGGTTTGGCAAACCATTGGTGACAGGAACTGCTGTGTTGTCTTTCCTGCAGTATTATCTGACCCTCCAGGGATCGCAGCTCAGCCACATCTCCATGTTTCAGGGCTTTCCTATGACTGTTCTGAATTGTCTAATAGCTGAGCACAATAATTTTTTTTTTTTTTCTGGTTCCCAGCCATGCTTTTGGTGATTTAAGGTGATTGTCCCCAGCAGTTCCACTGGCCTTTTTGAAGTCTGCTGCTGCTTTGCTGCCATCATCGACAAGGAATGAGCTTGGCTGGGACAGCCAGAGGAAAATAACTCTCATTTTTACTCCTTGAACAACAGTGTGACTGGAGTGCCTGACTAGTTCTGCTCAATCATGTAGTTTTCTCTCTTAGCACCAATACCTCAAGTAGAAGTAGACCTAAGCCCGTTGCAGAGGGTGGGTTAATCTCCCTCTGTCTGAAGAGCACAGCCCAGCAGCTAAGTTTCACAGAAAATGGCTTAAATGCCCCATTCTCGTCTGCCATTCTCTGGATAATGGGTGGAGCCCAATGGGTCCAACCAAACCCAGGGTCTGTGCAAGCAGTTGTACCAGAAAAGTCGCATCTCTAACATGATCATATGGGATTCCTGGCTGATGTCCTACCTTGATAGGGTCTCTGCAAAAGAGACAGGCAGAGTTTTGGATGAGTCCAGTTTTCAATCCTTAAGTAGAACCAGAAAGGACAAGGTAGTAAGCCAAGTTTCCGTGGTTTCATCTGTACTGAACAGAGCAAGACTGCAGGCTCAAATTATGTCCTGCAACCACTTATCTTGAAGAATTGTCAGCAGTGTCCCAGTTGGCCCATTCTAACTAGTAAACTTCCAAATAATGTGCACAGGTCAGTGGTTAGGACAGCCCAAAGCCAGCCTGTTTTGTAGGGAGAATGCAGCTTAGACATACACGTGTTCCACTTGTCTGCAGGGCCAGAAAACCGGCCTTGACCCCCTTTATTTGATGGTACAGATGTAGCCTGTGACAAAGGGAGAACCTGGAATACTTTGTGTTGTTCTGGACCCTAATATCACCCCTTCTGTAAGGTATGATTACATCCACAGGCTTCTGAAAGGAAAATAAATGGCCGAGCTCAGTGCTGAGCATCGTTCTCACTTCCACAAAATATAACCTGGCAGGTCCATGAAAAAAACCCAGATACACTAGAATGAGTCCATGGCCAGAAACATGTGTGCATATGGACGTTCCCACACAAAAATACTCAAACATCAATTCTTGCTTTTCAAAGCAAGAAACCAGCTGTAGAAATTAAAGGTAGAGGAATCAATAAAATACATGGTAAAAAACCGGGGGAAACGTTCCTCTTCTGCTTCTTTCACCACCCACACAATTCCCAAACAGCTCCTTTCCCCAACCTGACCCAAAAATACAGACTAAACAAAAAAACCCTGAAGGAAAGGCAATTTCCAGTTGGGCTTATTAAGCTATGAACTCGTGTTTAGGAGATGTGCAGCTACCCAAGGGAAGTTGCAGTTCTAGGCCTATGTATTCCTTTGTAGCCATTGTAATGAATCTTTGGAGCTTGAGGGGGAAAAAACCTATCAAATAAGATACAGAATGTCTTCATCCCTCTAAGGCTGATGGGATTCACGCACATACTTGGAATCTTTCCTGTCTCAGAGTCATTGATTTCATGGTATACTCAGATTACTAGTAATTCCTTCATAATGGATAAAATAAGGGGTTAAGAGTATATACCTGCTTTCTACTGGATGCTGAAGCTGTGAAAGCAAATGCACTGGTAATTGAAGTGCAGCCAACTGCAGCATATCCTGCTCATCAGGGGCATTTTATGACCTACTTGAGGTGCTTACGTTTTTTGCTAGTAGAGCATGTTCACCTAAATAACAATGAACTATGTTTTCTTCCAATGATTTAATAGGAACCCCCCCCCACCCTCCCAAAATTCTTTTTCTATAAAAAACATATGGATAACATGCATGCCTTCACTCAACCAGAAAGTGTTTGTTGTCTTAAAAATGTTCAGCTGATCATAAGCAGCTGTTGGTTATGCGTAGCAGCTGGAGACATTACTGTGGGACATTTCATGTGTTAATTCTGTTCCTTTCTGGTTTTTGGGGTTTTTTTTTTTCTCCATCTTTTTTCTCTTCATCCACTCTATACCTTTTTTCCTTTCCATCTAGTGCCACTCAGTCTCCCGTCTCCTTTTCTTGCCACTATTTTTTCCTTCCTGTGTCATTTGTGGGTCTCAATTATTCCTCTTTTCTTTTTTTGTCTTTCCTTTTTCATCTTGCTGTATCATACCTTCTCTGATGTTCTTTTTACTTTCTTGTTTAATCAGGTCATTTTCTTTTTATTTCCATAGTTCAAATTTTCCACTTATCCTTATTCTCCCCTTTCCCTGTCCACTACTTACTGGTTGTCTTGCCCTTTTCTCCTACTTTAAGCATTTCAAACTACTTTTCCAAGTTGTGCTGCGTAGTATTCATAAGCTTTACAGAAAAGCTCCTGCACGCCACAAATGTGAACTGTATGTCACTCAAAACATTTCAATAAGCTTTTTACCCTCTCCTACTGTTCTGTGTTGTTTAGTGAATCTGACCTTGCAACTGTTATAGTCAAAGAATATTGAATTTAGTGGTCACAAGAGGCTTTGTACTTGGAAATAAGCTTACCTCCCTATTGTATAATAAATCAGTACAATGATAAATGCCAGCCTTTATAAAGCAAAAAAAACCCACCCAAAAGTATGCAACTAGTTAGATTAAGCTGGTCTAGTCCTATTGTATAAAAAAAAAAATTTTAGTCGTTATCACTTTGTCCATTAATTTAAAACAAACAAACAAAAAACACCTCTACAAATAAGTGTAGAAAGCATGCTCAAAACAAAACAAGCTCAGAAAAATGTCCTTTACTTTCTAGAATTACAGAAGGCAGGAAATCCCTGGCTCTTGCTGTGGAAAATGTGTGCCAACTTCATGTGCCATCAGGCTGAGAGATGGAAGGCTTAAATATCTTCAGGTAAGTTTTAAGCACTTCTTCTTTGATTTATGAGTAAATGTAAATGTAGCATAGACTTCTGGTGAACCCAAAGAAAGTGCTTTTTTTTTTTTTTTACTCTTTTTTGGTTAGGCAGACACAGTATTGCTAGCGCCTATTCTTTTGTATCTCAGAATGGTTTACCAGTAAAGGGATTTTTTTTGTTGTTGTGTGTAAATTAAAAATCAGGGACTTCATACCACAGTGTAATATTATAGAGGGACATGTACCTGCAAGCATGCATATTGTCAAGGAATTTTAACTGGAATATGAGCTCAAACAACTACTTAGAGGAAATTAAAAACCTCATTTTTAAATTAGAAATGGATAATTTAAGTTGAAAATGTGAATTTTGTAAAATTTCTCCAGCATGATAGGTTCTTAAACAGGAATGGATATTTTTCTGGTTAAAACCCATTAGCTGGTCGCAAGAAAGAGCATATAATATTTTCTTTTGTTCCATTCCTGAACTAAGTTTTAGGTGAGGAGAGTATGGGAAGAAAAATAAAGCTGGTGAGGGGTCTGGAGAACAAGCCTTAAGAGAAGGGGCTGAAGGAACTGAGGCTGTTTAGTCTGGAGAAAAGGAGGCTGAGGGGAGACCTTATCACCCTACAACTACCTGAAAGGAGGGTGTAGCCAGGTGGAGGTCTGTCTCTTCTCCCAAGCAGCAAGTGATAGGACAAGAGGAAATGGCATCAATGTACACCAGGGGAGGTTTAGATTTGATATTAGGAAAAGTTTCTTCACTGAAAGGGTTGTCAAGCATTGGAACAGGCTCCCCAGGGAAGCGGTGGAATCACCGTCCCTGGAGGTATTAAAAAGAAGTGTAGACCTGGCCCTCAGGGACATAGAGGCAGACTTGGCAGTGTTATGCTTACAGTTGGACTCGATGATTTTAAGGTTTTTTCCAACCTAAATTATTTTATGATCCTGTGTGGAGGTGGGGTGGTGTTTATATGTATTTTTTAAATACAGAATCACAGAATCACAGAATTGTAGTGGTTGGAAGGGACCTCAGAGATCATCAAGTCCAACCACCAAAAAAAAAAAAAAAAACCAAACCAAAAACCAAAAACAAAAAAAACCACACCAGCTCCCACCACCTAAACACACAACAACAACCTCCAAACCAAAAAAACCATCACCCACCCACACAGCACCCCACCACAAACCAGTAATCTTGGGCACTAGAGCATGCCCTGAAGAACCATGTCTACACGTTTCTTAAATACCTCCAGGGATGGTGACTCCACCACCTCCCTGGGCAGCCCATTCCAATGCTGGATAACCCTTTCAGTAAAGAAATGTTTCCTAATATCCAACCTGAACTTCCCCTGGCGCAACTTGAAGCCGTTACCCCTTGTCCTATCATCTGTAACTTGGGAGAAGAGACCGACCCCCGTCTCTCTACAGCCTCCTTTCAGGTACTTGTACAGAGCGATAAGGTCTCCCCTCAGTCTCCTCTTCCCCAGACTGAACAACCCCAGTTCCCTCAGCCTCTCCTCGTAAGACTTGTGCTCCAGACCCCTCACCAGCTTCGTTGCCCTTCTCTGGACCCGCTCCAGCACCTCAATGTCCCTCTTGTGGTAGGGGGCCCAAAACTGGACACAGCACTCAAGGTGAGGCCTCACCAGTGCCCAGTACAGGGGGACCATCACCTCTCGGGCTCTACTCGCCACACTGTTCTTGATACAGGCCAGGATGCTGTTGGCCTTCTTGGCCACCTGGGCACACTGCTGGCTCCTGTTCAGCCGACAGTCCACCAACACCCCCAGGTCTTTTTCTGCCAGGCAGCTCCAGCCACTCTGCCCCCAGCCTGGAGCGCTGCTTGGGGTTGTTGTGACCGAAGTGCAGGACCCGGCACTTGGCCTTGTTAAACCTCATCCCGTTGGTCTCAGCCCATCCATCCAGCCTGTCCAGATCCCTCTGCAGAGCCTCTCTACCCTCCAGCAGTTCAACACTGCCACCCAGCTTGGTGTCGTCTGCGAACTTACTGAGGGTGCACTCGATCCCCTCGTCCAGATCATTGATAGAGATGTTAAAGAGAAGTGGCCCCAGTACTGAGCCCTGTGGGACACCACTCGTGACTGGACGCCAGCTGGATTTAGCTCCATTCACCACCACAAATACATATAAATTTATGTATATATAAATATATATACTCTTGGCTCCAGGAGCCAGGAGTTAATTATTCATATATATATATATATTCATATATATATATATTTAAAGGACAAGTCATAGCCAAACTCCCAAGCTTCTCACCTCAAACAGTTTCTCTTTTGAGTTAATGGTAATTTCTTCTAAGAGCTGAAAAAGATCAGGTTTTGGCAGTCTTGACCGAGCTGTAATCAAGTGCTATGGAAGTAAATAGAAGATGATGACTTTGTTGATAAATAATTCTGTTTATTAAAGATTTCCAGGTTTTATAAACTTCACCACCATGGTATGTTAGTTGAAATATCAGTAAAGGAATACTCAGGTTGTATAGCATCCTGAAAACTTACTGTCCCATGTTGTTTCTGTGTAAAGCTCTAACAGCCTTTAATTCTTTACAGCCAAATGAATCACTTCAGGATGGCTGTGACACACACTCCTGTAAAGTAAATGAGAAAGGGGAATTTATCTGGGAAAGGAGAATCACTGGCTGTCCTCCATTTGATTCCAGACGATGCTTGGCTGAAGGAGTAAGTAGTGAAATGTGTCCTGTTTCCAGGTTAAACCTAGACTCTGTCATGTTTATGGTTCTGTATATAAGTACCTTATGTGTATTAGGGTGGAAAAACCCAACCCTCTCCCAGCATCTTGGCTAAACTGAACTTGAACTTTATTTGAAATTCAGAAAAAAAATAAGGTTTCCTTATTTTAAAATACATGCTGGTTTTATGTGGAACTGTGCTGCAGGGGAGATGCTGAGCTTGCAGTAGTTCCATATGAAGCAGGAAATAAAAGAAAATGATTGTTCTAATGATATTTTCAGTTTGGTATCCAGAGCATAACTGTGTGGATAATTACACAATTTGAGAACACAGTCAGATCAGCCCCTTTTCTATACGAATATGCATATGAAATGCTAAGACTTTTTTTTTTTTCTTCTCTACCCTTGTATGAAATTAGGGAAAGGTATGTTCCCAACGCTGTAGGTTATATGAATATGCATATGAAATACTAAGACTTTTTCTTTTTTCTCTACCCTTGTATGAAGTTAGGGAAAGGTATGTTCCCAACGCTGTAGGAAGAGCTCAGACTCCCACATTTGCAGTTGTTTGGTATAATGGTATAATAAAAACCCCACTCAACACGTCCACCCATCTTTGCTGTGGTTTGAGGTGAGCCATACACCGAGGAATAGAGCGTGGGTTGGGATGTAACACGTGGGGTCCTGCTTTTGCTCATCAAACATCACACAGGTGTTTGCATCCACCTGTCCCCATTTTCCTGGGCACAATGGGACGCAGGAAACCTTTAACAAAGCTTGTGCCCAAACCCCTCTCTACATATACAAATCAAGCAAATGGAGGATTTGATACGCATAATGCAAGAAGAATAAAGTTTCTGTGGTGCATTTCTCACTTTGTAAAATCAGTACAGCACACACAGTTTTGTCATACGAGCAAAGTTAGGGAAAGGTATGTTCCCAACGCTGTAGGAAGAGCTCAGACTCCCACATTTGCAGTTGTTTGGTATAATGGTATAATAAAAACCCCACTCAACACGTCCACCCATGTTTCCTGTGGTTTGAGGTGAGCCATACACCGAGGAATAGAGCGTGGGTTGGGATGTAACACGTGGGGTCCTGCTTTTGCTCATCAAACATCACACAGGTGTTTGCATCCACCTGTCCCCATTTTCCTGGGCACAATGGGACGCAGGAAACCTTTAACAAAGCTTGTGCCCAAACCCCTCTCTACATATACAAATCAAGCAAATGGAGGATTTGATACGCATAATGCAAGAAGAATAAAGTTTCTGTGGTGCATTTCTCACTTTGTAAAATCAGTACAGCACACACAGTTTTGTCATACGAGCAAAGATTTAGAAAAATACTGGATTATGTTAGAGGCTTGGGGTTATTAATATATATTATATTCTAAAGACCCTCAAGAGCAGTTTACTTTTTAACTAGAACTTCCCAAATTGCATTTATTCTCTTCCCATCAAACAAACGAACAGATAAACAAACCTACAACTTTTTCAGCTATAAAATTAGTGGGTTTCATCTAGTTACAGATGGAAAGTTTAGGTTTTAGGTTTTTTTCATTAAAAATGCCTCAAAACTTTTGCATGTAAGTTCAGGTGTGTAGAGTAACAATGGCATTATCCTGCAGTATAAATATGTCTCCGTTTTTCTTTTCACTGTGAGTTTTCAGTAATTTTCCACCATACGTATATTTCTCAGAATTATTTTCTACACTGTAGTGATGAAATAAGAAAAATGAAATCTTTGGCTGTTAAAACTTATTTGACAGATGTGATATTTTATGATGATTTGCCTGTACATTTTCAGCTGTTGTGAAATAGGCATGCTTTCAACTATATTGCTAAAAAAAAATCAAGAGGGACTGGTTAACTCCCTTCCTTAAACAGCTGTAAGACTTGAATGCTATTGGTTTTGTCCCTCTGGTTCCCAGAAATTTATTGGTATTCAATGTCTTTGAAAGCTTCTAATATAAGGTAAAAGCAATACTTTCAGGTTGTGGAACTTGATAATACAGTAAATTATACCCTATCGTTTATCAACAAACAAAATCACAAGTTCAAAATCTTAAAATGGATAAAGAGATAATTACTAATGTAGATTTTTATTTTTGTACAATATAGATATACAGTTTTCTTGCCTTATACCTTGTGTTAAACATCCTTCTGTATTCTTCCAGCAGAACAAATGTGTATTACTTGTGCCAAAATAGAAGTTTTCTCTGTTTATTTTTTTAGGGCAGAATTGCAAAAATTGGCAATACCTGCTGTGACACATGTAAGTAAATAAGCCAAAATGTTTTGTATGGAAATTGCAGAGAGTGTAAGCTACTGAGTAAGGAGTTACTTTTTGCATAAGATGCAGTTCAGTGAAACAGACCTAAGCAATGTGGTTAAAATAAAACATCGAACAAGTCCACCCTCTGATCAGGACACTGCTTCATGTTTTCTCCTCCAGAACATGTGTTTTGACAGTATTCACCAGTGCTTAGAAAGAAATAGATACTTTCCACATTTTATGCAGGTGTTAATTATGAATGTTTTATTTCATTGTTCATCTAAAGATAATGGGAAGAGTATTATACACACAGGTTGGCAAGTCACATAACCTGATACTGAATATGTGAGGCAACCACTTCATAAATAATCAATCAACCTAAAATGAATTTAGCAAAAAATCCCTGGTATCAGTAATGTAATTTTGATTGTTGTTTGGTGGTGTATTAACTAAAAAATGGTAGGAGGAATGCTTGTTAAAGGTGCATTCCTATTGAACAGCTTGACTGCATCTTAAATTTGGCAGTTTAGGAGTCAGTCCTGCAACTCTTAATTTCATGCATCGTTTTGTAGATAATCCAAATGTCAATCAGGCTGTGAGCGTAGGAAGGGTTTGCTTACATGAGAAAGGATTGCAGGATTGGGTTCTCATTTCTAAAATGAATCTCTGATGCTGTTGTGAACAGACAACCTCTCAGTTTTCTCCTTTGTAAGTGAAAAATTAATAATACTGTAGCTCATTTAAACTAAAAACAAAGTAACAAAAGTTTGATATTCTCTTCTAATGTCACAGTATCAACATCTTGCCTGTGTTCTGTTACCTCTTTATTTTTATTTTTTCCTCTGTGCATGTGTTAATAAATAAAAGATGGCCAGCATAGTAGCCCATCACCACACTGGCACAGTAACTGCTGTAATAATACCCCTGATGAAGGATGTTAACTCCTAGAGAGTGTGCAGCCGTTGCCTCTCTGTATAAGCACTGAGTTCCAGATTGAGAAATAGGAGTCAGAAAGCTATTGAGATAGACTGTCATCAAATGGCTCAAACAGGTAATTTAGTTACCAGGCTTCAAGTAAGGAATACTGACAATTATTTATTAACAAAACCCAGATTTTAAGATTTAAAAGACAAGGTGGTGGGCAGGCTCTACTAATTGACAATGCCTATCACTGCAATTGAGGAGAAATCCAGTACCAAATGAGCACAGATTAATACATATATTTAACAGTTATAGTGATTTAAAAATTATACCTCCTTATAGCAGCAAAAGCAAACTGATCTAAGTGAAATATTGCCTGCCTAAACCAGCCGATATTTTATGGGCCTTCAAATCCTTATTGCCATTGGTGTTTGCTTGGACATAGCTAAAAACATAAAAGTACCATATTACAGCGGAGTCTTATTCCTGGTTGCTTCTCTGTTCAGGCACCTCCATAAGAAAAAAGCCAACATACTGCATCCAGCCAACTAACCATGGGTTATCAATTGAAGGATGGTGATTAGCTTTGAATCAGATACTTCTAGATGTCAAACTCTCTTTGCCTCCCCTCTGTATTTATATTTTTCCACCAGGGCACTCAGTAGCAACACACAATCTGTTACATACTCTACAGGGAACACCAAGGCTTGGCAAAGCTGCTGTGAAACCAGAGTAATTTAATCATTCTTAAAAGTCAGCTAAGAGAATAATCAGTTTCTCATGGACAGAGGAACTTAGATATAGGTTACATTGCCTTCCCAGATCTCAAGAAATTTTGTCTTTCAGACACCTCAGTACCATAAAGAATTGGGCAAAGAACTTGTTCTCTCAAGTTCAAAGCACAGGTCAGGGTGATGCCTTTGGTTCAGTAGAGTCTTACATGGCTTTGATCAAAAGTTGTTTAAGAAGCCAGTTTTCCCATTCTTATGTTATGCTTTGGCAACTGGAGTTGGTTATTTTGTCTGAGGGCAGGGTTTTAAGTACATAGGAGCACATAAGTGAACAGGCATATTTTCTCATTAGATTTTTGTGGTACTAGCACAAGATTATTTGCAAAGGATATTCCTCATTTTCCCACTTAAGAAAGAAGCTGCATCTCGGCTTCTTACCTCTTTTCCCTATTGATCTCAATTGCATATGTCTCTTGCTTTTGCAATGGAGGCACAACCTACAAAAAAAAAAGTAAATGAGTGTAGTGAAGTAACTTGAGAACAAGTTAATAAGTCAGGATCAAAAAGGTGATGGAGCTGTATTGAGTCTGATGACAATTATTTTGTTTGGGTTTTTCATCTGTGGCCTTTGTCTGTGACTTTTTTTAACTTGGTAGGCGTAGAAGTGGAATGTCGACCAGTAAGTAGCAGACTGCAGTACAGGAATACCAACGGATGTGTGGCTGAAAGGGAAGTGCCTATTTCTCATTGTGAGGTAAGGAACAAAAGCAATCTCCCCCACCCCAAGCCCTGCCCTTGCCCCCTTTCTCTCTTTCACAAGGGAAACCTTTGCCTCCACTACAGCTTCACTTCAGAAAGTGGAGCATCAATTTTCGTCCTTCTCATTGACTTGCTCAGTGTAAACCTCATTGGCATTTATTTCCTAAAGTAATTTGGTGATGCTGAATTTTCCCTGTTCAAGCCAGCATGAAAAAAGGCACGTGTTAGACACAAAGGCTTTGTTCCTACCACTCTCCTTTGCTTCCATCAGAAATGAATGACTCTGAAGTGGCTTTGTTAGGACCTTCTACTTAAAACAAAGAATTTTCATCGGAGTATTTGTGAGGCTGATTTTCAGATCTGAGTCTACAGTTAAGCACTCAGAATTTTCATCGGAGTATTGGTGAGGCTGATTTTCAGATCTGAGTCTACAGTTAAGCACTCATATCCTTCTTCAGGCTCCGAAGTTTATTTATGAGAGTGTGAAGGTGCCCATCGATGTTTTGAAGGGAAGAACCTGGATTCTGATGGCGCTGAGGTCGGGCACTGTTCAAACTTGGTATCTCTTTTTTCCATTTAGGGCAAGTGCAGAAGCTATACCAGATACTCTGTTGAGACAGGGAAGTGGGAAGACCTGTGCAGCTGCTGTACAGCCACTCAAACAACCATCGTCACGATCCCCCTCCGGTGTGCCAACGGGACGGTGGTGCAGCATTACATCCCTTCTGCCTCCCAGTGTGAATGCGATTCTCGGAAGTGTACAGACTGAATATTTCCAACAAGCCCAGTTGTGTAATCTCAAGTTTTATGATGAAGGAAATTTACAGTGCAAGCCTCATTTTCACCCTTGTAGACCATTTTATCCAGTAGAATCCTGACTAACTAATGGTATCAACATAGCAAACAATAAACCTTACTAGCACAACGGAGCATTTTTTAATTATTCTTGGCATTATTTATAGATACAATATTACAGATTGTATTGTTCTCTTTCATCATCACCAGGTAGAGTAATTCACATTATTAAATATACCGAAAAAATAAACAAACCCACAACACAGTAACAGAAACAGTTGCTTCTACTTAATGCTAAATGCGTCAGGATATGTTGTCTTCAGAGATATTACTTCTGCATTTGCCACTTCAGACTGTAGTGACACCGTGGACTACAAGTGGACTTGTAGGTTTTTGGTCTTTTCTTTCCACTTCCAGTCAGGGAGCACACTATGGCATAAGACTTCGTAGTAAGAGGGTGATGTTCTTGGTACACAGACAATACTGGTTATGTCTCAGGCAACCAAATGTGTTTCTGTGATGCATTGAGATGTTCCTCCTGAAGCTGAATGCAAAAAAAATGTGTGCTGAGGACAGGCTGTGTAACTTCTGCAAGTCCTCAGTATTTGTGGATGGGGTTGAGGGATAGCTCTTAGTTATTTACTTTAGCACTTCCATACCAATTGAAGAGAAAGTTCGTAAGTAATCTCCCTTATTTCCTGATACTAAAGCTTCATCCAGTGCATTAGCTACAAGAGCTAGAGTTCTTTCAAGTGCAGAATTGTCAGTGGCAGGTTTGATTTAGTTACTGCTGCCAGGGATAAATATAGCAGGATTTAAACTCTACTTGGTCTGGTCAGGCCATGGAAATCAAGAGACAACCAGAGGGTTGTTGGTCCTAGTGGAATGCAGTGCCAGTCCACCATTTTCACTGGGAAGTACTAATTTCTCAAATATAGGAGAGAGAGAAAACTGTTCATTCTATTTACACTGTTGGTCCTAGTGGAATTTAGTGCCAGTCCACTAATTTCTCAAATATATGAGAGAGAGAAAACTGTTCATTCTATTTACATTTTTGAAAGACAAGAAATATTTAAATTTTTCATTTAATTAACGTTTTAAAAAATAATATATATAAATCAACCCCAAACTTTCGTTTTAAGAAATAATATATATAAATCAACCCCAAACTTTCCATATGTTTGTGATGGAATCACTAAGGCTTAGGAATAGGTTATGGGTGAAAAAAGTCATAGTTTCTCCTGCTCTAGCAGAAGTGTTCTTGAACTAGTGAAAAGCCTATATAGAAGTCCTGAAGGGTAAAAGTGCTCCTGAGAAGCCTGGCAGGAAAGGTCAGAAAATCAGGTTATCCTTGTGCAGTTTTTAGGTTGGCATCTGTAGAAATTGAAGGAATTTTGGAAAACGTTGCCCCAGGGAGGAAAATTTTGAGATGAAGACCTGTTGCTCGTCACATGAATGCCAATGTCACATGATTGAACGGGTCAAAACACCTACCCATCTGCATGAATGGCTCCCTATTGGAGCAAACAAAAACTCCCTCTGTGCTTTCAACTAGAAAGGCAAGTTGTATTCCTTTTTGAGAGGAACCAGGCAGATCCCTGCTTTGTCTCTTTTGCCATTCAGCTGTGGATTCAACACATATTGAATTGTAGGCCCTTTTTTCCCTTATTATTCATTCAAGACAACCTCTGTCACTGGACAGTGCCAGCAGAAGTGCAGGACTTTCTATGTATCACTGTTTCTTCTGTTATGGCGCCACAAAAATAAACAGAAAGAGAAGCCAAGTTTTAATTGGCATCAGTTCCACTTACTGCAGTAGATCTCTGTCACCAGTTTTCTTCCATCCTCGCACTAGTTTTTTATTGTAAGTGGCTCCAGATATTAAGCTCCCTGACTGATGGATTTGGGTCACCCAGGTAATCAACTGCACAGCAGCTCATCTGAAGCTGCAAATAAGCAACTCCTGGAACCACAGCCTGCAACATCAGAGAGGACCAGAGAAAAGGAATGGATAAGGGGTAAAAGGCAATGTCTTCCTCTTCACCTTACCATTGCTGGACTGCCCCTTTGTTTCCGTTGATGCCCTCACTCAGACTGACCTTTCTTAGCTTGTGAAAGCTGATGAGATTGCAGCCTAAGGCTTCAGGGCTGCAGACAGGTCTTCTAATCAGATAATGGTATAAGTCAGGGACCAGCTTATTGGCACGGGGAGCACACAAAGAGCATCCACAGAGACAGAGCCACAGTTTTCTGGAACTTCTGAAAAACAGACACACACAGCAACAAGGTGGATGGACAGATCTGTCCAACCAACAGGCAAGCATTCCTGCTTTCATCACTTCTACCTCAATTAACAAGAAATATCTTGTGGGTCTAAGTGTCTTAAGAGAGAAAACGACTTAAATAAATACATTTGCTTTCATACTAGAGCAATTAGTATTTTTCCCTAAGGAGTTCCAGATTATTTATTGGAAAACTGCTTGGTTATAGGATCATATTCATAGCAGAAGCAGCTCAGTGTGATCAGGTAAAAAGGTCTGTATTAAGACTTCACAGCAGTACAAGAATATGGCCTATACTGAGTGGTTTTCTTCAGCTTCCTTGGTTGCAATTCTGCTTTCAGGCATCCTCGCCAGTTCAAGGATTAAAGCAGGTACGTAATACTTCCCTTTTTCTTACAGAATACAGTTCTCTGGACTTCTGTATGGTCTATATGTTACTATTATTCAGGCCTTGGTAGCACCCATATATTCCAAGCAAAGACAATATGCTCTCTTGAGTTCAAGGCCAGAAGAAGTTTCTTTCTTGAAAATCCTGTCACAAAAACAGACAAGTGGGAAAGAGCAAGAGGAAGGGAATATTATAACATCTCCCTTAACAGACTGAGAAGGTAATACATTTTTCACCTTGACCTGCTGGCATGAGAATCAAACTTTTTCAGGCAGCCTGCCCAAAACAGCTGTCTTTCTAGGTTTTAATGGTGCCAGTAAGGCATTGGGCTCAGACTTCCACCATGCGGGTTTTGATTGCTTTTCACACAGCCTGGTTTTATTTATTGCAACTCTGATGTTTTCAGAAGCGTTCTTTCCTGGCAGAAGTGAAGAACGTAATCAAGCATATCTTCAAGTACCTGCTTAATGGAGAGCTGGGTACATTACGAGTAGCGGTGGGTCCACACATCAGACAGCCCTATTGACATTCACCAGCAGAATCCAGGCTTTGAGGAACATTGCTTTTTAACTTGTACGTACTGTTTGTTTTGAGCTATCTTAACCTTTGCCTTTCCACCAATGATTCAGAAGGCATCCCACCACTTCAGAAGACCGGCTGGATCGTTGAGCATACTACAGGATAGATTTACAGGAACACTAAATGGATTTGGGGAGGAGTCTTGCATAACTTCTGAATTATTAAAAGCATCTAATCTCTCTGCTAACTTTTACAGACTTGCAAGCACCACTCCTCTACAGCAGGTGAAACACAACGTGGTATTACTTGTCGCAGCTCTGCATTATCAGCTAACACCATAGTCAGGTGGCTCAGACTTGGAAACACAGTAATGCCAAGACATGATTTTCTCCATTGGCAAGTGGCCTTAAAAATAGACTACAGATTCAGTTCCATTTTAACCAGCTGGATATTGCTTCCTATCATATTGCCTCCTGTGTATATTATTTATTACTTCAGCTAACTGTATTACCTGTAACGAACCCATCCTTATGTCTTATAAGAACTAGTAATTTGAACCTGTGCAGGCAGAGCTTTGTGTCCACCTGGATTCTTGAGGGACCCGGCTGTACATTCCTATACTGCTCCAAAATTAGTGTGTGTGCCTTTGTGTTTTAGCATTTAGTTGGTGCAGCATATAATGTGGATATGAAATCGCATAATTTTCAGCAAGTTTTCATTCCCCCTCTCCTGGAAGTATGTGTATACAAAGCAGTAGGTTCACTCTGTATCCAGGGAGCATATTAATTGGTTATAAAGCATCAAGGCAAAAAGTAGTTCAACAGTTGCTTCCCTTGGAGTGTTCTCTGCTCCCACTTTCCTAGCAAAAAGTTACCAGGAACTCTATGTGATTGCACCATTGCCCTGTGCAAAGTAAGCATGGAATACATTGAGATCTGTAGCTACTGATAATACCTTTTTATTATTTTTTTTTATCATTTTATTTTTCATTTCTGCAAACTGAGAACACCTTTTTATTATTTTTTTATCATTTTATTTTTCATTTCTGCAATCTAACAGTTTTTAGACTAGTCAGTCCAGAGCGTATGGCATCCAAACTGTTCCCTGTTTTGTAACTGAAGGTAGTTCTGAGATTAACGTAAGACAATCTAACAGTTTTTAGACTAGTCAGTCCAGAGGGTATGGCGTCCAAGCTGTTCCCTGTTTTGCAACTGAAGGTAGTTCTGAGATTAACGTAAGATACCAGCAGAGTAAGAAGAACAACTATTTGATACATGTTGGTACATGACTTAGAAATTAGGAAATGCCATTGCAAAGGAGGTACTAAGAAGAGTGGGGTGATTTAACTTTCCTTATCTGAAGACATTATTCCAGGTGAGTAGTAAAGTAAGTGTTAAAAAAGTATTCTGTAACATTTAATGTACTTATCTTCCCTGTATGCACGAAGACCCTAATCATTACTTTTCCCCTTTTGTCAGAAGTATATTGTAGCACAGAGAAGTTTGACTGACCTGCATAAAGCTGTTCAAGATGGAGTCAGGGGTGCTAACCCCTCTCCCTTTCAAGTAAAGTCAGGCATACAGCATTAATATAGGTTACTCCTAAAATTCCTCCTTCAGCTGAGCTGAAGTAAACAAATGAACACAGTCATCTAATTTAATCTCATTCTCTTTGGTCTGTCTATAGCAGTTTCATTAAGGGGGAAACTACCTAGTGACAATTTATCCAGAGTCTAAAGCAGCATGTGTATTTCTTAGCCTTACTGGGAAAGTTTTACAGCACCCAGCCCAAGTTTTGAATAGTGAAACTATTGTCCTAAATAGGCTAAAAGAAGAAAAATATTTGAACTCCAAGTAATTACACCTCCCTCCAATTATCATTAGCAAATAAAAGTCCTTCCTCAGACAGTATTAGTCATCAACACTTTTTCTTCCCAATACATTGCTTAAATTATAAGGTTGAAGGCTAAGCAGGATCCATCACCTGTTCTGATTAGACAGTTGATTACAAGATAATCCCCTGAATATTTCATGCAGGAATGACAGTGCTGCATCCAGGCAGTAAGGTAACTCGAGTAGTTGAGATAGAGCCTTATAAAAAGGTTTCTGCACTTACCTCCTGCCTGGAAGCACTGTAAAGCTTTGCAGATAAAAAGACACTCTTCCCCACAGAAACCACCTCCAAGATAGTCTAATCCTTGAATTACAGTTTTTGGGACAGAACTGTCTCTGTTGTACAGCCCTGGTTTTGCATTAGCTTTTTTCTTCCACTCCTCCACTGCCTTCTGGGGAATTAGGACAATATGTCTGTTGTTGCGTTGCTTGTTGAGGCATTGTGGAGCATGAAGACAAGATGCTGAATTTCCAGCAGAGAATTGCCATGGCCTCTCAGGTCATGGGATTTTTTCCTTTTCCTCTCTCTTTCCTCCATGATAGTAATCACCAAAACGGAAGGTCTCGCTAATTAGCTTCAAGTTTGTGGTTTGCTTACAGCAGGATCAAGCCAGGATGGAAATAGCTGCTGGTGCTGTTCACTGCTTAAGCCAGGGCAGAAGCAGATTGTGCACACGATCAGCGTAGCCACATCCTATTAGCACTGACGCAACTTCCAGCCAAACCTCCAGGCAACATGGAAACACACACGCCCGGTAAGTTTATTCTCTTCTTTATTGTTAATTGCTGCCTATGAAGCTGAATAGGTGGAAAGGGGGTGGGGGAAAGAGAAAGGAATACTCTGAAAGGACTTATCTGTCTTCTTTCGGGACTTTATAAAAAAAAATAAAACAAATAAAAAAAAAAAAATCTGTGGCCCCGGTTACATACAGACAGCTCAGAGATGAAACACACAGAGTTCATTTCTTCTGAAGCCTAGGAGTGCAGCTGTGGGTCAGCTTTGTGATCTACGTGGAAAAGGCAATCACTAGGCAGAAGTGCTGGATTTCTGCTTTTTCCATCTGAATTTGCCTCATTGCAATGCAACTGGGGGGAGTGAGCAACATCCTTTTTCAGAAGACAATGTGCAGCAGGGAGCTTTCCGTTCCCATATGCAAGGAACAAATCTTCTCAGTGCATAAAACTTTTGTGTTTGAGTTCCCAGTGTACAAGCGTAGAATAATGTTCTGTGCTGATACTCTGTCACTATTACTTTACTGCTGTGGTCCAAAGCTTTGTGGTTTTTCCACATTATCTCATTGTTTCTGGGGCCGTAGCTCTGCTGTGAACTCCAAGCTGTCATGCACCTCACTGAATTCTGCTATTTCTGTGCTTTCCCATCCAGTCCCCTTCCTAAAATTATTTGTATATCAGACCACAGTGTGGAAAGAGCCATTAGATTTAATGCATACTGCTGATGTCTGTTGACTTATTCTAGTGTCCTTTTTCTATCTCAGGACCTTTTCTCTTGGACTTAGTCCTGAATATATGCTTTACGTCAGAAAAATCAGGTATTTTCTGTAATCGTTACATGTAAAGTGGAATTGAAAAAAACCCCACCAAATAATCAAAACCAACAGGAGGGGAGTCTGTAAAGTTATACACACAGTTCTGTTATGTAGATATAGCTCCATTAAGTCTTCAGGTAATGTAAACGTTCATGAGGCGTCTCACGTTTTTGTGTTTTGTACCATGTGGTTCTCACATCTATCTCTGCAGCTCTACTAAATTTCCTTCATTCTTGACCATTCAGGTTCATAGTTTAAGAGACTCTCTGGCTCATGCTATGTGCCAGAGGTGAATGAACATCTCCGTTAACTTAGGTACATTCCTCCTGCTCCTAATGCTGGAGGTGGAGGGCTCCTCTTTACAAGGATCTACCAAAGGAGCACAACCACAAGTTTTTACATTTGTGTTTGTGACCATAGCTGTTCAGGTCAGTGAAAGCCAGCAAGGAGCTGTGTTTCTCCTTGCCTGCCCCTGTCTGAGACTCTGCAATGCCGTTGTTTCTGGCAGCAATTCCGGGGCAGACTGTCAGGGCCAAGAGTGCATCCCCTTTCTAGGTGTTGAGTTGGCCATGTTGAAGAGTTTAGCTGGCTGAGCTTTTAGCAAGGCCAGCTCCTTCACCAACTAGAGCTCTTTTGAAGAAAGCTCAGGTGAGCTGCCCTCCTTTCCCTTGGGAACTTCTTTTCAGCTGAGCTCAGCCCCTGCCTGAGCTACATCTGCACCTGGTCTTGGACCTTTGCTGGTTTGGCCTTGACTTGGACCCAAAGGCCGTGCTTCCTGTTTTGCCCTCGGACCTGCCTTGTCACTGCTGACTTGCTGGGGGACCACTGAGCTGTGTCAAACCCTGACCACTGTCTCCAGCCCTGACCCTGACCTGGATTTGCTGCTCTGCATCTGGTCTCCCTATCAGAAGGTGACTCTGCCCTATCATGCTCTGCTCCAGGCTCACCTTCTCCTGTGGAACAGGTGGCCATAGGCTTCCTTTTCCCTAAAATGATTGTAAAAGGATTGTTATTATCCTTTGTGTCAGTAACTCGTACTTTAAAGAATCAGTGAACGTGCATTCACATGAAGGGCCGGAGGCTTATGGACAAGTGTCTGTGTTTACTGTGTATTAACAGCTTCCTGAATCATTATAGTCTCAAAGTGCAAGGTGATATGGGAAGAAGCTCAGCTTGTGCCAGAATTACTTCTTGTGCACAGCTCCACCAAACTCAACACAGCTGCAGCAGAGTGTGATTTCCTCCAGTGTGTCTTCAAGGCTACCATTAGAGCCGCTTAAGAATCATAGGAATTAAAGACAGACAAGGCTTTTTGGATTGTCTCTAATGCTCTCTATTGCAGCGTGGTACAAATTAAAGCAAATTTGTGATTAGAGGGCATGAAGCCTGCCATGAAGATGAGGAACTTAGGTGTGGCTTGGAGGAAGTAACAAGGGTTAAGACGTGATCAATGATGGAACAGTCCTGCTAAGGCTTAAGGTAGGCAGCACAGCCCTAAGCAATCCCCTGATTTTACCCCCCCCTACTTTCCATCTTCATCACATTGCCCTAGCCATATGCCGTGGGCTAGCAGACCCCCTGAGGAATGAAACTGGGGATTCAGCCAAAGGGAGAAAGAAGTGGAGTTAGAAGTAGAAAACATCATTTCTTCAGGTTTGCCAATTCCTACCTGTTTCCCCACAGTGCACTTTCCACCAAGAGACAAAAGATCCAAATTTGCAGCCTATGGTTTGAGTTTTCATAAAGTACCTCTCAGATTGCAGATGGGAAGGGTAAAACCACTTACGAGAAGTCCTGGGTAATGCCTTGGACAGTCTGGGTGTGTCTGCCTCTCTGGAACCCATTTCAATATTCAGCTTGAATTGCCACATCCTGAGCTTTCCAGGACACTCAGCAAGGAGGTGCTCTGAGTAGGAATCAGTATTTCAGTTGTCCCCCGTTACATTTGGCTGTATGTAACAGTGTTTCCCCTTTACTTCTCTGCCTCCAGAATATGATCAGAGAAGAAAAACTCTTTATCAAGGGAATTGTCTAATGTTGAGTTTAGTTACTGGACTGATTTTAGTAGAAGCAGCTAAGCAGTAGGGGACTAAACATCTCAATAGTTCTTAAACCATCCTGAAGAAAGAAATACCAGATATCTGAAATTTAGTGGTCAAACTCTATCCTTCTTTTATTCAAATAAGGAGTTTGAGAACACTGAACTAATCTAAATTATCTTTAATGAAACCTACTGCACCTTTTCCGTCAAGTAATATCAAATAAAGAATGGATTTCCTACATAAAAATTTATTCCTAGGCATCTCCTCTGGTGTCCTGTTTCCTTTAAGCTTGACCAAGGCTTATTTAATGAACATGAGTTCCCTTGTGTCTGAAACTCTTTAATTGAAATATTAAACAATATTAATTGGTATTCTGAAGAGAAAAGAGGTGGCAGCGTAAAAGAGAAAATTGCAGTGCTATGAAAATACTTGCATACTTACATGAGCGTAACGGGCTGTATGGAAATCAACAACTCTAGATGTGTATGTTCAGGACTTTGCAGTCATTAACTTAATGGCGACCTGAAGAACACATGTATAATCATGGTACCTCTTTTTATTTATATATATCTCCTTTAAAGAAGATATGTTTAAGTCAAGCTAGATAGAAATAGTAGATTCAAATAATTCTTTTCCATGCCTACTTGGAGGGTGGGAGGAATAACAACTTTGCCAAAAAAATGCTCCTAAATTGCAGAGTCTGTGTGAGTACAGGTAGACCTCTGACCGTGGTGTCTTTCAGAAATGCAGCCCACTTCTGATGCTTAACTGGAAAGAGAGGAAGATAAATGAAAGCAGGTCAGTGTCTGTGCCCTGGGTAGCCAAACACATTTACAATGTATTCTGCAAGTGGTTGTGCCTATGATAATCTGACCATCTGGACCACTCAGATCGGATAATTGGCTGTTACTCAGGATTTAATACAGATCTCCTAATTAGGTAGAGTCCCTTAATGCATATTTCACAAGCAGTACGGGCCTTTAATATACCCTCTCAGTCCTTCCACTTTTGGCAGTATGTGCAGCTTCTTCATCATTGCACTTCAGACAAGGAACTGGAAACTCAAACGGCGAGGTCAGTTGGTGCACAGGCAGCCAACCCCTAACTTTACAAAAAGCCAAAGCAAAGGATTTTAGAGAGACTGTGTGAGCCAGTAGGTGATTACTGGCTGTGAACTGGTGCTGGAACTAGAGCTGGTCACTGATCTCTGTCCTGGAGGTACCTTGTCCTTGGAAGCCATTGACAACTTAAAGAATTTTGACCGGAGGGATGGCTCCCAGGCCATTTTTCTAGAATGAGTGTAGTTCTTGAACATTTGCTTTCCAGGTTGAATTCAAGATTCACTCTATTGCTGTTCTCTGGGGATATATATATCTGTAGCAAAGCTATGCATGTGTGCACATATAAAATTTTTTATATATATATGTGCATACACACACAGACACACACAGCTTGTTTCTATTGATACTAATTCCTCTAGAATATTTACAGAATGAGAACATGTAAGGCCAGATGTCGTAAAGGCTTACAGGGTAGAATGAGGTCAGGCAGCATCTGAAGCAGAAGCCCCCGAGGTACTGAGTGCAGTACCACAGGCAGGCACTGTCAAATGTGGAATTCATTCACAACAAAGCACTTTGATTCAGTCAGTTTGACTCGGGAAGATTAAAAGCTTTTGGGAGAACAGAAGTCTTCCAAATTCAGCGATGGAAATTACATTTCCATCGAAAAACTTATTCCGACTGGAAGTCCCTGACTGCCTCACCTGCTTACCAGTGTTAACCTCAGGTTCATGACACAGTTTCTGGAGGTTGGGAAGCATAATCGAAATGAAATCGTTTTATTACAAATGAAATGCAGATTATTTTCCTAGGCCCGGTGAAAAGGACTGGGAAGAATAAAGGTCTTTAATTGACTGTGCAAAGGTCTTGTGAGATATCCAAGGCTTAGTCTGAGAATACTGGAGAAACGCTGTGTGCAGCCTTTGGGAATGAAACCTTCACTTATTAATTATTTTCCTCGGAGTTTCCCTTGTGGCATCATTATGTGCTTCATTAAAGTAAACCAAGTGCAAGTCTCCTTGAGAGATCAGAAAAGGGAGACTGGTGAGTCAATCTACGGTACTGTTCAAGTGCTGCAGGACCCTAATCCATTATTGATAGAAAACATAAGAATAATTTAGGGGTCTGCCCCC
>NW_015090809.1:1493512-1497302 GCF_001431845.1 Calidris pugnax
TTCTTTACCATTTTACTGACTCCTCTCTTAGCACACGATTGCTGGTAAGTAGATTCAGCCTGTGTACAGGTCATAGAAGATTAGTAGTAGGACACAATGTCTGCCTCAGACTCTTCAGAAAAAAAAAAAAAAGGATTCAATTAAATAAGGGGGAAAAATTCGGGATTTTAGCAATCCCCCCCCTCCAACCAAAAAAAAAAAGAAAAAAAGAGAGAGACAAAGTTTTGCTATCACCATCTATAAGAATGGATCAATTTAGATTTTCCTTGAATTATTTGAAAATGATGATCACTGCACAACTCTGTAGGTTTCCTATAAGAATTTAGATTTTCCTTGAATTATTTGATGATGATCACTGCACAACTCTGTAGGTTTCCTGCATACAAACTTCAGTGCTCTGTCTTTTGAGATGCAATTTAAGGCATTTCTGGCACCAGTTAGCAATTTCGGCAACGCAGGAGAAACAGTCTTCAGTGACAGGAACACTGAACAAGAGACACAGCTGTTTCCACCTTCCTTCTTCCCCTGTCTCCATCACCATGAGGAAGGTATGGAGTAAACTGCTCAAATTTCCCAGCGTTTTCTTGTGGAGAAGGGTAAAATTGCTTTCTGATAACACAGCACAACAGATTGAACGTTAACTGCACTATGCTGTTGAAGCTTCTTGTTTCCTTAGACATAAGGTTAAGGTGGGGGAAGAGATCTGCAGCATTCCCAGGATGACCTAGTAAGATATATGGGAGCTGATGAATGTTCCAGTTATTTCTTCTTCCTGAGGAAGACAAAAGTCCTGACTGGAAAGGCGTGGTGCTTTGTCTGTTAAGTGGTAGCAGGGCTAACTTTCTGGACAGATGGGTCTGCTCGTCTTCTCTCTCGTAGAAAGCACTAATGCTTGAAGGACAGCCACAGTTTTTCACTCTACTCATAGTTCTTCTCAAAGAAACTATGGGTAAAGATCAATCAACCCCATTTTAGTTATGGCACCACTAGAGGGGGAAAGAGTATGAAACATTTGTATGCCAAAAGAGTTTCTGTACCCATTATTTTTTATTGTACTTTTTTTTTTCACTGTGCTACTGCCTGTATGGGATTGACTTTCTGCATTTCAATCTGTGCCCAAGCATTCTTTTCATACTCTGTTGCTGCTGTACACAGAGCTATGGCAGGTGGTGGTGAACAGGGGATGCCAATTAACTCCCCACCCCATCAGACCCTACATGATTCTGCTTTGTGACCATATAATTTGTCAGTACAAGAGATGGTGAACACACCTAAAAACCGCAGGGTTCAAGACAGTAGTCCCTCAAGCCAAAACACGTAGGCATAAACTTATATGTACTTTATATGAATTCCACACCATTACATGTCCAAAAGTTAAGATTTCTTAGTGGGGAATGACCGTTAGCCAGATGTTTGGATCCATACTGATCCTGCTAGATTTGATCACATCATGCTGGAAGAACTTCTGGAACTAGAAGTTCTTTAGTCAGTCCATTTCAGGCCTGGTCATAAGTCATAAGCAAACGGGACTCAGTTCATTTGCGGTGACTTGGCTTCCATCTGCACGCAGAGTACCAGGATGCAGTCACTTGAGACACACACCCTGCTCATGTCCTGGGAGGTACATTGCTGGCTGCAAAGCAGACTGTCCAGCTCCTAACCTCGTTACTGAAGTGCAGGGGTACAAACATTATTGACCAACCAGGCCAGTTCTGTGCCAAAGACAGTGTTGTGTCATTGTTCCCCCTTCCCCAGCAGTTCATCCAGGTAAGAACCCCGCTGTTCCTCTGCAGTTGTGTGCACCCCTCTCCATTTAGTGAAGCGCAGCCTCTGAAGTTGAATAGTGTCTATTAACTGCTGTATTTCCAGTTCCTTTAGGAAAATACCTGCACAAAACCTGCTTTATATTACCATACTTATCTCTTATTTTCAGACTTCCCTCTAACATCCTCACACCCAACGCTGAACAGACAGAAACCAGCAAAATCAGCAAGGTACTCCTTTTCATCATACAACAGCAAATACCTCACAGTTCCACAAAACCGGGCTTCCTCTCACAGCAGCAGTATCAATGGAGCTTTTGAAGCACCGAGCTGTACGGAGTCCTTCAGCAGTTCTGTAAGTAGGATTTTTATATTCATTAACTTACCTTTAACACCTTTGTGATAAGGTGCACTCGTCCTGTGTGTTGGGTAAATCCACACCATATCGGGAAAAGTGACTATGAAAATGATACTACAGTAGGCTCTCTTAGCATACAGCAAGAACTAATTGCTACTCTAGTAGAGGACTAAAATAAAATTGTCATGAAATGCTGATCCTACCTTCATGTTTTCTTATTGCTTGGTGCGCTGGCTACTTGTCTTGGAAATGTCAAGAAGCAATTAACATGTGGTACTGAAGGTGGTAATTTGAATCACTGATTCTGAATTTTATAATTGGTTGTGAGAAGGGAGGAGAGAAAGGTCTTGAGAATTGCTTCAGCAACATTTTGCAAATTGTAACTAATTTGTGTTCCTCCTTAATAAGATCTTCTTCTGCCAGAATGTCCCACGGTGAGGAAAGCAGTGCAAATCTAGGGCCAGAAAATGTCCTTACTGAAATTTGTGGGAATTTTTATTTGCTCTCGGTGCAACAGACACCCATAATAATGGGGATACCACTTTGCTGCCGAGAGTGAGGAAGAGTCAACAGAGAGGGAGGGAGGGAGAGGTGTTGTTTTAACTCCTCATCGTTTCATTATGTGTAACTCCAGCAACATCAAATGTTGCTATGGTGCTCTCTCAGGTGGCTGGGATGTGGCAGCTGGCTACGCACAGGTAATGAACAGGAAAACCTCTTAGCGACTTTTCATGTTCTCCAACCTCCTTGTTCCCTCTCCAGTGTTTTGTTTGTGCTTCTCATTTCTGCCCACATTTGCCAGTAAGGGAGGAGATGATGCTTAAAGCTCCTCTTCTCTAGAGTCAGCTAATGCATTGCGTTGTGCCACTGACCTGGCAATGGTGACATCACTACTTCTGCGCTGCATAGCGTGAAACTCTCTGGAAGAGAGACTAGAAATCTGCAAGGGGTTTTTCTTCACTGTGGCAGAGATGGATCCAGGAGGTTTACATGGATTGCCTGTGAGTAGTACAAGAAAATGTATCTGACTTGGAAACGGGGTCATAAAATGCTATCTCCCAAGCAGTTTTATATCCTGCCAGAATGTAGTGTTGAGTGTAAGTTTAGATATGCCTAAAGGGACTATATCTATACACTGTACTCATAAAGTATGTGGTAAGTGTAAGCAGAAAAGGTTATTTGGTGATAATTTCACTAAAGAACGAACAATGTAGTATGCATATAAACCAAGATTTATTTAGTGATATGGTGATTGCAAGCTACTAAGCGGGAAACTAAGTGAAGCAAAGCAACGAAAAGCAAGAATGTGGGAGATGTTTGGGTATATAACAATATGCACATTTATATAATACTTTCAAAAATTCGTGTTGTGTTAACAAACAAGAAAATTGCTGAACAGTATGCTTAGTTAACTTTGCATTCAAGACTACCAATGCACGCAATGGAAGGGGAAGCAGGGAGAGAGAGGAAATCTGTAACAGGTACCTGTCAAGATTTTGCTTGTATAGCCACCTATGGGAAACATAAATGTCTGGAATTAGGTTAAGGGCTGATTGCTTTGGATTAGGCTAACCCTATTTGTTTGTTTGTATGTTGTTTCCCAGCCAGTGGAGGGCTGGTGTCACTCTAATGGATGACACTGCACAGAGCTCTGTGAAGGGTTTTGAGA
>NW_015090809.1:1513851-1562507 GCF_001431845.1 Calidris pugnax
AAAAAAAAGAGAGAGATAAACTTTTGCTATCACCATCTATAAGAATTTAGATTTTCCTTGAATTATTTGATGATGATCACTGCACAACTCTGTAGGTTTCCTGCATACAAACTTCAGTGCTCTGTCTTTTGAGATGCAATTTAAGGCATTTCTGGCACCAGTTAGCAATTTCGGCAATGCAGGAGAAACAGTCTTCAGTGACAGGAACACTGAACAAGAGACACAGCTGTTTCCACCTTCCTTCTTCCCCTGTCTCCATCACCATGAGGAAGGTATGGAGTAAACTGCTCAAATTTCCCAGCGTTTTCTTGTGGAGAAGGGTAAAATTGCTTTCTGATAACACAGCACAACAGATTGAACGTTAACTGCACTATGCTGTTGAAGCTTCTTGTTTCCTTAGACATAAGGTTAAGGTGGGGGAAGAGATCTGCAGCATTCCCAGGATGACCTAGTAAGATATATGGGAGCTGATGAATGTTCCAGTTATTTCTTCTTCCTGAGGAAGACAAAAGTCCTGACTGGAAAGGCACGGTGCTTTGTCTGTTAAGTGGTAGCAGGGCTAACTTTCTGGACAGATGGGTCTGCTCGTCTTCTCTCTCGTAGAAAGCACTAATGCTTGAAGGACAGCCACAGTTTTTCACTCTACTCATAGTTCTTCTCAAAGAAACTATGGGTAAAGATCAATCAACCCCATTTTAGTTATGGCACCACTAGAGGGGGAAAGAGTATGAAACATTTGTATGCCAAAAGAGTTTCTGTACCCATTATTTTTTATTGTACTTTTTTTTTTCACTGTGCTACTGCCTGTATGGGACTGACTTTCTGCATTTCAATCTGTGCCCAAGCATTCTTTTCATACTCTGTTGCTGCTGTACACAGAGCTATGGCAGGTGGTGGTGAACAGGGGATGCCAATTAACTCCCCACCACATCAGACCCTACGTGATTCTGCTTTGTGACCATATAATTTGTCAGTACAAGAGACGGTGAACACACCTAAAAACCGCAGGGTTCAAGACAGTAGTCCCTCAAGCCAAAACACGTAGGCATAAACTTATATGTACTTTATATGAATTCCACACCATTACATGTCCAAAAGTTAAGATTTCTTAGTGGGGAATGACCGTCAGCCAGATGTTTGGATCTATACCGATCCTGCTAGATTTGATCACATCATGCTAGAAGAACTTCTGGAACTAGAAGTTCTTCAGTCAGTCCATTTCAGGCCGAGTTGTAAGCCACAAGCAAACGTGACTCAGTTCATTTGTGGTGACTTGGCTTCCATCTGCACGCAGAGTACCAGGATGCAGTCACTTGAGACACACACCCTGCTCATGTCCTAGGAGGTACATTGCCGGCTGCAAAGCAGACTGTCCAGGTCCTAACCTCGTTACTGAAGTGCAGGGGTACAAACATTATTGACCAACCGGGCCAGTTCTGTGCCAAAGACAGTGTTGTGTCATTGTTCCCCCTTCCCCAGCAGTTCATCCAGGTAAGAACCCCGCTGTTCCTCTGCAGTTGTGTGCACCCCTCTCCATTTAGTGAAGCGCAGCCTCTGAAGTTGAATAGTGTCTATTAACTGCTGTATTTCCAGTTCCTTTAGGAAAATACCTGCACAAAACCTGCTTTATATTACCATACTTATCTCTTATTTTCAGACTTCCCTCTAACATCCTCACACCCAACTCTGAACAGACAGAAGACAGCAAAATCAGCAAGGTACTCCTTTTCATCATACAACAGCAAATACCTCACAGTTCCTCAAAACCGGGCTTCCTCTCACAGCAGCAGTATCAATGGAGCTTTTGAAGCACCGAGCTGTACGGAGTCCTTCAGCAGTTCTGTAAGTAGGATTTTTATATTCATTAACTTACCTTTAACACCTTTGTGATAAGGTGCACTCGTCCTGTGTGTTGGGTAAATCCACACCATATCGGGAAAAGTGACTATGAAAATGATACTACAGTAGGCTCTCTTAGCATACAGCAAGAACTAATTGCTACTCTAGTAGAGGACTAAAATAAAATTGTCATGAAATGCTGATCCTACCTTCATGTTTTCTTATTGCTTGGTGCGCTGGCTACTTGTCTTGGAAATGTCAAGAAGCAATTAACATGTGGTACTGAAGGTGGTAATTTGAATCACTGATTCTGAATTTTATAATTGGTTGTGAGAAGGGAGGAGAGAAAGGTCTTGAGAATTGCTTCAGCAACATTTTGCAAATTGTAACTAATTTGTGTTCCTCCTTAATAAGATCTTCTTCTGCCAGAATGTCCCACGGTGAGGAAAGCAGTGCAAATCTAGGGCCAGAAAATGTCCTTACTGAAATTTGTGGGAATTTTTATTTGCTCTCGGTGCAACAGACACCCATAATAATGGGGATACCACTTTGCTGCCGAGAGTGAGGAAGAGTCAACAGAGAGGGAGGGAGGGAGAGGTGTTGTTTTAACTCCTCATCGTTTCATTATGTGTAACTCCAGCAACATCAAATGTTGCTATGGTGCTCTCTCAGGTGGCTGGGATGTGGCAGCTGGCTACGCACAGGTAATGAACAGGAAAACCTCTTAGCGACTTTTCGTGTTCTCCAACCTCCTTGTTCCCTCTCCAGTGTTTTGTTTGTGCTTCTCATTTCTGCCCACATTTGCCAGTAAGGGAGGAGATGATGCTTAAAGCTCCTCTTCTCTAGAGTCAGCTAATGCATTGCGTTGTGCCACTGACCTGGCAATGGTGACATCACTACTTCTGCGCTGCATAGCGTGAAACTCTCTGGAAGAGAGACTAGAAATCTGCAAGGGGTTTTTCTTCACTGTGGCAGAGATGGATCCAGGAGGTTTACATGGATTGCCTGTGAGTAGTACAAGAAAATGTATCTGACTTGGAAACGGGGTCATAAAATGCTATCTCCCAAGCAGTTTTATATCCTGCCAGAATGTAGTGTTGAGTGTAAGTTTAGATATGCCTAAAGGGACTATATCTATACACTGTACTCATAAAGTATGTGGTAAGTGTAAGCAGAAAAGGTTATTTGGTGATAATTTCACTAAAGAACGAACAATGTAGTATGCATATAAAACAAGATTTATTTAGTGATATGGTGATTGCAAGCTACTAAGCGGGAAACTAAGTGAAGCAAAGCAACGAAAAGCAAGAATGTGGGAGATGTTTGGGTATATAACAATATGCACATTTATATAATACTTTCAAAAATTCGTGTTGTGTTAACAAACAAGAAAATTGCTAAACAGTATGCTTAGTTAACTTTGCATTCAAGACTACCAATGCACGCAATGGAAGGGGAAGCAGGGAGAGAGAGGAAATCTGTAACAGGTACCTGTCAAGATTTTGCTTGTATAGCCACCTATGGGAAACATAAATGTCTGGAATTAGGTTAAGGGCTGATTGCTTTGGATTAGGCTAACCCTATTTGTTTGTTTGTATGTTGTTTCCCAGCCAGGGGAGGGCTGGTGTCACTCTAATGAATGACACTGCACAGAGCTCTGTGAAGGGTTTTGAGATGAAGGGTTGAGCTGGAAACGGTGGTTGGTAACAGCCATGCAAGCTGGGCCGTGGTGGTGGGGGTTAGTACTGGAGCAGCTTCACCCCAGAAGCGTTCAGGTAGTGGAGACAAGGAGGCAGAGATGGTCTGAGGGGGCAACTTAGCATAACTTAGGCGTTTTGAATGATTTTTAATCATTCCTTTTGCAGCATTACTGGCCAGTTACATAGTCTTTTCGTAATATGTTAAAATACAGGTCAGATAGCATTGCTAGCCATCCATGGGGCATATCCTCTCTAATCCTTGCTATTTTCCAAAGCATTTTTGTCCAGCTCTTGTACTACCTTGACCATATTTCTCCTCTTCTCGCTCAGATCAGTTGCTTCCCTTTCTTCCTGCACACAGATTTTTGCTTCCCTCCCCTGCCCAGATTTGCTCCACAGCACATCCTTTCTCCCATCCCAATCTGTAATGTGATTTTTATTCTCACTTATCCATCCCATCTCAAAATCAGAGAATCACAGAATTGCCTAGGTTGGAAGGGACCTTTAAGATGGAGTCCAACCATCAGCCTAACACTGCCAAAACCACCACTGAACCATGTCCTTAAGTGCCATGTGTACATATCTTTTTAATACCTCCAAGGATGGTGATTCCACCACTTCGTACACATCTTTTTAATACCTCCAAGGACAGTGATTCCACCACTTCCCTGGGCAGCCTGTTCCAGTGTTTGATAACCCTTTTGGTAAAGAATTTTTCCTAATATCCAATCTAAACCTCCTCAGGTGGAACTCGAGGTAATTTCCTCTTGTCCTATTACCTGTTACTTGGGAGAAGAGACCAACCCCCACCTCTCTACAGCCTCCTTTCAGGTAGTTGTAGAGAGTGAGAAGGTCTCCCCTCAGCCTCCTTTTCTCCAGGCTGAACACCCCCAGCTCCCTCAGCCGCTCCTCATAAGACTTGTTCTCTAGACACCTCACCAGCTTTGTTGCCCTTCTCTAGACTCATCTCAGAATCTCAATTTTTTCTTGTATTGAGAGGCCCTACACAGGACACAGCACTCGAGGTGCCTCACCAGTGCCGAGTACTGGGGGACCATCACTTCCCTAGTCCTACCCACCACACCATTCCTGACACAGGCCAGGATGCTGTTGACCTTCTTGGCCACCTGGGCACACTGCTGGCTCATGTTCAGCCAGCTGTTGACCATCACCTCCAGATCCTTCTCTGTCAGGCATTTTTCCAGCCACTCTTCTCCTGCATGGTCTGTGTAAGGGCAGGAGGACAGAGACTATGTCGGTGTGTGCCTCCACACCTGCTGGGCAGGTAGGGAGGCAGATATCCCATGTGTTGGGATAAGGCCACCATCTTTAGCCACTCTCATTTGGTTTTGGTTGGTGGAGGTCAGTGCGACTTCATCTGGCCTGCAGAGAGCTGTTGTAGGCCATAACAACCTACAGCTGGCCTTCGGTTTTAACTCTGTGCAGCTTTATGTGCTTTTGTGTGGAGGTAAAACCTGGGCCAGCCACCTTCTTGGGCTTTTTTGGCCTTCTTGTTGGTGAGACTCGTGTGTTTCTCTCCCAGATTATAAACAATTACCTGGACGGGACGCAAGGAGGGGCCGTGGACAAGGCATCCCCAGGTGGCATGCATTTCAGGGACAGCAAGAGGAAGGTTGACTACGTGTTAGCCTACCACTACCGAAAGCGCCTGGCTCGGCACCCGCCCGGCGTGTCCTCACCTCAGCCAACGCACAGATCTGCTGCCTCGGCCCTGGTTTCTAATGGAGGGACTGAGAAGGGCCATGCTGACCCACAGCAGCAGGATGGTGGCCAGCATGTCCTACAGGAGCAGCCAGGGCCACCGGGGGTGGAGGTGATCGAGCTGGGCCCGCTGGATGCCCTGGAGGAGGAGAAGCGGCTGCAGCGGGAGGAGTACGAACGCAACCTGTTGGAAGCAGGGCTGGAGATTGAGAAAGACCCTGAGGTAAGAGGGGGGAGAGTTGCTTTTCACGCATGGCACTGGGTGCCCTGATGGGTAATGACCTCTTTGGTGTCACAGGTGACTACGTGCAGGATGTCACTGTGGCCGGGACAGCCTGGTGTGGTGGCTGGGTGGTGGGTCCAGCTCTGGCCATGCCTTCATTCCTGCCCTGCATCAATGTTAACGGAGAGGCAAATCACACTCATGCCGACCCTTAAAAATAAGAATATATATGTTGCTTTCCTTCAAACACAGCCCCACTGACACCCCCACTGTCACCTCTGCAGCCACAGCACATGTAGGGTGGTCCGGAGGTATGTCTCATGGACAGTTTGAGAAGCTTAATCCCAAAGACAGCTCGTTACTGCTGAACAGTAGTTCAGTGCTGAACACCCCCGGGGTCAAATGCTGCTGCCGTGGCAACGCCCAATTAGGGATCTGCAGAAATATGTTGTACAGGGTATTTTATGTATGCCTAAAATATGGTGTAAAGCCAAGAATAAGATGGTGGAGGTGTTTCTGTATTGCTCGGTTCTTACTGCCTGGGAAACACATAGTTGTTACTGCTGTTTAATGCATTATTGAATAACATCTTTAACCTTACTTCAGGAGAAAACATATTTCTTTATCTAAACTTTCTTATGGCATGCAGCATGCACTTTTCTCACCAAACAACGCGTTTACATTTTAATATTGTTAAAATGAAGAAAGGCTCTCTTAAGTAGTTTGGTGGAATACAAAGCGTTGTTAAGAGATTTCATATTTCCTTAGAACTATTCGGTTCCCAGCCATACGTAAGTTTTGTGTCATTTTCTTCATTCCACCCACAAAATGAACAGCTCCTATGCTGCAACAAGAGAACCTCCCAGGCTTTAACGTATTTATTCTCACCACATGTGCATGATGTTGGAAAGCACCATGGTCATATCAGCAGGGAGCTGTGGTTAGGTCACTTGACTGCAGCCAGTTGGTCTATTGAGCACGGGTCTTCCAAATCCCATATCGGTGCACTGAGCACTGTGCTTTCCCTCTGGACCTCTTTGAAAGCCATGGATCTTTGTATCCATTAAAGGGAAGTCCCCACTGGGTTTTAGTTTTAGGTGCTCTATTGTTTTTGACGCCAAATTTAAGAAACATAGAGCTTCTTTTCAGAGGCGCTGAGAACTTACAGCTCGTATTGCTTTCAGTGCAGCCAGTCAACACTTCCAAAAGGTGGGCCAAATTGCAGATTGCATCTGAAAATTTCAGTCTAGTTGACTTGGCATAGTGTACGCACATTAAATCACTGGCAGGAATAGAAAGAAATAGAAAGCCCGTTTGACTTTTAACATTTTCCTTGCTCAGTTTGCTAAATTGCAGGTGGCTGTGGGTTGTATTTCACTGCATAGCCTGGCTGAGCCATCCTTGCACTGAACAGAAACAAAGTGATCTCAGATTCTGATTCTTTTATGCTAAGCGTTGGGGTTAAGGTTCAATACTGCTAACACATGACTATCTTACTGCTATGATTTTTATAACCAAATTGCATAAAGCCCATGAGAACAGCTGGTTTTGGAGGCTTCTTTTATTTCTGAATTTCATCAGAACCTGAAAAGTTGATTTGGATTTAATTATTTGACTCATTACTTACCCGAAGTCCAGCTGGATTCAAATTCTGGTTGGGACCCCTTCCAAGTGATGACATGCACTCTTAAATAATATACAAAGTAATAAATGATGTCATAGAGAGCTGATCAAGAAAAAAAAAATGTCACAGTTTTCCTTCTGAAGAAGAAAAGGCTTTTTGTAAATGTTCTGAGGAAATTATTTGGTGACCAGTTTTTTTTATGAGGAAAATTAGTTGATTTTGAAAACTACGAAAAATGCAATCCCATCACTTCTCTACCTGTACATTTGTATGTATGCAGCCACTCCTGCCCCCCCAACACAAACTGTCTAATCAAAAGGGAAAGTGGTTTTCCCTCCAGAATCTCCCGAGAAACTGAAAGGGACTACACATTATCCTTTTTCTTCCATGCCCAAAACATGTGGCTTTTAATTCCTTCTCTTTTTCCCACTTCACTGTTTGTTTGGGGGTTTTTTGTTTTGTTTTGTTTTTTCTTTCCTGTTAGTTAACTCCTGTTAAAACATGCTGAAGCTGCTTTTTGCTACCTTGCTGTGAATTTCATAGAATGTGCTGATCAGGCACATGTGAAGGGTACAGATGGCCTTATATGTTGATTAAAATTTTATGTTGAACTGATATGAGAACAACTTCTGATTTTATTCCTGGTAAAAATATGTGTCTATAGATTCATTAAACTCAGAATACTCTTAATCACAGCATGTTATATTTTTGGTGTATAACACTAGTGTAACAAGTGGATCATTTTCATACTATTGTTGGAATTTGAGGCATATTCTGCAACGCATATCTCACTCTTGCCATGTGTCCTGGATCAGGTCCTAAGATTAGTCTGATCTCCTGTTCAGAGGGCTGGCTGCAAAGGTAACTCAAAACAGTCATCAGTGCTGCCGCTCCTGTATGAGGGATTCCACTTTTGGACTCTTGGGTTAGAACAGGCCTTGGTTTCTCTCCCGTATGTCTCCTGCATACAGTCTTGCAAAGAAAAATATTAATTTAAGGACAATAGGATATCCTGAATACAATCTGTTTCCTGAAACTGCATCAGTTTTTACTTGAAGCAGTAGCAGTGGAAAGGAAGAGGGCAAAAAGGATATCTGCAATGTCTGTGGTCTTCAATAAACACCTCTGCACTGTCCTTTCTAGGTGCCCTAGAATAGCTAGACAGATGAAAAAATTATTCTTGAAATGGCCTATGTAGTTAGGTTCTTGTTAATGTCATTTCTAGAATACCGTTCCCCCGCCTTCCCCCCAAAAAAGGGATCAAGCCATTGTCCTCTGGGAGTCATGAAGGATATATTCACTGAGTAATACAGCTGATTCAGCATTTAATGACTTCTAAGGGCATCTATCATCTTGTGGCTGGAAAGTTGCTTAATCTATGATCTCAGTTAACCCTACTTTATAAAGACTGTAAGCTTGATTAATCTAAATGAACTAAGCACAGCATCTTTTGCATTGGGCTACTCAGTCTACTAACCTCATGGGATATTTTAGTTCCTCTAGAAGCTGATTTTGTAGGCTAAAAATATTTAGATGTCAGGAAGTTCATCTCTAGGAACATAGGATAACGTTATGACAATGTAAAAATCTTTCTTTCTACAACTATCTTTTTGAAAATGTGGGCATTTCATTGATGCTAATATGTTTGTTGACATGATGTTAATAGGTTTTTTATATGTTGAATAATTAGGGACAAACACCTTTCTCATTTGTATTGTCAATTCGGTGTGTAAAAGAATAGAGACAAGAAAATAAATGAAGATCTATAATTTGTCTGTGGAGAGGGTAGTATTACACTTTCTTGAATATGTGGAAAATACGCAAGATTATGGTCTGTCTCCATATCCACCCAGTTACTATTTGTGAGTTAAGGAATTTTTGACTAGTTTTCAACTTCATTATAACTTCCTATCATTTGTTATTGCTGTCCTCCAAAAAACTTTGTTCTCTCTTAATATAACCTTCTTAGGTTTTTTTTTTGTTTTCCTCTTCTTAAACTGAGATATTATTTTGCATGTCCAAGATAAAATGCACAATGAAGGCAATGGGCAGGAAATTGAATGTTACAAGTTTTTTCTTTCAAGTGTGACATTGAGTATCCATAATGATGGGTGGTCATAATGAGATTTGATAACCTTCTTACCACGCTTCCTGGTAAAGTCAAGTCATACCTGATCTATAGCATCAATCCATGTGTTATAACAAACACTGCCTCTGTCAACTTTTGATGATGTTATTCTATGTGTCAGAGACCACAAGGGGCAGGCCAAGTTTAAGGAGCTTTTTGGCTGGTTATCTTCTCTTCAAATCAAAACATTTGGGCTGTCCAGTGTAGCCTGTGCCCATGAAAACACCTGAATTATCATAATTTAGGGTTACGTGGAAGTGATATTTGGTAGAAAGAATACAGCAGAAGAGGAAACTCCATATTCACATCTGATGACAGCAGCATAGAAACACAGAACTATTGTGTTGCATAGTTTGCTATTAGTAAAAGAAATGGTTAAATCTGTGATTGGCCTGTTTGTCCATTCTATGAAGTTAGATAAAATAAGGCTGGTGTGTATATAGAATTAACTACCTTGTATTTTAAAATATTACATACTGAATAGTCTAGACCCCACTAATACAGATCCTGCAAACACACTAATCTGCATAGTGTTAAGCATTTGCAGGATTTGTTTCCTCTTCTTCAAAGTAACACAGTTCAAAGCACAGTAAAACTCTTTTTCCAAGGTGTCCATGCCAGAACCCAAATTTTTTGGCGTGTCTTTGTAAACTGTGAAGGAATGCCAGCAGGTCATATTTAGCCTTATGAACTAGCTGCCAAAGCCATGACAGTCATCTCCAAATAAACCCTATTTATCACTAGTGGCACCAGTCAAATTTTGCATCAGATACAGAAAGAATTGCCTGAGATAGGGTCACCTTAAGAATATCCTGAAATATTCTACCATGATTCCCAGGGAGGCCAATAAATACCATTGACGTTGCAAGCAGCTCTTGGGGTTGATTTTGTTGTTTTGTTTTGTTCCTGGGGAAACTGATTGTTGTGTTTCACCTAATGTGGAGCACCAGTAGTTCATTTAAATTTGAGATGTACCGCTGCTTTAATGACTGCAAATGCAACATGTACTGTATTCAATTAGTATTATGTATGGCAAAGCATAATAGGAATAGAATAAGAAGACACTGGAGATGCACCTTGGCATTCTGACAAAGTAGGATCATTTTCGAGCACGTTGGAAACGAACTGTACTTTGCTAAACAGCATTTAGGAGATGAAAATATCTTTTAAGGGGAAGATGATGACAATTTTAAAACCAAGTGTAAATTATCCTCCAAGAAGCTCATCTAACCTGAATTTTAGAGGCAGCATAGTTTTAAAGGTGTCTCATTAAGCTCTGTTGGCTACATTATGCTTTGAGGAGAGGAATTCCTTAAGGTCCTCAATGTATCATCTTATGCAGGACTGTTGATAACAACACTGCTGATGATAGTGATTGTGACTAGATTTTTCTGTTTGATAGTCCAAGGCATGTTTCTGATTTTTTGTGAAAAAAACCAAACAATCCAAAACTAAAAAACAAACCAACCAAGCAAAACAGCCTCCCTAACCCCCCTCCCCCCAAACCCAAACCATCTCCACCCCGCAACCAACCAATGAACTAACCAACCCCTCCCGCACTCCCCAACCTGAACCAAAGTTTATAGTGCTACAGCTAGATTTTGCCTATGGGATTAAATTACACTGTTTGTCACACTGAGGTGCTCCCCATTTGCCAGTGGGGGGAAGGCTTTATCTTCTGTCAACCTCTAAAGGACAAGAATAGCCAAAATAATATAACGGTAAATGATTCAAAGCAAAAGACCTTTTTCTTTCTTTGTCTCTTTCTATCCCAACTGCTAGCTAAGGATGTTTCTGCTGGGCAGTGCCATCAATGTTTTTGCTATATGAGTTGCTTTCTTGGGTTTGCTATTTTCCCTAACATCCGCTTTATGTCATATGTAGCTTATTTTAATACTAATAATTTTCATTGTGAAAAAGTGGAATCCCTATGGCCAGTAGCTTAATTTATTTGCATAGACCTTTTATTCCTTCACAAAACATTTTTTGGTATAAAATACTTTAACTTTTAGTTAAAGTGTTATGGATATTGCTTAGTTTAGTGGTAATTAAGAGCCTGAAAAAAAGAATGTTTTTTTTCCAAAATCTATCAATGTGATTTGTGGATAATTCCAAGAAGAGCAGCTCACGCCCTTAGTTTATGTGACATCTGGCAGGTGCTCAGTGTGAATGTTATAGTTGTCTCAAAATGTTCATTCATCTAAAGCGCAGACGAAAGCTTAATAATGGCTAACATTAATTTTAAAAGGATAGGGAAATCTAATATGAGTCCAAGACCTTTGTCTATGCTTATCAACGCCTCCTGAAGCCAATGAGAATGCATTGTATTGTAGTATTAGAAGAAGACGGGGGTCTTTTGTGCTCTGGGTGTTTGGATTGTGTATTTCACTCTCTCTTAGTACAGCACTTGGAACAAGGCAATACTTCTTTGGGGGCCTCTTAGTCTACCAATAATATAAATATTTGATGGTTATTTTTCAACGACTCTAATTACAGAAGCATTAATTAGCTAAAACATGTTCTGATCCTGTATGTTACTTATATGGGCTGAAATGTAATACACAGCTCTTATAGAATTAAAGTTGAACAGGCAAGGCAAGGATTTCAGTGGTAGTGAAGTGATGAAAATATTGGCAAGCTGATTAACTATTTAAGAGGGAATTATGACTCCATTTTAGAGAGGATTTTGGAGTAGTCCCATGGGAATTAGGTGTGTTTCAGTCAGTATTAAAATAGTGATCCATGATAATTGGAGGCTAGGTAGAATGGCTGTCCTGTCAAAGCTGAAAATTTCATACTATTAAGCCTGTTGTTTAATGATTGTGTTGTGACTTGAATAGATGAATGGGCACAGACATTCACTCTGTGTATTTTAATTAACATCCAGACACTTAATGCTCAGCTATTAGGTACCTTAGTCAAAATGGCTTCCAAGGGAATTAGAGAAAATTGAAGAGGTGTAAAAAAATGGGCCTGTATGTTATTAATGACATATATAGAGCTCTTGGGCCAGCAAGGATAAATCTCATCAGTCATCTGCAGGTTGGGAAAAGGAGGCCCCAATATCCTGAATTTCAGATGGTGGTAGTTTTGGGGTGTGCATACTGGTGATATTTAAAATGGGAGCTGGGCAAGAAGCATCCTATTTTTACATATACCCTTACACAGCTCTGTTTCTGTCATGCTTGCCTCATAGAAATGCAAAATAGCCTCCCAAATTTGTATGTCCATTTCACTGTGTGCTGTGTTGAGCTCTGTCACCTGCTGGAGGAGCTACTTCCACTTCTAAAAAATGCTAGATAGATGAGAAGCCCACAGAAATGTCGTATACATCCCTGCTAGGAAGCAAACCGGACATTTGTAGGATAGGGGACAAAAGTAACAAAATCAGCTGCTTGGTTTGTTCACATACGAATCCATGAAAACATTTTTTAATTATCAGTGGTCTTGTTTGCAGTAGAAATTTTAAGCTGCAAATTAAATCCATGGAGAGAATGAGAAGAGCAACAGAGGAAGCCCTGAGGGATGCTGCACTGCACTGGTGACGCTGCAGTGACTAGAGTGACTGCAGAGGGGACTTGGAGGCTGAGGCAGTGATAACTTCTGTAAATCCAGTCCAGCTTGAATAGTAGTTTCATGAAAATAAAGTAGTAAAATATGAGATACTGTGGGGATTTCGGCCCTGGGATTATCTGCTTTTCTGACCCCTTAAAGGCCAGAAAACATGCTGCTGATGATTGGGGTGAGGAAGCAGCTTCTGCAGGTGCTGGGTGAGGACTGCCCCACCTGCAGTACCTGCTGCCTGATGCATCTCTTCTTTGGCAGAAGAAGAAATCCTGACTTTCAGAGATTCTGTTGTAGTGGAAATGGGACTTTCTTTGCTTTGCTGTCCCCAGGCAATTGCCTATTTGTCTTTGGCAGCAAACACACCTACCAGGTATCTCTGGTACCAAGGAAGTGATCACTTCTGCACTCCTGCTGTGTGGCTTGTTATTTTGGGGAAGAATTGCTGCTTCTGATTCTCATGATTTCATACCTCATGTAAAAGAAAGAAGGGAGGTCTGTCTGAAACTCCTTTGCATAAGTGAGACACACTGAGAATTCTGCCTGGGAGTGGATGCATCACTGTAGATAAACACTCCCTGTTTTTAATATGTTATATATTTTATGTTATAAAAGACCTAAACTAAGACGGTGCCTCTCTATTCTTCCCTTGTGCTTTTTGGCCTGAAAATAGATCTCAAAGCAATTTCTGCCTGAAAACTCTGTGCCTGACCCACAGAAACTGAAAAACAAGGACAACAATGAGAAACAAATTCATTTAGCTTGTGGTGATAGAAAAAATAGGGACTAGGATTTGTTCTTGAGTCACTTCTTTCCCTATGGAAGCAGAGAGTGGGGCACATCTTCCAGTAAGCAGAGATAGCATTCTCTTCCAGAGCCAGGGAGGATAAATCAGGGCTGCCGTGACTTCTCGCTGCAGGGTAAAAGAAAAGTTTCAAGTGAAGCAGTAAGTGGTTTGATAGAAAGGGATCTTCCACCCCTGCTACTTCTGTTTTGGCCTCTGATGCAACTGGCAATGGAAAAGTCTTGATTGTCCAGAGCTTCTGGACAATCTTATGTCATAGTAAGCATAAGTCCAGTGTCACTTTTTTCTCAGGTCAGAAACCAGAACAAAATCCAGACTATTTTTATAGAAGTGGCGATGAATACTCTTGAATGGCTTAGGGTGGGGGAGAGGATGGAGAAGGGGTTAGAAATTAAAACTGGAATTTCAGGGAGAGAAAGATGATAAAAAACCTTGCAAAAATATGAAAAGGAAAACAAAACAAAACAAAAACCCGAAAACAACCCCTTCCTCCCCCACAACTAACCAACTAAAGGTGCAGTGGCACCTGTGCCAAGGGAATGCCATAAAGTGGTATTTGCCAGCCTCTGCCATCTCAGATTCAGGAACAGATTCCAGCAGAGAAAAGGCTGGTGCTATCTGACTATGGAAGTTAGTCTTTGAAGAAGGATAGAACTGTCTTAAGGGGAAAAAGCAACTGTTCATGTACATGTGGAGTGAGGGAGTGGAATTTCCTATCCTTTAGCAGATTTAGGCTTGTGGGATTCCTTTTGTATGTTTTGGACTCTTTTACAGTTGTCTGGCTTTACTGATGGCTCTATTGGTTGTGTGTGTCATTCTGCCCAAATTTAAGTTATTAGAAGTTTGGATGCTCGTGACGTTATGACTAGACAGGCAAGCATATTTCTCCATAAGAGAGCCACTATAGGGAAGGAATTATTCTCTACCAGATGAACAACTATACCTTTTTATGGTATGTACATTTTAAAATGTTATTTCGTATTTAAAAGGGATACATTTTATAATGAAAACTGGATTCATGTTCAAGCTGTTAGTGTGGATAGTGGAAGTGTCTTTTAAAGGATAAAAAAAAAGTCATTTTTCCTTAGAAATCAGGATATCCCCTTTAACACAAACTGTTTCTTAAATCCTTCCTAGGCCCAAGTTCTAGGTAGTTGCTAAGCATCACCAACTAAGCAGCAGTTTGTATGGATGAGCACAGATTTAGTGGCGGGAAGCTGTCACAGAGGGACAGATTGGTTAACTGTCCTACTTCTACCACACGACAACAAAATTGTAAGATACATATATAAATATAGAGATATATTGGAGGAGTGAAGTGCATGGTTCACTGCTCTATGTGCTGGGTCTGTATGGGAGCTGATAATGAGGAGAAGTGAAGAGCATGGTTCACTGCTCTGTGTGCTGGGTCTGTATGGGAGCTGATAATGAGTCCATTTTTTGTTTGAATTTGTGCTGATGATGACTGGGGTCATCTATAACTTCTATAGCTTGGGTATGCTCTGTTATTTTCCAGCTGTCAAAGGGTCTGTTTTGGCCACTGGAAACAGTTGAATTTAACTCCAGTTTTCTTGTGTATTTCAAGTATGGCACGAAGCTATTGTGTAAACTCCATAGTACCTGAGAACTCCACCTATTTGTATCACCAGAGGTAGCTCTATGGAACCAAATGTTATCTATCTCACTTCTTAACTTTTTCAGTGAAAAGGAGTGAGGGTTGGTCTGTGTCATCTGATTTTAATGAATGGATTTGAAGAGTGACCATGTCATTTGAGTGGAAACAGAAAAAATATGACACCATGCAAGGTTTTTGAAGGTCTTTTGTATTTTACTTTAATGCAAGGATGAATAGGTTTGATGATACCTAAACAACAGCTTCTGAATGTTGTTCCTAATTTCAAAAATGTTGAGCATCTAGTTGCTCTTAGGACTGTTGGATGTATAACACTTGGGGAACACTGCAGCTTTTCATGTTTTCAAAGATAGTTTCAAGAGGCAGCCTTTTCAATCTGGGGAACTGTTGGATGTATAGAACTTGGGGAACGCTGCAGCTTTTCATGTTTTCAAAAATAGTTTCAAGAGGCAGCCTTTTCAATCTGGTAGGAGTTGCATTTATTTTTTTCCATTTTTAAGAACAGATAGAAAAACCCTCCAATATACTGTCTAAATTCATAGCCACCATGATCGCGTCTGCAATGTCACAATGTTATGAAGCGTTCAGGCAACCGCTCACAGAAGTTCTTCTCTCCCTTCCACAATGACCCAGCAGATCTATGTAGGTGAAGGTAGGGCCCATGCAGTTCCAAAAGAACAAAGGTCACTTTCTCCAGTGTGCTCTGAGCTCCAAGGCTGCATACTATAGCAAGACTGTCCCTCAAAGGGGCTTAGCATGATAAGCATTTAACATACCACAGGTTGGGACTTCTGGAGGAGAAAAGACCTTCAGACACAGCTTAGTCAAACTGAGGTTGGTTCCATGTATTAACCATGCCTATGCCCTGAAAAAAAGGAAACTGTGATATATAAGCCATCCAGGAGGTTGTAATCAGATTGGTTTCAGCTAGAAGTTGCTTTGTTATTCATTGTAAGGTCTTTTTAATCATAGGACAAGGAAAATAATTCCAAACTATATCATGTGTTTGTTTCTGTTGTTCCAGATCAGCAATTGCTTTTGCCTAAATAGAACAACTAGGAAAAAAAAAATAGCAGAGTGGCATCAGGCCTGGTAGGAGTTGCATTTATTTTTTTCCATTTTTAAGAACAGATAGAAAAACCCTCCAATATACTGTCTAAATTCATAGCCACCATGATCGCGTCTGCAATGTCACAATGTTATGAAGCGTTCAGGCAACCGCTCACAGAAGTTCTTCTCTCCCTTCCACAATGACCCAGCAGATCTATGTAGGTGAAGGTAGGGCCCATGCAGTTCCAAAAGAACAAAGGTCACTTTCTCCAGTGTGCTCTGAGCTCCAAGGCTGCATACTATAGCAAGACTGTCCCTCAAAGGGGCTTAGCATGATAAGCATTTAACATACCACAGGTTGGGACTTCTGGAGGAGAAAAGACCTTCAGACACAGCTTAGTCAAACTGAGGTTGGTTCCATGTATTAACCATGCCTATGCCCTGAAAAAAAGGAAACTGTGATATATAAGCCATCCAGGAGGTTGTAATCAGATTGGTTTCAGCTAGAAGTTGCTTTGTTATTCATTGTAAGGTCTTTTTAATCATAGGACAAGGAAAATAATTCCAAACTATATCATGTGTTTGTTTCTGTTGTTCCAGATCAGCAATTGCTTTTGCCTAAATAGAACAACTAGGAAAAAAAAAATAGCAGAGTGGCATCAGGCCTTACGATTCTCATTAATATTAACAGGAGTGAGGCGACTAAATCCCCATTCACAGCATGGAAAATTTACCCTTTGGGGTGAATTCTCTTCTTGTTACAGAGGTCTGATAATTATGTGAACACTAGTAAGCCTCCCTTATGTATACAGGTATGTGTTCATGGTGTTTGGCCAAGGAAATAATTATGTAGGAGCTAGATTTTTATTTCTGTGCAGTTATTCGAGGTTAGAATTAAAGTAACAATGGTTTAATAACCAAAAACAAAACAGTTGGATAAAATTCTTTATTTTGCATGGGTTTATGGATTTTTTTTTTATTTTTTTAGTTAATAGAAATGGTGATTAAGCTTGGTTTAGCACCACACTCAAGCTGTATCATCTAGAAATTAATTCATGAGTTGCTGCTGGCTTCTCCCTTCAATTCCTCGATCTATGTAATAATTTTAGAGCACTATTGAATTCACTAAAAGGATTGAGACCTGTGCTTTCAAGGACATTCTTCAGCTGGAATTAGGTAGATTAGGTTGGAATTTCATGAGATGTCTAGCGGTAAAGCAAAAGAAAAATGTGTCTTTGAGAGAGAATGAGCTACTGGTAGTTAGGGGGAAAACTGAAGCTATGTAGAGTGATATTCCCCCTTATCTTTGGAAACAGCAACTTTTCTAGGCAGAACACAAAGACATCACTCTTGAAAACGTGGACATGGCCATTACTTTCTGTAGGCTAATGTCAACACTGGGAATACTGGAAGAATAACAAAATGTTTCTCCTCCAGAGGAGCAGAGTGCGCTTCCCTTAGCCATGGTGCCAGTTTACCAGATGGAAGACAGGGAACTGATCTGCAAGCTTTGTCTACATATTTGCCAAACTCAGTCATGACTTACCCAGAGTAATTTAGTAATACAAAGCAAAATTAGCATCTTGGAGATACAAAATATATTCAAGGTCTCGGAAACATTTAAGCAAAATTCCAAGCTGGCACTTCTGAAGTGCTAGTTCTGACTACTGCTATTTTTCCTTAATCCCTTCAAGATGGGAAAAAAGAATACCCCTGTCCATTCTATGCTTAGGAAACTTCTGCAAATCACTCAAGAGTCCTAACTCATCTCACACTGAAACTGCCCAAGGATACAAAGGATTACTTGTCTTTCATAACCCTTTGAAACAAAGTTTCAACTCCAGTGCAGGTCCTGTAGGTCATCTTCAGCCTTTCTGAATTTACCTGTGATTGTTTCATTGTTTCTATTCCTCTCTTGCCTTAATCATTTCCCATCATCCTGACTTACTTCTAAATTGCAATAACCTCATGCTTGTCTTGAAAATCACTGGCATTCCTGCTCTTTCTTAAACCCTCATATTCCATATTTTAATTTACAGGCTTTGAATAATCATTCTTTGCCTGCCTCTTAATGTTTACATGTATTCAGCTGCCACTGAACCCTGTTAGATAATCAAGACAAACACTGCACCTTTTCTTTGTCCACACGCTGGATAGTGGAACATAGGAAATTTCATACGATATTCTTTGTTGTGTAGGTGTACTGTCAGGCTTTTGCAGGACAGGTCGATACACAGCGGTGCCCTGTACCCCTGGCAAGCCTACTTGCTTGTCACAGGTCTCTGCGAGTTCAAGGGATAATGTTTACTCTCTGCCTCCAGTGGCACCACTCAGCTTTCACAGGTCAACGCGTGGCAGCTGCTTCACCTGACCAGTGCTTGACCTGCTCACCTACCTCCAGCCTCTGTGTGCTTGCTGCTGTACCTTCACAGCAGTCTTCTGCGGCAGGGCTCACCTATCCCTCCCCTCCATCAGTTATGATCAGTCATGGGCCTCTGTGAAGTTATAACGCTCAAGACATCCACTCCTCTGTGAAAGTCTGGGGACTGCTATGAACACAAGGTCTTCATACACCACAGCTGCTTATTTCTCAAAGACTAGGGCAACGGAGCTGGTGAGGGGGCTGGAAAACAAATCGTATGAGGAGCGGCTGAAGGAGCTGGGACTGTTTACTATGAGGAAGAGGAGGCTGAGGGGAGACCTCGTGCTCACTGCTGTACCTTCACAGCAGTCTTCTGCAGCAGGGCTCTCCTATCCATCCCGTCCATCAGTTATGATCAGTCATGGGCCTCTGTGAAGTTATAACGCTCAAGACATCCACTCCTCTGTGAAAGTCTGGGGACTGCTATGAACACAAGGTCTTCATACACCACAGCTGCTTATTTCTCAAAGACTAGGGCAACGGAGCTGGTGAGGGGGCTGGAAAACAAATCGTATGAGGAGCGGCTGAAGGAGCTGGGACTGTTTACTATGAGGAAGAGGAGGCTGAGGGGAGACCTCATCACTCTCTACAACTACGTGAAAGGACACTGTAGAGAGGTTGGTGCTGGTCTCTTCTCACAGGCAATTAGTGACAGAACAAGAGGGAATGGCTTCAAGCTGCAACAGGGTAGGTTTAGATGCCCAGGGAGGGGGTGGAGTCACCATCCCTGGATGTGTTTAAGGGCCGTTTAGATGCGGTACTGAGGGACATGGTGTAGGTGAGGACTTTGTAGAGTAGGGTAGATGGTTGGACTCGATGATCCCAAGGGTCTCTTCCAACCTAGACAATTCTATGATTCTATGACTTCTACGCAAAGTTTTGTTTCTCCCTTGTTCTCTCCTGTTTTAAAGTAACGCTGTCCTTAAGAAACCTAAAGCCGGGAAAGCTCCGCTTCAGTTAGGAGTGAAGTTTGCTCATTAGAGGACTCGTTTTACTTTTAAATCAACCTGTTGCAGGAGGCATTTTAGAGCACCATGGTAACAACATAAGTCATAGCTTGCACCACAAGGGATCTCAGTTTGTTTTTCACCTGTGAGCCATGGTTCACATGTGACTCTCCTGGAAAGTATTTCTTGGTTTAGGGGTGTTGTGTCACATCTGGTCACCAACTGGCAAGTCTCTTCAAAGAAAAGTCAGCACAAAGAATGTTTCTAAATGCTCCAAGATCCAGCTGTAAATTGTTATTAATTTACAGATCTTCATAATAGCATTATCAGACTCACACCCTGGCAGGACAAACCCCACAAATCATGAGACCTGCTGGATTAGGTTATTAAAGACACCTCATCTTAGTATTAAAAGGTAGCTGTAGTTTATAATATACTGATTGGTAACCCTCCCAATATCAGTATAGTGTTCTGTAGTAATGTGCTGTACGCCTTGTAATTAATTCTCCATTTCCATTATTTCATAAAAGATGTAAGTGTAATTATAATGTAAAATGAATTTTGTCAATGTTGTAGAATTTTAAGTATCACAAAAGGCTAATAGGTAGCTCTAAAATGTATTCCTTCACTTGTGTGTGTCGGTGGTAACTGTCAAAGAAAATAACTGGCATATTGAACAGGTTGCCCGGGGAGGTGGTTGAGGCCCCATCCCTAGATATATTCAAGGTGAGGTTCAATGACACCCTGGGCAACCTGGTCTAGTTGGGGGTGTCCCTGCTGACTGTGGGGAAGTCGGACTAGATGACCTTTGGAGGTCCCTTCTGGCCTGGGCAATTTTATGATTCTATATAATTATGGAGCACTCCAGTGTAATTAAAATCACGATAATAAGTGTAGCCAAGGAACTATACATCCAAAGCTGTACACCAAATACAGGAAGTGAGGCAATGGGCATCTTCCTGCCCCCTGGACCCTTGAAAACAGAGGTGGGAAGTTGGAGGAAACGCAAGAGTGGGCAGGCTGTTTCCTTAGTACAAATCTCAGTGCTCTTTCATACAGAAACAGGACAGGGTAAATTCATACTGCCCAATACTCTTCGTATCTGAGGTGAGTGCCTGTATTAGCATATGCGCTCACAAAAATGGGTAGGTACCTTTGAAGAAAAAAAGCTCCTGCTGTCTCTCAGCTGCCAGTTCAGCCCCATCACCTCCTTGGAGGAATGGCAGCGGCCTGGGGACTTGCTCTTACTCCGGGGGCTGCCTGGAGATGGAGAAGCCGAGGGAGAGCGGAGAGACCCGAAACGAGTCGGGAATCTTGTGAGGGAGCCGAGAGGCAGGTGGGCCGGGCGAGCAAGAAGAGGCTCTAATAAAAGTAGATGTTCCCCTCCCACCCTGTCACCAGGCAGAGAGGGGACTTGTAAACGTTGGAGGTCATCTTGGACAGAGTGATCACGAAATGATACAATTTTCAATTCTTGCTGAAGCAAGGCGGGGGGGGAAACAAAACTGCCACCTTGGACTTCTGAAGGGCAGACTTTGGCCACTTCAGGAGTATGATTGAAAGTGTCCCTTGGGAGACAGTCCTTAAGGGCAAGGGCGCCCAGGAAGGCTGGTTGTACTTCAAGGAGGCACTCTTAAAAGCGCAGGAAAGAGCCATACCCAAGTCCCCAAAAACAAGCAGAAAGGGAAGAAGACCAGCCTGGCTAAATAGAGAGCTTTGGCTGGAGCTCAGGAACAAAAAGAAGGTTTATGATCTTTGGAAAAGGGGCCTGGTAGGCAAGGAGAAATACCAGGAAGCAGTGAGGATATGCAGGGGGAAAATTAGAAGGGCCAAGGCTCAAGCTGAGCTCATCTCTACGCTGCACTGGCGAGGCCACAACTGGAATACTGCATCCAGTTCTGGGCCCCCCAATTCAAGAGGGACAGGGAACTACTGGAAAGAGTCCAGCGAAGGGCAACAAAGATGATGGAGGGATTGGAGCATCTGCCTGATGAGGAAAGGCTGAGAGAGCTGGGACTCTTTAGTCTGGAGAAGAGAAGGCTGAGGGGAGATCTTATCAATGCTTTTAAGTATCTCAAGGGTGGGTTGAAGGAGCCGGACTCTTTCCAGTGGTTGCCAGTGAGAGGACGAGGGGCAACGGGCACAAGTTGGAACATAAGAGGTTCCACTCAAATCTGAGAAAAAACTTCTTCACAGTGAGGGTGATGGGGCCCTGGAAGAGGCTGCCCAGGGAGGGTGTGGAGTCCCCTTCTCTGGAGATTTTCAAGCCCCACCTGGATGCTCCTGAGTGACATGCTCTGACAAGCTCTAGGCAATCCTGCCTTAGCAGGAGAGTTGGACTAGATGATCTCTATGGTCCCTTCCAACTTTAAAAATTCAGTGAAATTCCTGCATGTGGACTGCTCCTTCAGCTTCCCTCCTTTTGGTTCCCTAAAGTAACAGTACTTGTTTTCTGGGAAATGGAAAGTTTTCTGGGAAAAATGGGAAGTTGTTTCTTAGTAGCATGTCTATATTAATCTTTACAGTTAATGCTCACAACTGAAAACTCGCTGTGCAGGTGTGTTTCCCTTGGCTTCTGTTCTTCTCATGATATTTTTTTTTACCTGCACACACCCTCTGTACCTCTTCAGCTTTTCTTCCTCTCAACAAATTTGTGTCTTTATTCTGCCAATTCCCTACAACAGTAATGGCTGCGTTTATTACAGACTGGTTTTTATGCATTATATAACATCAGTTGTTAATCATAACATAAATACCAATTAAATTATTTATAATTTTTTAGTTTTTAAATATTGCTTACCAATCTGTTTTATGCAGCTGATGGCAAAAGGTGCACTACTTCCATAAATTTAATATTACTTTTCTCTAAAAAGCTGGGTTTAGGAAATATGATTATACATTGTATGCCTGTTAACTACAAAAATGTAGGCGAATGTACTCGAATGAGATTTTAATGGAAAATACTTTTATGATTGATCAAAATTTGGGGATTCAGGACTATGCAATGTTTAATTTGAGGAAGAAAATGCCAAAGTTTCAGAAAAACACACTTCTTTATCCTTTTTTTATAGACTGCACTTCTGGTTTGTTTCAAAGCATTTCAGGAGGAGATTTGCCTACGTGCTATTCAAAATAAGATATTTAAAAAATTAAAAGCCAAAAAAAAAAAAGAAGAGACATTAAATTTGAGTCAAAAAGAATTTTTTCTTCTTGCTCTTGTTTTCATTTTTGCAAGTGTCCTGAAGGCACAGGGCAGACTGAATCCACATTGGGATCCTGTGAATCTACCCTCTTCTTTCCTGCCCTGAGAAATATGTCTTGCACATTCCTCTGTCTTGCGGTGCTGCCAGGAGCTGATCACTCAAAACGTGGATCCAGTTGAAAGTTAATCGCTCTTTAAAACTAGGATTTAGTTTTTCAGGCAACTGATCTGGCTAAAGAACCTCACTACCCAGTTAGATAAATGTGATTACTGGCTAAGGGCAGGGAGGAATTTGGGACCGCAACCTCTGGAACTTACATCAGCCTGAACTTATGTGAAATTGCAACCTACCAACTGCATGAGTTGTGAGCCTGCAAGGCGAGATGCTCAGATGGATCAGAGAGAGGGGACCAGCGGTGCTGCCTTAGAGAATAGCAAAGCATAAGCTGGAATGTTCCTGCTCAGGACTCACTCAGTGCCCTTCTCTCTATTCTCATGCTGACCAAAAGCTGCTTATTCCTTTGGTAGGGGCAGGAGGAGAACGTTTGAATACCGAGGCAGTGTCCCTGCAGGGTCAAAGTTCAAGCAGGGGTTTCTAATCTGGATATATATTAAACTGTGTGTATGTATAGTGTGCATGTGTATACGTATCTATACTAACGTGTGGACTTAAGGTGAATTAAGGCACTTTTTAGACTTCCAGAGTTATATAAACTTACGTATGTGTGTTTGTGCTTTCAGTCAAAAGGAAGCATTGCAATTACTTGTATATTTTTTTTGTAAGCCATCTCTATAAATATTTGAAAGGGGCTAACACATGTTGCAAATATTTAGCTAATGGTCTTTGTTGAAACGAAATTTAAGAAAGCTCTAAAATCATAATATCCTACCAGTATTAAGAGGTCATTTTGTGTATGTGTGAATGTTCCAGTTGAAGCCCGTTTCAGCCGAAACATCTGTTCGGTTATCTGTGATTGATGTGTGAATTTTTTGGCAAAAGCCCCGCTCAATATTTTGAATAGTGAATGCTAAATTTAAAATTATATTTTTAATGTTTTAACATCATGTGCAAAAGTTGTATAACCAGATCTGGATCTATGTGGTTGCTGCTATTTATACTACTGTTGGGGTGTATGACAGATGAGAATCCAGTGTGTTCTGAACAAACACAGAAGGAAAAGATGGATTCCGTATTACTAAGATTATCATTTGAGTGTAAGGAAATAGAACAGAGTAGACAAAACAAATTGCAGTGGGAGTACAAAGAATCAGTGAAATGTGCTATCCTCTCAAACTTCTGTAAATGAGAGCTCAGTCTGACCAAAGAGGTTTATGGTGAAAGATATTACAATACATTTAAATTATCCTTGACCACAAATGCAATATGTGTGCAATATAAATGCCGGTAAGGATACGTTTTAATGGAAGGCAAAGACAAAATTTTCTTTATTTTTTTCTTTAGTAAGCCAAAACATGCATTTAATTTATTGCCATGCCTTAGTCTGCTTATTTCTTATTGTTTGCGAATTACTGCTTGAATCTGCTAACTTTTTGTTTCTTTTTCCTGCTCCCAGTTTTGCAGAATAACTTTGAGTCCTTAACCTCAGAATACTGTCCCAACTGCATGCCCAGAACAAAAAGCATCTCATGATCAGCGTTAAACAGATTCAGTGATGCCGTCTGCAAATGGATGATAGTTTTGCTTGAGACAGCTGTGTTTACTAAAGACTGCCAAAACGAGTTTAAAAAAAAAAAAAGGCAAAACCAAAAAACCCACTATTTTTTCCTTTTGATCTCATTCCTGATAAATCCTTTCTGATAGAGTTAATGACCTCACTTGATGTGTGATCATCTCTGAACTGTTCCTGTATGTTGATTTATCCAGCGATGCCAGACATAGGAGGACAGCGAGCGCTGTAGCAGTTCCTTTGTTATGAGACTGTGTGCTGAGATTCTTTCTCAAATAAGCAGTCACGAAGCCCTTAGGAGCACGCCCTACTGAGGCACCCAAAACTTAGCATAGCAAGAGTTTTTGTTACAGGAAGGACTTCCTGTATGTTCAGTTTGTGAATGCTCTTCAAGTACCCGGTTACGATGCACGCTGAAGTGTGCAAATCTATCAGGGCTTTAAAAATGATGGCTAGATTCTGCAGAACTTAGTAGCACAAGTAGAAAAAGATTTTTTCACACCCACTGATTCCGGAAGGCTTTGACTTGGTACTCATGAGTAGCTATCATGATGGATAAAAGGAAATACGTTGGAGACTAAGTGCATTACAGGATACTTCCAAGGATTGCAGGGCCTAATCTACAGGAAAGATTTGGCTTTGAGCATCCTTAGCCTCTGAGCAACAGGCAGATGTCACAGAACTCTCCTGGTGGTAGCTGGATTTTGCTATGCAAGATTTGGGTATCCTGTTGCTGACTATATCTTCCCATTATGATGTCACAGCCTAGCATGGTGTGTATGTGGCTTTGTTACATAGCCTTACCTTTCTGAACTTTTAATGTTTACCAGAAAGTAATAATACTTGCTAATACTATTCAGTGTGGCAGAAATATGGGAAAAATATGGCAGAAACGTGCTGAAGCAAAGCTGCAAACATGTTCAATGTGATGCAATACGTATATTTTTTTTTAAAAAGCTGTCTAGACAGGGGTGCTATGTGATTTTCTTTGAGTATGCTGATGTAAAACAAAAAGATTTATGAAAATGACAAAACGAGGAGTACTTCTAATGAGGCATAAAATGGATTTTAAAATATGGATGAAGGTGCTTGCTGCTATCAGTGCATAACACTATATTTATTACAAAAGTCTGGTAGTGATTTCCTGTAAATTTCAATTTGTGAAATACCACCAGATTTGGAATAACAAATCTTAAATTTTTGCTTTGGTAATTTATTTCCCTCAAGGCACAAAAAACCTTTGGCATTGTATCAGGTTAATACTCATATTCTGTTTTCTATCTGCTAAGTTTCTTTCTCATAGTTGAAAGTTAATGGCCCACCTGACCCTTACATCTCTACAAGTGCTCTGTTCAGCTTTCTACATAAATCTTCATAGTTCAATGGCAATCCACGGTTAAAATTTTACTAAAATGGTTTTTGTTGAATGTTGTTGTGAAATGTGTTGGAGAACCTACAACTTTATAATGTGTCAAGCTTTACCAAACATTGTTATAGTAATGACATTGGCTGACAGTTTATTCTAAGAATTACAATAGAAATTGAATCTCACATTTCAGTTACAATAATTTGACAACTGATTATTTTGGTTTTTTTTTTACCTGACAGATGGCTGGTCAAATGCGAAATATAGCTGATGGCTAATCTCTTTTTAATTTTTGTGTTACAGAGGAGCAAATTGGCAGTTGTAAATCTTGACTGGCTGCTGCTGCTGCTATTTTTTTTTTTTTTCTGAAGAGTGACTCCAGATTTATGGTGATAGAGATGAGAGCTAAATCCGGCCAACACAGGTTATGGCATGAACAAAGCAGTACTTGTAGGATGGATGAATGCAGTATAGTGTTATGATTTAATGCCTCGTATTGTGGTTAAGTATGCGTTGTAATAGGTGCTGAACTGATACCTACTGAGTGATTGTCTTTTGGACCATGATTTTTGGGAAGCTGAGACAAACAGTATAGATGGGTGAGATATCTGATGTGATAGAGTGTATTATGGGCTGATTTTCGAAACTGTTGATAGTTCAGCAGGTTCTACAGACATCACCTGTCAGAAAGTGCAGGCTAATTAGTATTTCTGAAAATCTAATATTGTCCATTTACTGGCTGGTTTCAGTAGTGATCATCATGCTCCACAGACATCACCTGTCAGAAAGTGCGGGCTAATTAGTATTTCTGAAAATCTAATATTGTCCATTTACTGGCTGGTTTCAGTAGTGATCATCATGCTCCTGTGGGACAATATTATTTCCAGCCTAGGTACCATATTAGCTGACAGAGCTGGGTCTCTTAGAGCTCTAGAAATAGTATAATACTGCACTTTCCATTTATGAACGAGGTATTTCTTGGACACGGATTCCCAGCCTGTTTGCCAAGCTTCTCATGTTGGGCTTAGCTGCGGTGTTTCAAGCAATTATTTTTCTTTGCTTGATGATTTGCTCAGATTGCAGGGCTGCTGCTGCTGTTGCTGCCTTCTAATCACCTGCAGAGCCTGCAAGCATTCAGTGAAGCTTATCAGCTTGGCCTCTACACTTCATCTGAAGCATGCTTGTGCCTCACAGCTGGGAATTGCTTCTCTAGGAAGACCTTGGCTACAAAGAACTAGCCACATAGTGTGGCTTTATCATACCCCTCACAGCTGAGAACTGCTTCTCTAGGAAGACCTTGGCTACAAAGAACTAGCCACATAGTGTGGCTTTATCATACCCCTGCTGATGCTGGCCAGTTGGAAATGCAGCCTGGTTCCTTGCATTATGTGTGTTTAGTAGAAGAAAAAAGAGACCTTTCTACCGGATTTGGTTGTCTCACTTAATGAAGTAGTACAAGAAATGCCATTGTACTCTTTTGCAATCTGTCTTTGCTCTTTCCCACACCTGGCTGTACAACCTAAAATGGATAGCACCAGGAGTGTAAGTACAACCTAATAATAACTAAAACATGTCATCTTTGCAACTAACCGCAGTCAAGTACTGTGGTCTGGAGATGGGATGAACTCCCTTAAAGAACACATACCTTGAAGAAATTTGAACTGTAACATTGTCAAGATAAGAAGGGTTATCTTTTATACTCAGTTGTGATTTTTTAGTCCTAAAATGTAGGAAAGGCAGGTATATTTATAGTGACCATTTCCAGCACCCACTTTCCCCATCTGAAGTTAAATTCCACATTTTCAAATCTCATCTAATAGGCAGTAGCTCACTAGTCTTTGTAGCCTTCAAATCAGTTTTTGAGCATTGATGTATCTTGACTTACCTAGTCTGAGATCTTTTGGTTCAAAAGATAAATGACTTTCTAAAGCAAGCATGGAGTATGCTGTACTTCAGTCCTGATCCTACTTATTCCTGTTGACAGCTACCAAAAATAGAACAATTTGTACTATTTAAGAAGTGAAGTGTTTTTTTCTCAAATAACCAGAATATTGGGACACATAACAAACCAGCATCGTTAGCTTTCCTTTGGTTGATTGGTGAAGATGAAAATATTTCTGACCCTTAAGACTCAATAAGAAAATTAATCTAACTTATTTTCCTTGTGTTAAGTTTTGCCTGGATTTGTTCTTCCTTCAGTCAGTTTTTGCAGAATCCACATTAACTTTGATCTTTTCCCCTTGCTGATAAACCTGCATGAGTCCAGGTTTGAGTGTATTCAATTTTCAGCTCGTAACCTTTAAGCATGCCCATCTAAATAGTTCTGTTAACTTGATGTAGCTGTGTCAAATTGCATCATCTGACAACCTAGCCTGATAGTGTCATTAAAACATCAGAAATAAAGCAATTGCATCTCATAATCTGTATTACTTATTATAAAGTGATCACCAGATTGTAGCATGATCTGAAGATACAGGAACTGCTCAGTTGGGAGATTATGAACTAGTGGCAGTTCTTGGGTCCCTAACTATTCACTAGATTTGAGGTGTTGCAAGGTGTGATATGGTGGGGAGCCCGGGCATGATGTGAGCACCTACTGAGACACCTTCATCAGTCAGTTTCCAGTCCACCACTGAACAGAGAGCTGTTAACAGCCCCTTTTTTTGACTGGCACGCCAGTGACCCCCATGACAATAGTGAATCATCACAGCCTATAGTCTGTCCAAGGGTGAGGCAGTTAGATTGCTTACTGTGTATTTTTTGGCTCTGCAGTTCGTGGAAGAAGAGCTGATAGTAGGAAGTAGGAGGTCCAATACTGGGGAGAAAGAATGGCCTAAAGTCTCTCCTATTAGATCTGGCATAATTACCATAAAACAATGCTATCATTTGAGACAGTTCATCAACATAATACTGTGTATTTAACAGTTGCAATCGTAAAATATTTAGGAAAGAATGGGAACAGTACAAACTTTTCTGACACTTTTGCTATATCTCTTGATGATGACTACTTTCAGTTCAGGTAATTTCCCTGACTTGATGTAGTTTGTCTATCTAGTAACTTCCCATGGATCTTTCTTCCAAAGTCTGGAAACATGAGAACTTTCCATGTTCTTGGAGCATTATATGGTTTTTGCACCCACAAAGTCTTTTGGCAAGACAGAGGTTCTACCCACTGCATTAATATCTGTGTCCTTTTGTTTATTTTGAGTCTGGCTCCCAACAGATTAGTCTGGCTCTGTCTGAAGCCTTTAGTTCTTGCCACCAAAAAAGATAGCAGGCAGTCCACCCACTCCCTCTCTTCTTGTCATGCATGATTTTATACACTTCTACAACATCTTCCTTAAGACTGCTCTTTTCCAGAACAGAGGGTCTTAGTCTACTCAGTGATTCTTATGCAGCTGTCATAATCAAGGTTTTTTATGGTGATCTGAACCTCTGAAACCATTTGTGGTCTAATGTGGCTCTTTGGAGGTGAGGAGACAGGGAGACATTTAGTTAAAAATGTGGATAGAGCATGGATTACTATGTTTAAATAATATTTTTTTCTTCGTCTCTATTCCTACCCAAATGGAATGGAAAGTTTGATTTTCTTATTACTCAGTACAAAATACTGAGCTGACATTTTCAAGGAACTTTCAGTTGCAACCCCAAGGTGTCATTACTAACTGGTATAGGTCGGTTCAGAGCCCAGCATGTTATATGTTAAACTGGTTTTCATGAACGGATATTGCTTTATATTTATTTACATTGAAAGCCGTTTGCCATTGTTCAGTCTCTTACTCTTATAAATTTCTTCTACAATTTTTCACAGTCTTCCCTTATCCTCACTAACCCGAAAAACTTCATCAGCACAGTTTGTCTTCTCACTGCTTATCTCTTTTTCCAGGCCATTTATGATAAGGCTGTACAGTGCTGATTCTGCAAAACCCTTAGATGACTTTTTTTTCTAGTGGTGCAGGATCTCCTCCTACCCACTGTTTCCTGTTGTTTACCCAATTATGTGTTCACCCCAGGACCTGTGGCCGTACCAAAAACATGTCCCATGATGTTACAGTGCTACTGCCAGTGCTTCTTCCCCTTCTCTCGCTGTTTATAGTGAGGCTGTAACTGACCAGGGAGGTTTTGAGTTCCCCACCAGAAGACAAGCCAACCAGAACACTTTGACTGTGTTCATCTTCATCCCCTTCCAATCAAGCCTCTGCAAATACAGCCAACCTTCTTCTTACTGCTACTGATCTTTGGTGAAAGACCTCAAAAGGAGACACCATCCTGGAAAGGCTTGTAGCCTATTATTAGGAGAACATACTTGGTAAACATAATATGTTTGTACCATCAGTTAACACTTTTAAAGTAAAGTAAGCCCTCTATTTTTTTTTTCTAAGATTGAAAGATTTAAAATTTGAATTCAACACAAAATTGAATCATTCCTTTCTTTGCTTGTTTCTTAATATCCCAGATCAAGTATTGAGTGATGAAGCAGTATTTTAAGGTGCCATTCCTCTGTTTTTCAGTTTGGTATCCTAACCACTCCTTTTTTTTTTTTTTTTTTTTTTTCCTTCCAAACGTTTTTTCCTTAGATTGAGTCTGCTGGAGTGAGGTTTCAGTCTCTATTTCATTAATCCCCCTACTGGTAACATGCCTGTTATCTGGTCTAAAGATTGACTTCCATGATCTTGCTACATCATCTGGAAAATGGTTCAGGATATAAATCTCTGTGCAGATTACTGTGCCTCATTCCCTCAAGAGGAATTACATTTTGCCCTTTTTTATGTTAACTCTTTGGCCTCAAGAAATTTGTTGATTTTATTATTGATAATCAAGTTTGATAGGATGTATTTTACAGAATATTGGCTTATTTTCTAGCTAATTTGGCACTGAATGTATCCAGGCCAGCTGATTACGTGTTTTTCCATTGACACTGCCAGAGTACAGGAGGTGGTAGAGTAGACAGACTCCTCCCTTCCTCTTTGAGGAAGTCTGATTTGCGTGGGATTTTTTCACTTCTGCACTTTATTATTATTTCTGGTATTCTTCAGTCTCAGAAGATCTATTGAAATTGTGATACGCTTTTGTAGCAAGAAACCTGTGTCGTTGACATAAGAGAAATTTGCCAATCAAGTTATTGTAAACCCATAGGGGAGATTTTGCTTTATATTGGAAAGTCATATTTTTCATGCTGTCGTAATTAGTGGTCATAGATAAATATTTGGAAAATAATCAGGAAAATGCAATAACTTCGAAATCCCAAATATGCTTTCAGAAAGAATTAAAAATGAATAACAATCCTGACATGTTTTTTACCCGCCTCCATATAGGTTCTGCCTTGAGTGATGCAGTAATGCAGAGGTCTGTGCCTTTTTTTGTATTTGGCAAACTTAACAATCTATTCTACATTTGTGCTTGAGTTTCTAACAGCTCATTTTCATTCTGTTGTGTGCCATTAAACGTTTCCATCTTCTTCAGAGGAAGCATGCCTGTGTTTTCATGCTTCCTGTATCATCTTCTATTCAGAGACACTTTCTGTCTACACATGAGTGGGAAGATTTTGGTTGGAAAGGTAGCAATGCCATGAAGAAACATTGCAAAGGATGTGCAAAGTCAACTGTTTCATTCCACAATGCTTTATCTAAGGAATAAAGGTTATGTAGTTTCCTTTAAAGTGTTTTGGCCAGGACTTTCATTCCAAGGTGTTCTGTTCTTTGCTTATACTCACTCGTATATTCTTTAACTGTTTATGTTCAGAGGTGGGAGTCAGAGAGTAAAATAAACAGAACATTAACACTGTCGCTATTGGTATAAATGAAGAAAGAAAAAGGCAAGCTGTCAAAATGTGTAAATTATTGCTGCTTTACTTAAGGTCTGAAATTTGGACTTGAGCATGTCTGCTTTGTATAGTGTTGAGCTGCTAAAAGTAAACCTAACTGTGAACTAGATGGAGTTTACTTTTGCCATCAGTGAATAAGCATGTGCTTTGCATCTTTACACGTGTGCTGTGTGGGACTGGGTGTCTCTCAGGAGTGGGACAACTTTTTGGAGCTGTCAAGGATTACTGCTAATTATTTTAATACTGTTGCAAGAGAATCTGCAGTCGTTAACGAGGATCCCATTATGTTAGGCACTATACAGCCGTAGAGTAAGGTAGATCTTACTCTACTCTACACTTACACTACTACTCTTACTATAGAGAAATAATGAAAATAGGAAAGGGGAAGTTTGGAAAAATTAAAAGGACTACATTTTTTGAAGGGAAATGATAAAATTATAAGATGGATAGTATGGCTACTGTATTATTTGAGTACCTCTCAATCTGCAATATATTTATCTTCACAAATGTCTTTTCATAGAGGGAAGTTCCATTATCTTCATTTAATCAGTGACAGAAAAGAATTAAATTACTTGGCTACAGTTACAGAGATAACAGGAGTAGGGAATTGCTCTGGAGAGACATCTTCACGTCAAGACATTCTGGGTCTTGATGTCTCAACTGAACTAGTGCACTTACTTTCCTTTTTATAATGTAACCGACATACACTTTGATATGTATGCTTTGTGATAAACTAATTTTGTATCCTGGATAGAAAACATTAAGATCAGCAAAACACCAGTCCTTGCATAAATAGAGATTCAATACATTTGGCACAAAACATAGACGCTTTCACAGTTGCTGTCTGAATCTGGCTATGCTGTGTCATTCCATCACGTGCTACCTGTGCAGGGGGACAACAGCTTGGTATTTGGCTTGGCTTTTGTAAAACGTATGTGACCAGAGTTCTCTGCTAGTAACATGAAATTGTGGGGTTTTTTTTTCACGAAATTGCATTTTATTTGCACTTTGACTGTTATTTGCCTCAATTTTCAGAGCTGGTATCAGGAGACTAAGCGTTAATTTTGAACAATTGCATTTGCAGACGTGACTGACTCATTTGGTGATGGAATAAATGGGAAGATGATTACTTTTACTGAGCTACTGGGACCCATCTTTCCCCCCCCCTACAAACCGTCTCATTGTTGCTTTCCTAGTGTGGCTGGTATTACCTATGTCAGCAAGAGATGTCTGATTATATTAACTGAAGTCATTAGAAACTTTCTGTCTGTATGTGTCTGGTTTTTTTCTATTTAATAATCACAGAAGGATAAAATGTTTAAGGCCCAGATAGTTTGTCTTTTTAAGAAGGAAGTTTACATGCTTCAAGTTTTATGATTTATGTCTTTCCATTTCCTATGTATATTTTTTTTAAATCATAAGAAAGATTAGCAGTTCCCTTGGACTCCCTTAGACAGTAGTTAATCACTTCTGTGAAGCTTCTTTCTACCCTTCAGTGTTTCTCTTTTCTTCCTACTAAGATACACAGCAGAAATCTATTTCTTTGGACAAGTGTTTTAAAATAACTGATTTCCTTTAATTATATGTTATATACAACTATATTCCTTTAATATAGGATGAGGGATGAGTGAGGAGGAAACAATAAGAAAGACTTACTAACATATAACATTCAGCAATGAATTTTGTATTTAGAGAATTGATAGGAACAATATGCTAATCTGAGTCTGAGGCTTTTTTGTATAAGTTTTGGTTTTGCCCTTTCTGTTGTCTTGACTGTGACAAATGTGATGACTTTAGCATCATATCCTGTAGCTCATAGTAGAGGTATCTAAATAAACTTTTGATGAAACTTCATCTTGAGGTGACATGACACATAATGAATTGGTTCTCTGAATGAGTTAAAATGGGAGTCAAACTGGCCAGACAAAACAATAGCCCTCTGAAAAATCTTTGAGCTGGACAAAGATTTTTGAGCACCTTTTACCTGTCATGCGTTTATGGAGCAGCAGGGCTTCTCCACAAATTCTCCCAAATAATTCCCAGTGCATCTCCTCAATCTGTGGCCTGTCCCTGCAAGGTCTGGAATTGAGAAACTGTGAACTGGAATAGATTAATAAAAGCATAGTCATTGTGTTATAGTGGTTCAAAAATATGGTTGCAACCAGCAAATTGAATGCCGCTGAATTTAGAATAACTAACTTCTCAAAGCTGATATCTGACTTTTGTGGAAATCTAAGTTCAATGACAGATCTAAATTTTCAGGCAGAGAGCTCTTTTCTACTTAGTCTACCTATTATGCTTATCTAGCTATGTTTTAGAACCTTCAGCTTCTAAGTAAAAAAAAAATAATGACTTTTTGAGTTTTCACTAGTCAAATTATAATCAATAGGAGTATATTATTTATAATACATTTTCATCTGCTATGGCCTTGATGATGATCAGTTTACAATAAATCTCAGACTTGCAGCTGATGCAGTCACTAAAGTATTTTACTGTTAAGGCATGAAAGATAGAAAAAGTCTGCTTGGAGAAACTTGAATTTTATTCAGCCTATACATTTCCAATATAAGATAGCAAAAATGCAGCATAGACTGCTGTTAAAGTCCTGTTTTAAACTACTATGATTACATGATATACTGAAAGAAATATCGCATATATTTTTCTTCATGTGCTGATTGAAAAGCAAACCAGACCTTCCAGATTTTCTTTCATTTGACTTTAATGCTGAATTTTCCTATTGAAATGGGAAGGCCCAATTTAGTTTTACAAAATAAAAAAGACGCCAAGATATAAATATATGTTGAATAATTCATAACCAGCTTAATGAAAAACTTCTACTCTTGAAAGTTATTGGAAGAACTCTGTAATATGGAATATAGATTTGATGAAAAAGGATCATGAGAGCAACAAATCTGTTTGTCATCTGCATCGAAATGCTTAGTCATTTGAGTAATATAGTCAGGGAGAGCAATAATATAGACATAGAACAATGCGGGGCCAAGAATGAAGTCCTGCGGGACATCAGCTTTAAGTGAAAAAGGGCTTGATTAAGGATGGCTCTATTAAATAACAAGGGAATGGTCAGACAAGAATAACATTAGCCAGCAGAATATCTTAGCTTTAGTGATACAACTGGAGTAGAATGAATAAGCAATAGTGACTGTGAGTATTCCAAATAGAAGACTGGCAACATTTCATTAGAGCAAATATTAAATTGTATTCATCAACACACGTAGCTTGATCATTTCAGGTGGTTAACCCAATGACACCATTTATTGGATGTCTCTAGTAGACAGTTATAAATCCACTCTGGCAATGAGAAAAACAAGTTCTAACTTTTGGTAATGTTTGCAATACAATAAGCACTCTGGGAATAAGTTACATGACCAGATCTTCCCCAGTCATCACAATGATAATGACAAAAGGAGCATGCAAGCAGACAACTGGAACGACTGCAGGTGAAGGTTTGAAAAGTGGGGTTAGGAGCCTTACCAGAGTAGTATCTGGTATAGGTTTTCATTTTGGTGGCTCTGTAGAAAACCAGGTATACGGTTTACCCCTTTGAGATTTGAGGTTGAGGATTCAAAATTTATTTTAAATTTCTTTGATTAATTTTAATGTTAGGAAAGTATAGGAAGATGTGGGAAACATGGCTCTAGTAATCCCAAGCTAAATATTCAGCAGTCTATTGCTCTGCATGTTTTGTTTACCATGCAATAGGTATCACCTAGTTCTGTTTTCTCTACTTTATTTACTTTGCAGTAGTCTTAGTTAAAATGGTCGTGTTTTCCTATTTCGGGGTAATTTTTAATGTTTTTAAAGACTTTTAAGTCTCTGATTCCTTGGCATCTGTTATGACTTCATGAACAGCACAACTTTCCAACATACTTTTGTTCAAATATACAAAGGTGATATTCTTCATCTAGTCTTTTCTCTCAAATTATCTGAGTGATTATATTTGCAATTTTTGCAGTCATATGAGCCTGAGATGGAAACAACAAATTAGATCAGACCATCCCTCCTCTTGCCAATGTGGAATATAGTCCCCCAGACAGAGGACACAAGCTTGATTTTGGCTAAAGCTGAGGACAAGCCTCCTGATCTTCACCCACTGAAATTTAAACTCTCATCTGTTATTAATACATTTTCAGCAAATGATTACCAGAACATCTGCTCATGCTCAGTAAATTTTTACTTCTTTCTCTTAAAACTGACTTCCCCAGTGGACTGATGAGAGAGACATTCTGCAGCCCATTCTGCTCTTTAAAATAAGAACCATCCACTGAAGAAATGGTAGCTGAAAGTGATGTAGTGATCTTTGTAGTTCATGGTGCAGCTATACAGGAAATAAGAGCAAAATGACTGCAATAAGAACAGTAGGATTTCCAACTAACTCTTTTTTTTTAAATAAAGAAGCATTATGAAACATTCAGCAAATGCATCATTGGTATTGACATGAAGTTGTAAGCATTTATACACTTTGAAAAAATTAAATACTGGTTCTAAAAGGCTGATACCAATGTGACATGATACTGCTTTGTTTGGAAATTGATATAAATTGTGTGCAAAACTGTAAAAAAAAAATCATTGTGGCTGAGGGGAGAGGTTTTTCTGAGACAAAAGCACAACAATAGTCTTTTAGATCAGACATGCGTGAATTATATTTCTGTTTCAGACTTCTCATAACTCAAAGCTTTTGAGAAATAGAACTTTTTGGAGTCCATTTCCAACAGAAGATGTTAAGTTTCCATGGATATGGTCAGTGTTCCCAGCTTTGTTGAGTTACGCTGCTTGTTGATTAAAGTAACATTAAACTATGTCCATTAACATTCTTTCTCTAGACATACCCAACTGTTTGAATACATAACAGGTAGCTACTCACAGGTGGGGCATCTGACTTTGGCATTTAAGCCCAATATGTAACTTTTCTATGTTTTTCTTGAAGTTGGATACCCTGCTTCATTTTTCTTGTCACACTTCTAAATTTCAGGATATATGAGGGAGTTGAACTAGAGATTCATGCTCCCCTGAAGGGAGTGGACTGTTCTGATCTTTACACACATACAGGTGGGAAAATGAGAAGTGACAGTATGCCCTAGCACCAAAGCCCTGAAATGCTGCACAAAGATCAATAATCTTAGCATTAATCAAGCCTTTGAAGTCTCTGCTGCCCAGTTCCATGTCCTTCCCAAAATATGTCTTCATATCCTTTTTCTAATCTCCCTCCCAACTTTTAGTCCCTTCATTTCCACAATAAGCACTCATCTGGGTAATTTACTGATGTCATTTATTTATGTGCATTGAGGAAAATTCCGTACCAACATGCCAACATTTCATTTTCGTGCTTTTTCCAGGAGTGTTGTTTTCTGTTCTTAGAGTGCCCTTGTGTAGCTCAGATGTGCTACCAGGACAGCACCCTCTCAACAGCCCAGATTGCAGCAAACTTTGCTGTACAGAGGCTCTCTTGTATAGTCTTCTGCCTCTGCACAGCATAACCAGTTATTTACATAAGCATTAGGCTAATGGTTTGCTTCAGAAATTAAATTTCAACATTTGGTTTATGGTTGGCACTCCAACTGTAGATATTTAGGGCAGTAAATGTTTGGTGTCATCTCCTGTGAGCAACTACTAGTCTGTTGAAGTGTCTAGAAAATACCTGGGCAAAACTGAAAATGGGAACCTAACACAAAGCCCTCCCAGAGCAGAAGAAATGTTTTTTCCTTTGTTGGTTCAGGTGGGCACAAAAGCCTACTAATGATGTCAGATGACATACAGCTTCCATACTCATCTATTTTGTCGCTTGGGGGTTTCTTGTTCACATGATTCCAAAATCTGGAACTGTAGCCTTCTCTCTTCATGTGGGCACTATATTAATGGATTTTAAAGCATTAGAAGATTCAGCTTTTAAAGAACAGTCACTCTTAAGCCTAGTTATAACAAAGCTTAGTTATCCAAAATGAATGTCTACTGTTGCATGATTTAGTTGGAGCTGGCATTTTGAAACCTTGTTATTATATTCTGATCAATAATATTTAAATACATTGTTTTACTATTATATGTTTCAGAATAAGAGCCAAGGATTGAGTTTTGTCCGTATACATGCACCTTGGCAAGTACTTAGTCGAGAAGCGGAACTCCTTAAAATAAAAATGCCCACTAAAAAGGTAAGTATCTTCCATCTACTGTCAACTAGATGTATGACTGGAGAAGGGTGAATCAGAATGGTAGTTAAATGTATAGAAGTCCATTGAGTTTCTTTATTTCAAAATCAGAGCAAATGAACTGCAGGCTTGTTCTTTCACATTACTAATTATTTTGAGATGTTTTAGTATTCAGAGTTAGATTTAAGATGGGATTTCCAAAGGGGATTTCAAAGGCCACAGAGGCAGCTGCCTGACAGACTATGTTCCAAAGACTGATGACAGTGGTGAGTTTTAAGGAGGTCTTTGAAAGCTGAGAAGACAGTAGCTATTTGGATCTTTGTCAAGGAACTTTCCTCAAAGTTGAGGTGCAGTATGGGAGATAGCATGATAGCTGGTTATTGCCTTAAGATTTCTCTAAAGTCTGGGGATGCTGAGAGAGTCTGTTCTGGTGGTATTACTGATTTAGTGAATTCAGACTTGGCCCCTGTCATGAAAACTTTGGACTCATGGAAGATGTGATGATAGGTAGCTGTCTTGGCTACAGTGATCACAAAAATGGTTGAGTTTAAAATTTCCATTGCAATAAGAAGAAAGGTCAGCAGAGTTGTTACTCTAGATGTCAACAGAGCAAACTGTAAGCTACTTAGGTAGCTAGTTAGCATTTTCCCCTCGGAATCTGCTTTTGAGGGTTTAGGGGTCCATGAATGCTGGTCAGTTTTTAAGAACCACCTTTTAAAAGCACAGGAGCAGGCAAATCAAGTGCGTTGTTAAGTCAAGCAAGCTGGACAGAAGACCAGCTTGGCTGAACAGGGAACTCCTCATGGAACTCTAGAAGAGAAAGAAATTGAACTATGTCTGGAAGCAAGGTCAGGCTTTGCAGGAGTATTACAGAGCTGTGGTTCACATATTCAGGGAGAAAACATGAAAGGCCAAAGTTCAGCTAGATTTGAAACTGGCCAGTGTTGTGTCAGACAACAAAAAAGCTTTTTGAAGTATGTTAATAGAAAAGGAAGTCTAAGGAAAATATCGGACCAATACTTGTTGAAGATGGTCAGCTGACAAATTGGGATGAAGAAAAAGTGGAGGCCTTCACTGCTTTTTTAGCCTCAGTCTTTAATATTAATAATAGACCTTGGGCTGCCTGGTCCTCTGAGTCCACAACTGCAGGAAGAATGATTTTCCATTTGTAGACACTAAATTTGTAAGGGACTATCTGCTTCAGCTGAATGTTCATAAGTCCATGGGATTCCTAAGTCCAAGGTCAAGCCTTATGGGATTCATCCCAGAGTGCTGAAGGAGTTAGTGGATGTTACAGCAGGACCCCTTTCAATCATCTACCAAAGGCTGAGTCTGGGGAGGTCCTCTCTGACTGGAATCTAGCCAGCGTTATTACAATTTTCAAGAAGGGTGAGAGGGAAGACCCAGGAAACTACAGACCTGTTAGTCTGACCTCAGCAACTGGAAACATTATGGAGAAGATCCTACTGGCTGCTACTGAAAGGCAATGAAAAGACAATGCAGTCATTGGGCACGGTTTCACAAAGAAAAAGTGCTGCCTAACTAATTTTATATCCTTCTATGATAAGGTTACCTGCCTAGAGGATGATGGGAAGGTGGTTTGGGGGATTATAGTAAAGCTTTTGGTAGACCCCCGCACAGTATCCTTCTGGACAAATTGTCCAGCTGTGAGATAGGCACAGGTACATGGTGTGCTGGGTGAAGAACAGGGTTGAACAGCATAGCTTAGAGGGTTCTACTGAATGAGGCTGCATTTGGCTGGTGGCCAGTCACCAGTGGTGTTCAGCAGGCTTAAAGGGTTGTAGTGAATGGGACTGTGTCTGGCTGCTGACCAGCCACAAGCAGTGTTCCTCAGGGCTCAATTCTGTGGCCAGATCTGTCAAAAATATTTATCAGTATTTCTCTGGGAACAGGAGTTGAATTCACCATTAACAAGTTTGCTAATGACGCCTGACTGGGAGGTGGTGCTGACTCTCTTATGGGACAAGAGGTCCTGCAAAGGTATCTAGATAGATTGGAGCATCGTGCAATAATCAATAGCATGAGATTCAGCAAGAAGAAATGCTGGATTCTGCACCTGGGATGGAGTAGCATTGGTCACAAGCATAAATTGGGAGAGAAGTGGCTGGAGAGCAGCCCTGCAGAAAGGAATCTGGAGGTGCCAATTGACAACTCTCTCAGTATGAGTTTTACAGTGTGCCCTGGCACAATTGACAACTCCCTCAGTATGAGTTTTACAGTGTGCCCTGGCAGCCAAGAGGGCAAAAAACATCTTGGGGTGCAGCAAACACAGTATGACCAGCAGGTCAGCAGAGGTGATTATCCCGCTGTGTACAGCATTGCTGTGGCCTCACCTCGAGTATTGTGGGCAGTTCTGGGCCCCACAAGTAAGAAGGATGTTTAGGGACTTGAATGCAACACAAAGCTGGTAAAAAGGCTGGAAGAAACGTCCTGTGAGGAGGACATAAACTTGTGTTTGGTAAGGTTTGTCTGTGTTTCAGGAAAATGTAGCTTCATAGGTCTGGGAAGCTCTCTAGCACTTCACATCAGTCTGAATCAGCACAAGCTATGTCCTTGCATTTAAAACTGCCAAATAGCCATGAGCCTGCTATCCTCACTTCTCATGGCATGTATCTATACATGTCCTTTCAGACCATGCTAGCAATTATTAGCCAGGAATACTTTATTCTGCTTGGGCAGTATAATTGGCAGCAGGTAAAGGCCCTTCCTGCTTCGTCTGCTCCCTCTATTCCCAATTACAAAGTGAAAACAATTACGCTGCCTTTCTGTCATCTCCCTGCACCTCCTAGTTTATTTAGTAAGGACGTTTGTTGTACTAACAATTCTGCATTGAATTTTCTTCTGAAAGTAGCTTGTGAAGAACCAGAACTTCTTTTTGGAACTGAAACCCTTATGGATTCGGGTGCTTGCTGTTATATAGGAATATATCTTCAGAAAAGGCACCTGTTTTAATTGCAGATTTAAACATGTGTACAGCAAATTCTTTTTTTTTTTTTTACTTCAGGGGGTTTTTAGAAGTGATATGTTAATATACAATATTTTACTTACTCAGATGTATGAAATCACAGAAGAAGAGGGAATACTCAAAACACTAAATGAAATATGGTGCAAATTGACTGAGCCTCTGCAACCTCAGGTGCCACAACAAGGAAAAACCAACATGAAAAGCCTGTCTTACCCATTTTCCAGAGAGAAAATATATTTGTGAGTACTTTAAATTGTAACAAGAAGTGAAGAAAGCTGTAACTTTTCATTTTAGTGTTGTCATTTTTTCTAACAGTATTTCAGTCAAAATTCAGAAATTCATTGAGTTTTTCTGGAAATCCTAAGGAAATATCCGAGTTGTCAGATTATTCCTGGATAATATTTCCAGATGATAAAAGTGTATGTCTGCATAAAACTAAATTTATTGAAGGCCAAGTAAATGAAAACGGATTGGCACTGAGTTCAGTTTCTGTGGATTAACAGAAATCTTACTTACAGAGACTTTATGCCAGTGTTCTACTTTCTGCTGGATAAGGCACTGGAAGCAGTGAAACAGATAAAATATCTTTGTTTTTAGCTTGAACGATAAAAATCCTAGCACCAAATTCCTGTTTATTTGGTTAAGGATATTGCTGCCTGCTTTGAAAGAAAGAAAGAAGTGGTAGAAATGCGATAATATTTTCCTCTTGATAGATTTATTATAGTAATTTAAACTTGGCTAATAATATACAGATAAGGAATTCTTGACACTTGCCCTTTCACTCAGAATAATACTTCTGGGCCTGGTCTAACATTAAGCATTCCTTTTTTCCTCATGGGTGTCTCCTTGTATTTATGTTTGATAAATAAAATTCAGTAATAAATATAATGACCCACCATATCATTTATTGTCCTCTCTAACAATTTTAATTAATACTGAATACAAGTCAAATTGATTGAATAAAATGGGAGGTCTAATTTCATATACGACCATTTTAAGGTTTAAGGGAATGCATGGTTCCAGTGGAGTGGTTATTTGAAAGCAAGTGAAATGTTGACTGGTTAGTCACCAGGAAAATAGTAATGAACATCTGCATCAGGCTAATTGAAACCTAATAACACAACCTCAGATTGTTATAGTGTTGAGGGTATAAGGAAAATATTAAAAGGTCATCTTACATAAACAACAGTCAAGTTCTCCTTATCCAAAGGGCATTTTACGTTAGTTAATATTTTAGCATTTTTATGCCCACCATCACTGCAATCTTGGTAGAATTCTGAGTGACTAGGTTTTAAATAGCCCAGTCTACTATGCGTTACTATTTAGCTTGTATTTCCTTTAAACATCTGTTTTTCTTACTTGCTGTGGTTTCTAAATTAATTCTAAATCAGAATCTTATATGTTATCTTACTCATTACTACAGTCTCTGAAAACATAACTGATTATTTTTTCTCTCAACATTTTAGGTATAACATTAAAGACAAAGACACCTTTTTTGATAATGCTACCCGCAGCCGAATAGTAAGTAAACAAAAGTAACATACAATTGACTTCTTATGCTGAATGCGATTTGTTTTAATAGTGAGTAGTTGGTGACTGCTTGGCTAATTTCATCAGTTTATGCATTTCACTGTTCCTGCAAAGCACTAAGCAGTCACAAGCATGTAAGAAGTACCCTTCTGGAGCTGCCAAGTGGTCCCAGAGCAGGTGATGCTCTGTAGGGAAACGCTGCTACTGACTCCTCTACACTGTTCAAAGTCACTATTAAGTCCCACTTCCTAATTTTTTACTAGATTTTATTCCATAAAAGGACCTCCTCTGCAGTCCTATAGTAATTTCCTAGCTACAGCAGTCTTTGGCGAAAAATCTTGTATCATATTCCTGATATCCTGCTAGGTCTCCAGCAGGTTAGTGAGGCAAGATTTCTCTTTGCATATGCAATGCCAACTCTTCCCTCATGTGCTGTGCTCATCCGTACACACTTGGGTTTCATAGATACTGCATACTTACTGATCACTTCATGTGCATCTTGACGTTGTACTTCCAAATGTGAAAGTTAAATGTTTTCGGTTTTTTTTTTTTTTTTTTACAAAGTCAGATTTTGTTGTGATTTTCTTCAGTGTAAAATTCTCATTCTACCTGAAGTCCTTATCCTTCATATGGTTTTACAAGGATGTTACACAGCAGATCTTAGCCTACAAATGTTAGGGCAGACAATCCACTACAAGGAGTTGCCACAACATTGTTAAGTGTTAACTAGTGGCCTCGAGTCACGCATTTATGTATGAGTGAAGCATATGATTTAAATATCTGTGCAAATGAACTCTGCAGAAGCCTCTTATTTCAGAGTTTTGTTTTATTATTAGCTCCATGATAAAAATAATGCTAAAAGATGATTTGTGTGTTATGTCACTATTCTATTCCACAGGTACGTGAAATTTTGAAGCGCACGTCTACAAAGGCCAGAAACAGCATGGGTAAGAGAGAGGGAAGATAATTATATAGGTTGTTCTGAAAGGAATTGTTTAAGTATCTCACAGAATATTTATTTTTCTAGCAGGACACAAAAGTATGCTGGCACATTTCCACAAAAAATAGAGATTGAAAAAAACGTTTTTTCTGAGGAATAAAATCAGACTTTCTGGTCCATGGTTTGGATAGGACATGGTAATGGGAGCTTGCTTTTCATTTCTACAGGTGCGGGATCTGGCACATAACTTGCATTTCATGAGTTGTTATAAAATTGGATTTGATTATTATATGATCTGCTTTTGAAAATTCAGATGTCAACTACAATATGTTGTATTATTTCTTCCAGGAGCAGATTTTTCTTGCCATTTCAATAGAATAATACATCTTTCCAGGTTATTTTTATTACTGTAGCTTTAAAAATTATGTCCGTGGACTGCATAGTGAAATATATGACTTAATTATGGCTGTTTTGAAGATGTTGTGTGATACTTTTGGGGTATCCCTGAAATATTTGGAGCTTTTGCTTTCTTGAGGTTGAAAAAATATAGCGATGTACTTATTCCCTTTTCTGTACTTTTATCTTTCATCGATTCTGATACCATGACACACATCTCCCTGGTGGCAAAGAAGTGATAGTGCTCCTTGTCTGGCATGTTTCCTGGAAGTCCTTCTGTAAGGTTGACCGCTCACGTGCAGATCACAATGTTCTAGGGTAACATACGTGCAAAGAATAAGTGTTCAGTAGTAACAGATCCCTGCACAGTCTTGGTGTAACTTTGTGCAGTGAAGCTGCAGTAACAGATTTCTTTGGTACAGGAGCTGGAGCAGAAAATAGATTAATTTAGGTTTCCCTGAAATAAAGATATATTTTTTTCAAATTATATGAAAAAAAAACCAAACAAAGAAACAAAATGATTTCTCTTTTTCAACCAAAAATACTCGGGTTTGCCCAGAAAAAAAAAATATTAAATTTATGATTATTGCACTGTTTTCTTTAAAAAAAAAAGTAAAAGATGGTTGAGAAAATGCCAAGCACTCCTAATTTCTAAAAAATTGTTCAACTGGTATCCATTTTGTTCACTGTTTGCTCTGTCTTGTTCTGTGTTTTGATCTGCTCAAAGGCTCTGGTGGGGCAACAGAGAGGAAAGCTACCTTCTTTCTGCAGTGACAGGACGAGCAATGGCTTCAAGCTGGAGGGGAACAGATTTAGACTGGAGATGAGGAGAGGGTTCTTCACTGTGAGGGTGGTGGAGCACTGGAACAGGTTGCCCAGGGAGGTGGCTGAGGCCCCTTCCCTGGAGATATTCAAGGTGAGGCTCGACGAGGCCCTGGGCAACCTGGTCTAGTTGGGGGTGTCCCTGCTGACTGCGGGGGGGTGGGACTAGATGGCCTTTGGAGGTCCCTTCCGGCCTGGGAAATTCTATGATTCTATGATTCTATGATTCTTTTGCTGGGTTGCTCTAGCTGGCATCCAGGAAACTCTCCTGGTGACTGGGGAGACCATGTTTTTCCCTAAGAGCTGTGGATCCTGTGCAAGTAGATGTCTCTAGAGAGCAGGATTTTAGAGACCAGGCTGTGTAAGGTATATAAAGCTAGAAGCCTGAAGTGCAGCAGGGACACCAAGCCTGTTGACAAAAAGCCACCCCCCAGAGCTGACACTTTCCCAAGGGAAGCAGAGACTGTAGAACCTGTTGAGACTTTTAAGACTGTTAGTTGTTGGGCTGAGAGAAAGCCTGAAAGAAGCAATCTGTCCTACAAGGTTATGATAGGAAGGGAAAGAGCACTTTACCAATGGGGTTGTTTTGCCTCTTACTTAAAGTTTTCTCTATTTTAATATCTTGTTTATAGAGTAGTAACAGCCATCAATAGAGATCAAAGAACCAGTAGTGATTTTTCCAGCCTTTTTATTTTTTTTAACTCCAGTGTGAAAATAAAGGCTGATACACTTCAAGCTCAGGTCAGCTCAAGATCCCATTTGAGAGGAAGCAACCCTCCTGTCCTTCCCACCTTTCTGGCCCATAGCCAAAGCATGATTGCGCATCGCGTCTGACCTAAAATCACTAATTGTTTTGGTCTTCTGAGATTGTGCTCCGAATGTCCTATACTTCATATGTCACTAAGGTTTTCCCTTCTCACTGGTCTGAAGACTTAAAACCACTCATCATGAATTGTTTAAAAGATGTCTTTAAGCATCCTTGTTTTCTTCTGTTGTTTGGTTGTTTATTTTTTTAAGATTCCATTGCTCATTTTCCACAAGAGATAGGGCAGTGATTTTGGATGTACCTGTAGCAGTCTTCAGTCTTCATAAACGTTTGCTTCATAATACAATTGGATGAAAAAAACAATTCAAACACATTTGCTTCTTGATTTTTACATATGTGTAAGCTGAATCTGATTCCACTTCTATGACATTATACAAGGATGGCATATTTTCTTCTAGCAGAACTCTGAACCACTGTAAATTTTCCAAACATGACATGCTTTCAATAGGGGACTTGACATGATCCAAACATGAAGATTTCTTGTTTCTATTAATGCCTGTAGTGGTAAGGCTATTTTTCTTTGAACCAAGGAAAAAAATGTATTGGTAATGCCTATCTAGCATCTCTGATCACAGGGCTTTTCCCAAACATTTCAGAATGATAGCTGTGAAATTTAACTATGCATATTTGGGTTTTTTTCATCCCTAAAGACAAACTAGCAGGTTACTTTTTACTGGACACTGAAAGAAAAGAGGTCTGGAATAAACTACTAGTCTTAACCAGACCTCCTGCTTGCAGTCTTTAGGACTCATCAGTTCTTGTCCTGGTCTATCCAGCTTTTCAGCATAATCATGAATTTGGCGAACACAAACTAATTTAACTCCTGCAAACAAAGAAGCATTGTTTCAGACTCAGAAGAATGGCCTCATGTATTGATATGAGGAAGGGTAGGAGCCCCAGCACTTGGTTCAGTGAAAAGAAGACCTCAAATGTGCCTTTCTGTGAAAACATGTTATCCATAGCCAGGTACTTCCAGGGTGCTATATATTCATCTTGACATGATTTTGAATATTTTCAGTAACACAACTCAGTCCTGTTTGCAATGTCACAAAGTGAGAACTGTAATAATCTTTTCTGTTTAGCTGTGCCTAACTGTTGACCATCTTAATATTTTTTTTCTTTTAGGTATTGGCACTTTAATAGCAAACAATGTTTATGAAGCAGCATACCCACTTCATGATGTACGTATATACTACTAAAAATTTAGTTCTCTGATGGTATCACTCAGTAGTGCACAGACATTAATGTTTATTGCCTGTGAAAATGAAAGTATATTCTAAGTGTGTGATTCTAGTATGAAAACTCTTACATTAGTACATTTCAAATAGTGACCTAAAAGTAAAATCAACAACGTACAAAGAGCTGAAAAAACTTTTATTAAATTTTATCTACTTTTACATTAGTTATGAAATGTTTGGTTTTTTTTCTGTAGGGTGAATACGAAGGCCAAAATAATGACATGAATGAAAGAAAGGTAAAATAGATTGCAAAATTAATTTCATGTTAGATTTAATGTGATAAATGTGAATTACTGTCCAAAATGCTCTCATAAAGCATTAACCAGTGTTCAATGAAGTAAATGTTTTTACAAATGCATATAATTTTTGCACTGCTTCTTTTCCTCTATTTCTGCATATAAATTTTTTTTCACAAGCCTTTTTATAAAGTCTTCTTATGAAGTATTTAAGTTAATTTAATTTGATATTTACATCATTAAATACTTCAATTTTCCCTCTGCATGCATAGACAACATTTTTCAACCTGCCAGGAAGCAAAAGTTGTTAAATAATGTATCTAATTATTTTCTTTCTATAACTAGATGGTACTATAGAACAATTGTTACTAGAATAAAACATAGATGTAGTTTTCATTCGATCATGCATTCAATTAAATTACATGCAATTTCTAAAAATCTGCTTCCAATTACTTTGTAAATAAAAAGTTTCTAGCTATCAAATGACTTTTGAAAATATATCACCTGACAACTGCCTTCACAAGAGAAATGGATGCATAATCAAAGACTATGTGAATTCTGACTGTTTTAATACATATGCTTACTATTAGAAACGAGCAAAACCATTTAATTACCGTAATGCATTAAGATCCATTCCATGTTATTCTCTAATGTTTGTGCTTTATTTTTTTTCCCTTGCTATACAAACAATAGGACAGGAAATTAAGAGGGAGAGAAAGGGAGGAGGGAAGAATGAAGAAAATGTTTGGATGCCTAAAATATTTACTATACTATACTAGAAATTAAATTGCATATATCCTTGGTGGCTCGTAAATAATTTCATAGATTTTCTTTTTTAACTCTGTGGTCTTACATGTTGGTATATGCCTTTTGTTGCTTGAAGAAGAAGAAAATGCCATTAAGTTGGTAAAACACAAGACTCAAGACTTTAATTGCCAAAAAATGGTGATTATTTGAGCATTTGTAATGGAGACTGAGTTCATAGGCTATACAAATAAATTTGACTTCTCCAGTGCTGACTTCATGAAAATTAGAAAACATAGTCTTCTTTATAGCTATTGGTAAATAGTGTTAACATTCAGCCACTAGATGTCTTCATGTGCCATATACAATTCAATTTAGTTATGAATCTTGGTAAGCAGAAGAGACAAAGTTGGGAAACAAACTGTAAAGAAGCTTGTATATTTATTTCTCTTATTTTGAACTTTTTGTTCATGAAGAAAATGTCTACTGTCCATTTACAGGATTTTCTCTGAGTAAGTGATAATAGTGATACAGTAATGGACTCTGAAAGCTGTGTAGTTTACTGACTTATAAGGTTAGCAAAATTTTTAGAGAAGAAAAGCAAATGAACATTAGTCAATGGAGGAAGATGGGGTACTGTGGAAAAAGGGGGGAAGAGGGCCTAAAAGGACTAGTGTCTGGAAAAATATTCACCCTACTAGTTGCATTTTGTGCTGCCTTCTTTTTATTCTGCCTATTAGGCTCAGTTATGAAGTGTTAAGTATTAAAAACATAAAAGGTTCTTTCCAAAAATACTTCATTGATTATTCACATATGTCTCTGCTGCCTAGACATTGAATCTGCTGCAGTATTTCTATGCATAACATCATCTGTTTTCTATCTGAATCTAATAGTCTCAGTGTTTAATTTCCTGAAAAGCCCTGATCAGGTTTAAAGGAAAGGGGGGCATTTTTCAGTTTTATTTTTCTCTGCCCCTTTTTATTTTGTCCATTTTAACTTATCTGTATCTTCCATTTCAATTGTTTGTTGTATGAGCCCAA